>NW_024070198.1:4999455-5413740 GCF_014754425.2 Oryx dammah
CATTACATTTAAATGTAAACACATTACATTTAAATGTAAACACATTAAATGTGCCAACCAAAAGACACAGACTGGCTGAATGGATACAAAACAAGACCCATTTATATGCTGTCTACAAGAAACCCAGTCAGACCTAAAGACACATATAGGCTGAAAGTGAGAGGATGGAAAAATATATTCTGTGCAAATGGAAAACAAAAGAAAGCTGGAGTAGCCATCCTCATATTAGACAAAATAGACCTTAAAATGAAGAAAATTACAAGAGATAAGGAAGGACACTACATAATGGTCAAGGGATCAATCCAAGAGGAATACATAACAGTTGTAAATGTCTATGCACCCAACATAGGAGCACCTCGATACATAAGACAAACATTAACAGACATAAAAGGAGAAATTGACAGCAACACTATAATAGTAGGAGACTTTAACACCCCACTCACACTAATGGACAGATCATCAAAACAGAAAATTAATATGGAAACACAAGTCTTAAATGACACATTAGATGAGATGGCTCTCAATATCTTCAGGACAGTCCATCCAAATGCAGAACTCCTCAAGTGCTCATGGAACATTCTCCAGGATAGAGCACATCTTGGGTCACAAATCAAACCTCAGTAAATTTAAGAAAATGGAAATCATTTCAAGCATCTTTTCCAACCACAATGCTATGAGACCAGATATCAATTACAAGAATTAAAAGAAAAAAACTGTAAGAAACAAAACCATTTGGAGATTAAACAACACATTTCTAAATAACCAACAGGTTACTGAAGAAGTCAAAGGGAAAATAAAAAAAAAATTCTAGAAATAAATGACAATGAAAGCATAACAACTCAAGACCTATGGGATGCAGCAAAAGGTGTTCTAAGAGGGAAGTTTATAGCAATACAATCCTACCTCTAGAAACAAGAAAAACATTGAATAGACAAAATAACTTTATACCTAAAGCAACTGGAAAAAGAAGAACAGACAAACAAACAAAACAAAACCCTCAAAATTAGTAGAAGGAAAGAAATCGTAAAGATCCAAGCAGAAATAAATGAAAAAGAAATGAAAGAACAAATAGTAAAGATTCATAAAACTAAAAGCCGGTTCTTAGAGAAGATAAACAAAATTGAGAAACCTTTAGCCAGACTCGTCAAGAAAAAAAGAGAGTAGAATCAAATCAACAAAATTAGAAATGAAAAAGGAGAGGTTACAACAGACAATGCAGAAATACAAAGGATTGTAAGATGCTATTATGAACAATATGGCAATAAAATGGATAACCTGGAAGAAATGGACAGATTCTTAGAAAAGTTCAATCTTCCAAGATTGAAGTAGGAACAAATAGAAATTATGAACAACCCAATTACAAGCACTGAAATTGAAGCTGTGATCAAAAATCTCCCAAAAAACAAAACCCCAGGACCAGGTGGCTTCAGAGGAGAATTCTATTAAACATTGAGAGAAGAGCTAATGCCTACCCTTATAAAATTCTTTCCAAAAATTTCAGAGAAAGGAACACTTTCAAACCTATTCTACCAGGCCACTACCACCCTGATACCAAAACTAGACAAAGACAATACAAATAAAGAAACCTACAGGCCAATATCACTGAAGAACATAGATGCAAAAATCCTCAAAAAATGTTAGCAAACAGAATTCAGCAACACGTCAAAAAGCTCATACACCATGATTGAGTTGGATTTATTTTAGGAATGCAAGGATCCTTCAATATATTCAAATCAATCCATGTGATACACCATATTAACACATTGAAAGATAAAACCACATGATAATCTCAATAGATGCAGAAAAAGCCTTTGACAAAATTCAACACCCATTTATGATCGAAACTCTTCAAAAAATGGGCATAGAAGGAACCTACCTCAACAAGTAAAGGCCATATATGATAAACCTACAGCAAATATTACTCTCAGTGCTGAAAAACTGAAAGCATTACCCCTAAGGTCAGAAACAAGACAAGGGTGTCCACTTTGACCACTATTATTCAAGATAATTCTGGATGTCCTAGCTACAGCAGTCAGAGAAGAAAAAGAAAGAAAGAAAAGGAATCCACATCAGAAAAGAAGAAATTAATCTCTCACTGTTTGTAGATGACATTATACTGTACATAGAAAACCCTAAAGATAGTATCAGAAAATTACTAGAGGTAATCAGTGAATTTAGCAAAGTTGCAGAATACAAAATCAGTACACAGAAATCACTTGCATTTTTATATATGAACAATGAAAGATCAGAAAGAGAAATTAAGGACTCAATTCTATTCACCATTACAACAAAAAGAATTAAATATCTAGGAATAAACTTACCTAAGAAGGCAAAAGAACTGTACACAGAAAATTATAAGACACTAATGAAATAAATCAAAGACAACTAAGACAGATGGAGAGATATTCCATGTTCCTGAGTAGGAAGAATCAATATTGTGAAAATTACTATACTACCAAATGCAATCTACAGATTCAATGTGATCTCTATTAAATTACTAATGGCATTTTCCACAGAACTAGAACAAAAAAATTCATAATTCATATGGAAGCACAAAGACCCTGAATAGCCAAAGCGGTCTTGAGAAAGAAGAATGGAGCTGGAAGTATCAACCTTCCTGGTTTCAGATTATAGTACAAAGCTACAGTCATCAAGACAGTATGGTACTGGCACAAAAACAGAAATATAGACCAATGGAACAAGATAGAAAGCCCAGAAATAAACTCATATACCGATGGGTAACTTATTGTTGACAAAGAAGGCAAGAATATACAATGGGACAAAGACAGCCTCTTCAATAAATGGTGCTGGGAAAACTGGACAGCTACGAGTAAAAAAATGAAATTAGAACACTTCCTAACACCACACACAAAGATAAACTCAAAATGGATTAAAGACCTAAATGTAAAACCAGAAACTATAAAATTCTTAGGGGAAATCATAGGCAGAACACTTGGTGACATAAATCAAAGCAAAGTCCTCTATGACCCTCCTCCTAGAGTAAAGGAAATAAAAATAGAAGTAAACAAGTGGGACCTGGTTAAACTTAAAAGCTTTTGCACAGCAAAGCAAACTATAAGCAAGGTGAAAAGAAAACCCTCAGAATGGGAGAAAATAGTGTATGAAACAAGAGCTGCTGCTGCTGCTGCTAAGTCGCTTCAGTCGTGTCCGACTCTGTGCAACCCCATAGACGGCAGCCCACCAGGCTCCCCCGTCCCTGGGATTCTCCAGGCAAGAACGCTGGAGTGGGTTGCCATTTCCTTCTCCAATGCATGAAAGTGAAAACTGAAAGTGAAGTCGCTCAGTCGTGTCCGACTCTTAGAGACCCCATGGACTGCAGCCCACCAGGCTCCCCCGTCCATGGGATTTTCCAGGCAAGAGTGCTGGAATGGGGTGCCGTCACTTTCTCCAATGACAAAGGATTAATTTCCAAAATATACAAGCAGCTCATACAACTCATTGTGCATATGCTCATACGACTCCATTGGTAAATATACACAATGGAGTATAATTCAGCCATAAAAAGTAATGCATTTGAGTCAGTTCTAATGAGATGGCTAAACCTAGAACCTATTATACAGAGTGAAATGAGTCAGAAAGAGAAAGATAAATATCATATTTTAACACATATATAGAATCTAGAAAAATGGTACTGAAGAATTTATTTACAGGGCATCAGTGGAGAAACAAACATAGAAAATAGACTTATGAACATGGGGAGAGGGGAGGAGAGGGTGAGATGTATGAAAAGAGTAACATGGAAACTAACATTACCATATGTAAAGTAGATAGCCAATGGGAATTTTCTATACGGCTCAGGAAATTCTAACAGGGGTTCTGTATCAACCTAGAGGGGTTGATCGGGAGTGAGATGGGAGGGAGGTTCAAAAGGGAGGGTAACTATGGCTGATTCATGTTGAGATTTGACAGAAAATAACAAAATTCTGTAAAGAAATTATCCTTTAATTTAAAAAAATTAAAAGAAAAAGATTAGAGATTAGGAATCTTCATCAATTTATAGAGTAAGTCAGCTGATTCAAAGGTTCTTAAGTGAAATTCATGTTCATCTTTTTCTATTGAATGTCCACAGTAGAAAAGAAAGGAAAGATTAAGATGGCTTCATCATTCCTTGCTTCCATCCAAGCATGCATTCACTCATGCACTTACTTATGCATGTATTTGTTGACCAATACTTAAGTCCTCTGTGGCAGGAGCTAGGCAGAGGACCCCTATCTTTAGGGAGCTTGCTGGTTCCCATGGGAACTTCCAATGGTAATTTTCTGCTTTCTCTGGGCTGTGACAGTCCCATCTACAGTGACTGTGTCCGTCTTCACATTCCTTGGATGGGGTAGCAGTTACCTGCCATGTGCAGAGATTCTATCCACAGAATGTGCATCTCAGCTGGTTGGAGAACTGCCATATGTTCAAGGGAGCTGTGTAACCCCTGTCCAAGCAGAACACTGAGGGGACCTACACCTTGGAAAGCTTGAATTTGTTGAATGTCTCAGTGCAGGAGTCTGAATATCTATTTACCTGTAAGGTGCAGCATGAGACCCAGCCTCCCATCCAGGCCAGCCTCATATTGTCCACAGCAATGCAGGACATATACAAACCCACTGGGAGCACAGGTCCAGAGATGCCTGCCTATATCTTTGTGGCTTTCCTCCTGGGCTTCAAAGTGGTGTAGGTGATCAGTTTCATAGTCACTTACTTCCACAGGTAGTGGAAACTGTAACAGGTCTTATATACTCTGTGATACACTGCCTCCCTCCTTGTGCAAGGGGATCAGGTGAAAGAAGCTATAAGGACTAGAGATGACTCAAGATGCCCCTCCCTTCACTCTACTTTCCCGCCTTCATCATGAACACACTCCCTTCTATACATCCTCCTATGTTCCTTCTCTCTGACCTTTGAAGTTGAGTAAAGGATAGACATTGATCATGTTGATCCAGAATGTCTGTACCCTGATGCACTGAGTTTCAAATTGGCCCTGTCTCCATCCCAAAGAGAATCAAGTTGATCAAGAAAACAGTTTTCCATCATGCTGCTGATCATGAATACTTAATTTCAGAGCACTTATGTTACCATACTGTATATAACCTACTGGAACTTTTATTTTTTATACTCAACACAGTTTTTTGTTTTTTTTTTGTTTTGCTTTATTCATGTTAATGTACATAGCTTCATTTTAATTTCCACTGCTCTATAAGTTCTACTGTGAGAGTATGACACAATGTATTGATTTTTCTTGTGATGGATATTAAATATTTATGTAATGTTTTGCTAGTAGAATTTTGCACAAATATTTTTATCTTTACTTCTTGGGCACATGTGGGGGGGGGTTCCTCTTAATCTGGTGTGTCCATAAAGTGGACTGTTGGTATCATTTGGAGCTTTTGTTATACATAAAAAAAAGATTTTCAATCCTTGAAAAAAAAATAATGAATTAAAACAACACACTTAGCATCTTTAAGTTTCTGTAGGTCAGGAAGGTGTTATCTGTGTCCTCTGTTTCACATTCTCACACAGGTTTTAGTCAGAATGTTGTCTGGGGCTAGAATCTCACTGAGGCTTAACAAGAGAACAGTCTACCTCCAAGCTCATGCTTTTGTTGATTGGGTTCAGTTCCACATGGATGTTAGAGTGAGGGTCTCAGTTGCTTGCTGATTATTGGTCAGAACTCACCATTTCACTTGGAGAAGGCAATGGCACCCCACTCCAGTACTCTTGCCTGGAAAATCCCATGGACGGAGGAGCCTGCTAGGCTGCAGTCCATCGGGTCGCTGAGGGTTGGACACGACTGAGCGACTTTACTTTCCCTTTTCACTTTCATGCATTGGAGAAGGAAATGGCAACCCACTCCAGTGTTCTTGCCTGGAGAATCCCAGGGACGGGGGAGCCTGGTGGACTGCTGTCTATGGGGTCGCACAGAGTCGGACACGACTGAAGTGACTTAGCAGCAGCAGCACCATCTCACATGGCCACTCACTTCATTAAATCCAGCAAGGGAGGTAATCAGAGTCTACTAGCAAGAATGAAAATTTATAATCTTATGTAACATAATCACTGAAGTGACATCCCATCTTCTTTGCTGTATTCTGTTCATTAGAGAAAAGTCACAGTCTGACCGTCCAACAAAGAGAAAAGGATACACAAGGGTAGGGCTACCAAGGTGGAAGATTACGGAGGATCATACTGTGTTTCCATAGCTCTCTAATTTTAATCCTTTCCAGGTTTAATGAGTTCACAATCACTGAGGTCAACCACAAGCCAATGTGGCAAATAGCAATTAGTCTCAATGTTTATTTATAATCTAAAATATCACACAAAAGATTTCTATTCATAATCAAATTAGTCCATCAAAATAATCTTAGTGTCACTTTTCTAAGTGCCTTACTTTTTTGTGGTTGACAACTGTCATTTTAGTTCAAGGTTACAAAAGTCTCCCCTATTTCACTGAAGTGACACTGTGACAATGTCTAGATGAATTGCTTATAAAATAAAATTGTGTTATCTCAGATAACTTTCACCCAAGTGCCTACTTGGGTGAATGTATCCTTTTTTTATCTAAACATTTTTTTAAATTGGAACTCGATTGCAAGGGACTGAAATACTAGATATAGGGAGAAATGCAGGAGAATTTTGTTTTACTAATAGTAACTGAAATGATGCATTTACCCAGCTTCAAGTATAATAGCATTTAGAATACTAATCAAAGTGTAGTGGATATATTTTCAACCTTTAGTTATTCCATTTGCGTTGGTATTATTAACAAGAACCTTCTTATAGGCACAAACATTAAAATTGTAGCCAACAACAACAAAACTTTTTTTGTGTGTGTTTTACTGGTTACAGTAACATTCTTGGTCAAGACTTTCATTGGGTTTGCATGAGCCATCTGTCACACATGAACATGAGCAATAAACGTAAAATGCCCTCATTAGTCAGAGCTGGGTAATGTGTCTATGCATATATACTGGGGATTTGGTCAGTTCAGTTCAGTCACTCAGTCCTGTCCAACTCTTTGCGACCTCATGGACTGTAGGATGCCAGGCTTCCCTGTCCATCACCAGCTCCCAGAGCTTTCTCAAATTCATGTCCATCGAGTCAGTCAGTTCTACCCAAAACAGTTAGACTAATAATTAAAGAGTATGGTTATCCAAAACTATACCTGGATGCTATTAAAAAAGAAGACAGAAAATATGCAGAGAAGCAAAATTAAACAAGTAAATAAATGGATAAATTTAATTTTATTAAATTCATAAAGATTAGTTCTTACACTTTATCAAGAAATAGTTATTGACGATGCAGTGGAGACGTGGACCATCATTGGGTGCTATAGCAGTTATCTGTAAGATAAGTCATTTTACATTCAGGTATTTTTAGTCCGTCAAGTATATGGAGTAGAGCGGCAAAGAATGTAATATTTTGGACAAGATGTTTATGAAGCATTGTATGTAATTAATTTTTCATACTATATTGGTAGCTCAGAATTTGTTATAAAAGGCTTCATTAAGTACAAAATATAATTGTGTAATATAATCTAGATTAGATTAGAAAACCTCAGATGGTGATAAAAATGAAGGATAATATTGAAAGAGTAAGTAGTGAAAGATAAAAGGCCACATGAAAGAGTGACAGCAGGATTTATCTTATCGGTTTGAGAAAAGAGGCTAAATCTTATAGAAATCAGATGGCTTAGATAGATTGATTGGACTATAATATTCAGAACTTTATGTTTAAAAATTTTCTAAATATGTTGAAGCTGGATGATATAAGTATCTGTGAATTATAAGTGAGATTATTTTCATTGGTTTATGAAAATAAAGTTCTAATAGCCTATTTACAGTGACCAATATTGTAAAATAAAGTGGAATTTTAGAATATGAGATAGTATGTTGTTGAAAATATATTTTTAAAATTAAGTATCATGAAAATTACTAACTACAGAATGAATAAAGAACAGGTCCTACTATATAACACAGAGAACTATATTCCATATCCTGTAATAAATTCTAATGGAAAATAAAACATGAAAAAGACTATATATGTATAATGAGTTACTTTTACATGTAGCAGAAGTTAACATAACATCATAAATCAACTATAGTTTAATAAAATGTTTTAAATAAATAAAATTAAGTATCACTGTATGGGGGGGCATAATATGGTTAAAGCTAAGTAAAATAAGTGAAGTCAAAAAAAATATTAATTTTATGATGTCATCCATTCAAATACTTTTAGGACAGTTAAAGTTTTATAGTAGAGCAAGGATAAGGACTAGACTAGAAAAAATCTGAAGGTCGTTTGCTTAAATATTCTAATATTATCAACATAAAAGCAATATTTTTCTTCAGCAACTTGAGATAGCAAGTTGTATCTACCTATTGCATTCTATTCAGAAGTTTTTTCAGAGACAAGAAAATGAATTTTGTACAGTTTTTTGGAGATGCTGAAGCAGCAAGTATAGATGATAAGACATTCTTAATGAAAAACATTTGCATAATTTTGAACACAGTTTGTAAGACCTAGGGTCTGAATGCGGTATTTTGTTGAAAAGTTCAAAAATAGTACTATTCAATAATAACAAACACAAATTAACATATTCTATTATTAAATACAAAGCTCCATCATGAGGAAATGGACAATAAAAGTAAATTATGTTCTCTTACACCCTGCAGACCTCCTCCAGTAAGTGAACTTGCAACCAGAGGGACTATGGTGGGTGTAATTTCTGCTGCAGCCATCAATCAGAGCATTGTATACTCCATTGTTGCAGGAAATGAAGAGGGTGAGTATATGTTTAGTCAAATGGCAACCCATTCCAGCATTCTTGCCTAGAGAATTCCATGGACAAAGAAGACTGGTAAGCTACACCCCATGGGGTTGCACAGAGTTGGACACAACTGAGTGACTAACACTTTTCATCATAAAACAGTAAACTTAGATTTGGAATAAATTTCATTTTTTAACTTTTAGTTTATTTTACTTTACGATACTGTATTGGTTTTGCCATACATCAACATGAATCCACCACGGGTGTACATGTGTTCCCAATCATGAACCCCCCTCCCACCTCTGTACCCATACCATCTCTCAGATTTCATTACTGTTTATCTTTCTAGTAAGATGTGTCTAACTTAAAAATAATTATGTGTTAAATCTGATTAAAAATCCAGTTATATTTACAAAGGCTATTAATTTCCACTAGGGAATATCAATATCCAGTTCTGAAAGCCTTCACCTCCCCCTGATTTAGGGATATTTAATGACATTTATTCAAAATTAATGCATATATACTTTCAGCTTTTTGTCACAATCATTTCCTATAGTAGTCTTTTACCACTGTTCTGTGCCATATATAACCCATGTCATAGCTAATCCGGAAGATATTTTAGGAACAGAAATAACTGTGGATGACCAAAGAGCCACATGCATGATAAAAGTCATGTGCATTTTGTGTGATTCCTCAGTAAAGCAAACATATAATCAACAGTTGTAAGTAAATAAATAATTTGATTTTATCTACCAATCACTTTTCACAGAGAACAGATTGGCTTGCTAGCCTATGGGAATAAGTTTGTGACTTAGTTTTATATTAGCATATTGATTCTTTTTTTCCCTATTACCCACAGTTAGTTGTCCTCTGGTTTTCCCTTTTATGAGTTAAATGGCCTGGAATGTTGTAGGTGGTTAAGAAAAAGCTAATATATGTTTCATAAACACATGAATTTCAATATTAAATTAGGAGATAATATTGTAAAGCAGTTTGCAAGGAAATTATGAAAGTTGTTTTCAACTTTTATAAATAAAAGCATTTCAATCATTACTAAAAGTTATTGCCCCTAAAGCAAGTGCTAAATATTGTACTTTTCTTATTGACTTTCTTTGTTTCACCTGTGCTATTATGCCTCCTCCCTAAATATTACCGATTTTCCTTTTGCCTTAAACTTACATCTGACTGAAGCTATGGTTTTCTCCATTTGTTCTTATAAGTTTTCTCTGTGATTCAATTTGTTCTCGTCCTTGAATATACACAGGTGGTTCTAATTATTACCCTCACTCCACCACAATGATTATTTTTACATTCAATTCATTTGCTTGTCAATTTAGTCTACTAATCCTATTGAGCATTTATCATGTACTCAGTACCTTCCAGCAATTAAGGAGAAAGAAGCGAACAAAATAGTGTCTCAGTGGTAAAGAATCTGTCTGCAATGCAGGAGATACAGCAGGAGCCGCAGTTTTGATCCCTGGGTCGGGAAAATCCCCTGGAGGAGAAAATGGCACCCCACTCCAGTACTCTTGCCTGGAAAATTCCATGGACAGAAGAGCCTGGTGAGCTGCAGTCCATGGGGTGAAGAGTTGGACACAACTGAGGACACACATCATCATCATTGTAGACTTTAACAATCCAATAAGAGGTGCTAGACAAGAACAACGATCAAGCTAATGAATATATAGTATTTAGGCAGTTAGAAATGCTGTAGAGAAAACCAAAGTGAGGAAAAGACAGAGTGAAAGAGGTAGGATTTTGTAAACTTTGCCAGTGTGCTCTGCTCATCACTCAAATCTGTATGATCAAATTTATTCTAAAAAATAAACTTCAGGGCCAAATATTTTAAGCTATTTAAAATAATAAGTAATATTTTAAAATAACTAATATATTAAACTATATTTGTATTGCTGCTGCTGCTACTGCTGCTAAGTCGCTTTAGTCGTGTCCGACTCTGTGGGACTCCAGAGACGGCAGCCCACCAGGCTCCCCTGTCCCTGGGATTCTCCAGGCAAGAACACTGGAGTGGGTTGCCATTTCCTTTTCCAATGCATGAAAGTGAAAGTGAAAGTGTAGTCTCTCAGTCAGTTCCAACTCTTAGCGACCCCATGGACTGCAGTCCATCAGGTTCCTCTGTCCATGGGATTTTCCAGGCAAGAGTACTGGAGTGGGGTGCCAGTTCCCTCGTGTTCTTAGAAGAACACTAAATCTGCAGGATAATAAGATATATTAAATCATGAAAAGTACAATAATCCAACAGCATCATAAAACGTATTTAAACAAAAATAAGTGGATTTCTTTTTCTTTTTTTTTACTTTATTTTACTTTACAATACAGTATTGATTTTGTCATACATCAACATGAATCCACCACAGGTGTACACATGTTCCCAATCCTGAACCCCCCTCCCACCTCCCTCCCCATACCATCTCTCTGGCTCATCCCAGTGCACCAGCCCCAAGCATCCTCTATCCTGCATTGAACCTAGACTGGGGATTCGTTTCTTACATGATATTATACATGTTTCAATGCCATTCTCCCAAATCATCCCACCCTCTCCCTCTCCCTCAGAGTCCAAAAGACTGTTCTATACATCTGTGTCTCTTTTGCTGTCTCACATACAGGGTTATCGTTACCTACCATCTTTCTAAATTCCATATATATGTGTTAGTATACTGTATTGGTGTTTTTCTTTCTGGCTTACTTCACTCTGTATGATCAGCTCCAGTTTCATCCACCTCATTAGAACTGCTTGAAATATATTCTTTTTAATGGCTGAGTAATACTTCATTGTGTATATGTACCACAGCTTTCTTATCCATACATCTGCTGATGGACATCTAGGTTGCTTCCATGTCCTGGCTATTATAAACAGTGCTGTGATGAACACTGGGAAACAAGACTTTACATAGCATTTGCTATGGTAGAAGATAATGTGTATCTATGGTGAAAAATGCAGTATACATTGTTTCACAGACTTAATTGACCAGAGAAACATCAGTTTCCAGGACAATCACAAAAACAAAACAAAACAAAAAAAAACCCTAGAATTTCAAATCATGCATTTAGGAAAACACTGATGTTGATAATTTCTAGAGCTGAAACAGAGTTTCCCAAAGCCTTAATTTTGTCACTTTGCTGTGTTACTCTTATTATATGTGTTTTTAAAATCACAGTGATTTTTAAAGAGAATTATTTTCCCTTATAGTATGAAGAGAGTGACAAAGGAATTGTATTTTGATTCTAGATAAGTTTGGAATCAATAACATCACAGGAGTAATCTACGTGAATGCCCCTCTGGATTATGAAACAAGGACAAGCTATGTACTTC
This sequence comes from Oryx dammah, assembly GCF_014754425.2. Classification (NCBI taxonomy): domain Eukaryota; kingdom Metazoa; phylum Chordata; class Mammalia; order Artiodactyla; family Bovidae; genus Oryx; species Oryx dammah. Next base: position 5,011,563 of record NW_024070198.1, read on the forward strand.
GAGTTCAAGCTGATTCCCTGGAAGTGGTCCTCGCCAATCTCCGAGTTCCTTCAAAAAGTAAGTTGTGTTACTTAAGAATTTTACAAGAATTTTATGATGTTTTTACTTATTTTCCAACGAAATACAAATATCTAAAATAAAATCCTCAGTGGAGATTGCAGGCCATTCATTAACACTTGAAGATGATTGCTCATTCATTTTAAGAATTGACACATGGCCATTCAGGCTTCCCCACTGGTTCAGAAGTAAAGCATCCACCTGCTGATGCGGCAAACACAGGTTTAATCACTGGGTTGGGAAGATCCCCTGGAGAAGGAAATGGCAACCCAGTTCAGTATTCTTGCCTGGAAAAATCCCACGGACAGAGGAGTGTGGTGGTCTATAGTCTATGGAATTGCGAAGGGTCAAATATGACTTAGCCACTAAAAAACAACAATATGGCAATGCAGAGAATGATTTCATAATCCTTAAAGGTCAACGTAATAACACAATATTTTCAAATTTTTTGTACAATTTTATTGAAATGCTATCATTGCCAGTATATGTTTCATTAAAAGAAAAAAAAACTTATTTTTAATCACACTGTGAAGGCTAACCCCTTGGAGTGTATATTTTTAATGGGCACAGGATTACTATTACATTCCCTGAATTGTGTGGCTTCTGGTACTTTGTATTTTCTGAGAGCTGAGGGAAATGCATCTCAAAAAGAATGACTAACATTTATTATAATTTATACATAGCATTATATTTAATTCACATCCATTTCTAGGAAATGAGATTTATTATTCCCATTCTACAAAGACAAGAAAAGGTTAAGTGATTTTTTAAAAAATGTCACTGTCAGTAAATGAAAAGTGGGAGATTTAAGCTATCTTTTGACTCCAAAATCTTTCCTCAGCATTTCAGTGTAATATAGTTTATGTATACAGAAAACTGAATAAAAGCCAATTTATGAAGAGGACCAGCATAGATTCTGAGAGATGTTACTGATAATATAATAGGATGGTAAAGAGAGAATACATGAAGTGCTATAATTACTGTAATCAAGACACATGGCTTGACAAAGGACTTTTTCTCAAATTTTAAACTTATTTATAGCAACAACTCCTTTGTTAAGTGATCATTATGTGCCCAGAGCTGTACGTAAGGAGTGTTAGTTAGTCATATCCAACTCTTTCTGAACCCATGGGCTGTAGCCTGCCAGGCTCCTCTGTCCATGGAATTCTCCAGGCAAGAATACCAGCATGGGTTGCCATTTCCTTCTCCAGGGGATCTTCCAGACACAGAGATCAAACCCGGGTCTCCTGCATTGCAGGCAATTACCATATGAACCACCAGGGAAGCCGGATAATGGGATAAACACTGTTCTTTTACATTGATTGAGATTATACATCTTTGCAAGTTAAACAATCCATCTTTTTGTCACTTAACATTGTTATATGTCAATTATTATAAAGAATGGGAAAATTTTTTAGACCCCAGAAAAGCCAAGAAAACTATATTTAATTTAACCACAAGCAGATACATGCCCAGAGAAGGTATAAAGTACAAAACAGGTAATAAAATATTCACATCTTACTCTGAGCCCACCTGTGGACATCTTCTCACAACATTCCATCAGTCAGCATCTTAAAAGAGGAAAGTGGAAAGAGGAAGAGACTCTGAGACAGGGCAAGAGTACTCATATGAATGCCAGATAGAGAGAGAGAGAGCACCCCAGCAATGTAAGAGAAAAGTGAACAAAGAGGGAGTAAGAGCAAAAGATGTACTATAGAATGTTCTGTATCAGTTTGTAATTAAACAGATGATCATAAAATAATTCATTTATCTGTTCTTTTATCTCAAATCTCACTCACTGGTCTAATGTAGAGGCCTGCACAGTTGTTTGTAAAAGCACAACCAAATCATTGGAAACATCAGATTATATATAGTATGTCTTTGAAGTTAAAGGCATTAAATGGTTTTCAGTGATTATTCATCACTAGATAACTAAGTTGTTTAAAAATAGCAGTCCAGTTATTTGAGTTTTTAAAATCTTTAACTGGAGGCAATTGAATTTTTAGAAAATATAGAGAATGCCTCAAATTGTAATTGAATTGACTAAATCAAGAGTTGAAAGGTTAGAATAGTTCTAAATTACATAACATAAGCTGTCTATTGCAAATAAAAATAAATGTAAAAATTAATTGAATACCATCTATAATCTTTCTTTGAAAGAATTTAAATTGTAGAATCTAGCATTTTGCAACATCTGATGCAGAATACAGGATGCTTGGGGCTGGTGCACTGGGATGACCCAGAGAGATGTTATGGGGAGGGACGTGGGAGGGGGGGTTCAGGATTGGGAACACGTGTACACCCGTGGCAGATTCATATTGATGTATGGCAAAACCAATACAGTATCATAAAGTGAAATAAAATAAATTTTAAAAAGAAATAGGTCTGATTTCTAGGAATAAAAACATATTTATATCTTACATGTGAGTATAATAAACTAGTTCTCATTACTGTAATTTAAATGGAAATCTGAGACTAATAAAAGTTTAGCTTATATACTCAAGTATACTTATATGTGCCCTATATTCATGCAGAGTGAGACCAATTAGCAAATTTATGAATTATCCTCTCAGAATTGTGTGAAGCCTGAAAGCTAAATGTTACTTTAATGCCTAATGCTTTCAATATTGTTATTAACATTTCATGACTTTGTTTCTTGAGTCTGAAATATAAACCCAAGTAGTATTTCTAACACAATGTCACTTATTAATAACTGTTAATGACCTATAATAAAACTCTGCTCATTAACTATGGAAATAATACTAGCATTATGTTAATTGAGGTTAATTAACTCATCATTTAAAGGTTCATCTCTTCTTTAGAATCAACTACTCTATTATCTTTAGCTCTACTATGAATAAAGGTAATAAACAGAATAAATTTAATTTTGAAGTATTAAATTTCAAAATAAGTATTTTATTGTAATTCCTTCTCTAAGAATTTATTAATGAAATACTTTTCAGAGTAAGCTTTCAGTTCAGTTCAGTTCAGTCGCTCAGTCGTGTCGGACTCTTCGCGACCCCATGAATCACAGCACGCCAGGCTTCCCTGTCCATCACCAACTCCTGGAGTTCACTCAGACTCACGTCCATCGAGTCAGTGATGCCATCCAACCATCTCATCCTCTGTCGTCCCCTTCTCCTCCTGCCCCCAATCCCTCCCAGCATCAGGGTCTTTTCCAATGAGTCAACTCTTCGCATGAGGTGGCCAGAGTACTGGAGTTTCAGCTTTAGCATCATTCCTTCCAAAGAAATCCCAGGGCTGATCTCCTTCAGAATGGACTGGTTGGATCTCCTTGCAGTCCAAGGGACTCTCAAGAGTCTTCTCCAACACCACAGTTCAAACGCATCAATTCTTCGGCGCTCAGCTTTCTTCACAGTCCAACTCTCACATCCATACATGACTACTGGAAAAACCATAGCTTTGACTAGACGGACCTCAGTCGGCAAAGTAATGTCTCTGCTTTTCAATATGCTATCTAGGTTGGTCATAACTTTTCTTCCAAGGAGTAAGTGTCTTTTAATTTCATGGCTGCAGTCACCATCTGCAGTGATTTTGGAGCCCAAAAAAATAAAACCTGACACTGTTTCGCCTGTTTCCCCATCTATTTCCCATGGAGTGATGGGACTGAATGCAATGATCTTCGTTTTCTGAACGTTGAGCTTTAAGCCAACTTTTTTTTCCAAGGCAAACCATTCAGTATTACAGTAATCCAAGTCTATGCCCCAACCAGTAACACTGAAGAAGCTGAAGTTGAGTGGTTCTTTGAAGACCTACAAGACCTTTTAGAACTAACACCCAAAAAAGTAAGCTTTACAACTATGCTATAAAAGAATATAGTATTTAAATGCAAATTAATAAAGTACAAACATTTTTAGAATACATTTCCAAAGTTTGATATTAGTAGTTCTTAAAACATTTTAATTTTTCTGTAGGGAACTTTCAAACATAAATAAAATTGCACAGTATTATAAGAAACCTCAACATATCAACTAACCAACTTCACTGAGTCTTAGGAAACCTTTCATTTATTGTCTCACACCATTATTTTGAAACAGGACAGAGACATAATAGTTCCTCTGTAAATATTTCAATATGTATCTCTTTAAGGTAAAAACTCTTAAAACTTAATCAGAATACCCTTATTACTCTCCCCAAATTGAAAAAGAAAAAAAAAATTCCTCAATATCAAGAGACAGCCAAGTCTTTTTCTAATGCTTACTTCCACTTAACATAATATACTTAGTTTCCTTTTAAAAAAATACTTTTTTTATATTTTTTACTGCGATGTTTATTTTATTTATTTCCTTTCCCCATGCATCTAATTTGAAGTAATGGTGTTTTACCCCTCTTAAAACCAATAAGATAATCAATCATTTTGTTACCTATAGCTTGTTCTCTAGCAGACTCCCCAGAGTAGGCTCACAGGAACACCATTTCCTGTGTTCTTGTGCATTAATCAAAGTTTGTCTGAGGCCTAAATAAAAAAAGTTTGAGTGGCTCAGTCATGTCTGACTCTTTGCAAACCCATGGACTGTAAGGGACTCTTACCTACCTGGGGATTGAACCCAGGTCTCCTGCATTGTAGGCAGATTCTTTACTGTCTGAGCTGCCAGGGAAGAACAGACCCTAATAATTGAACCTAAATATAGCTAGATATAAAACCTTTGACTCAGTTTCTTTCTTTGACTTAAATATTTCAATGCATTTTCTTCTTACATGAAGCACTAATGTCAAAAAGTATAATGAAAATCTCTTTCTTTTCCAATGGGTGTTGGTCTTATTTCTGAATTTCCAAATAATTTATTATTTCTTAATGTCCAGTTGTGTTATTAGAATAAATTCCATACTGACAATTCTACTTTTTTTCTGCATATATGTAGTATATCTATTCAAGTCTTACTTCAGGAAAGTTTTCTTGAATTCTTTATTTTATTATTTTTTTCTGTTTTATTAATTTGTTTTTCAATATGGAGTTGCTTATTATAAAAGTGAAAAACTTCTATATCCCCTTCTCTCTAGTCTAAATATCTTCATTTTGTTTAGACTTTTTAAAGAAAACACTCTAATTTATGAGCTTTTGGATATGTTTTACTTTCATAGCCCCTCTTTTTGTTTATGAATTATTTTTGCAACTTTTTTAAAAATGCCTTTATCAATGAAAGTATGAGCCATGCTGTATAGAGCCATCCAAGATGGAAGGATCATGGTGGAGAGTTCTGACAAAACATGGTCCACTGGAGAAGGGAATGGCAAACCCCTTCAGTATTTTTGCCTTAAGAACCCCACGAACAGAAAGAAAAGGCAAAGAGTTAGGACATTGAAAGATGAATTCTCCAGGTTGGTAGGTGCCCAATATGCTACTGGAGATCAGTGGAGAAATAACTCCTGAAAGAATGAACAGACATAGGCAAAGTAAAAACAACACCCAAATGTGGGTGTGACTGGTGATGGGTGTAAAGTCCGATGCTGTAAAGAGCAATACTGCATAGGAACCTGGAATGTTAGGTCGATGAATCAAGGCAAATAAGAAGTGGTCAAACAGGAGATGACAAGAGTGAGCATCAACATTTCAGGAATCAGCGAACTAAAATGGACTGGAATGGGTGAGTTTATCTCAGATGAACATTATATCTAGTGCTGTGGGCAAGAATCCCTTAGATGAAAAGGAGTTAGCCATCACAGCCAATAAAAGAGTCTAAAATGCAGTACTTGGATGCAATATTAAAAAAGACAGAATGATCTCTATTTGTTTCCAAGGTACACCATTCAGTATCATGGTAATCCAAGTCTATGCCCCCACCAGTAAAGCTGAAGGAGCTGAAGTTTAACAGTTCTATGAAGTCCCACAAGACCTTCTATAACTAACACCCAAAATAGATTTCCTTTTCTTTCTAGGGGATTGGAATGCAAAAATAGTAAATCAAGAGATACCTGGCTGCCACTGCTGCTTCTAAGTCGCATCAGTCGTGTCCAACTCTGTGTGACCCCATAGACAGGAGCCTACCAACCTCCTCCGTCTCTGGAATTCTCTAGGCAAGACACTGGAGAGGGTTTCCATTTCCTTCTCCAATGCATGAAAGTGAAAAGTGAAAGTAAAGTCGCTCAGTCGTGTCTGACTCCCAGTGACCCCATGGACTGCAGCCTACCAGGCTCCTCGTCCATTGGATTTTCCAGGCAAGAGTACTAGAGTGGGTTCTAGTGCCTTCTGCAGAGATACCTGGAGTAACAGTAAATTTGGCCTTGGAGTATGGATTGAAGCAGGGCAAAGGCTAATAGAGTTTTGCCAAGAGAACACACTGGTCATAGCAAACACCCTCTTCCAAAAACATAAGAGAAGACTCTCCACATGGACACCACCAGATGGTCAATAATGATATCAGACTGATTATATTCTTTGAAGCCAAAGATGGAGAAACTCTATACAGTTAGCAAAAGAAAGACCAGGAGCTGACGGTGGTTCAGATCATGAACTCCTTATTGCCAAATTCAGACGTAAATTGAAGAAAGTAGGGAAAACCACTAGACCATTCAGATATGACTTAAGTCAAATCCCTTACTAGTATACACTGGAAATGACAAATAAATTCAATGGATTAGATATGATAGACAGAGTTCCTGAAGAACTATGGATGGAGGTTCCTGATATTGTATAGGAGGCAGTGATCAAGACCATCACCAAGAAAAAGAAATGCAAAAAGGCAAAATGATTGATTGAAGAGGGCTTACAAATACCTATGAAAAGAAGACAGGCCAAAGGAAAAGTAGAAAAGGAAAGATATACCCATTTGAGTGCAGAGTTCCAAAGAATAGCAAGGAGAGACAAGATAAGCAAGGATTGATCACTTCCTTAGTGATCAATGTAAAGAAATAGGGGAAAACAATAGAATGGGAAAGACTAGAGTTCTCTTCAAGAAAATTAGAGATACCAAGGGAATATTTCATACAAAGATGAGCACAGTAAAGGACAGAAAGGGTATGGACTTAACAGAAGCAGAAGCTATTAAGAGGAGGTGACAAGAATACACAGAAGAACTATACAAAAAAGATCTTCATGACCCAAATAATCATGATAATCACTTACCTAGAGCCAGACATCCTGGAATGTGAAGTCAAGTGGGCCTTAGGAAGTATTGCTACAAACAAAGCTAGTGGAAGTGATGAAATTCCAGTTGAGCTATTTCAAATCCTTAAAGATGATGTTGTGAAAGTGCTGCACTCAATATGCCAGCAAATTTGGAAATCTCAGCAGTGGCCACAGGACTGGAAAAGGTCAGTTTTCATTCCAGTCCTAAAGAAAGGCAATGCCAAAGAATGCTCAAACTACTGTACAATTGCACTCATCTCACATGGTAGCAAAGTAATACTAAAAATTCTCCAAGCCATACTTCAACAATACATGAACCGTGAACATCCAGATGTTCAAGCTGGATTTATAAAAGGCAGAGGAACCAGAGATCCAATTGCCAACATCTGTTGATTCATCAAAAAAGCAAGACCGAGAAATACATCTATCTCTGCTTTATTGATTATGCCAAAGCCTTTGGCTGGGTGGATCACAACAAACTGTGGGAAATTCTTAAAGAGATGGGAATAACAGACCACCTCACCTGCCTCCTGAGAAATCTGTATGCATATCAAGAAGCAACAGTTAGAACTGTACATGGAACAACAGACTGGTTTCCAATCAGAAAAGGAGTACGTCAAGGCTGTATATTGTCACTCTTTTTATTTAACTTATATAGAGTACATCAGGAGAAATGCTGGCCTGGAAGAAGCACAAACTGGAATCACGATTGCCAGGAGAAATATCAATAACTTCAGATATGCAGATGACACCACCCTTATGGCAGAAAGTGAAGAGGAACTAAAGAGCATCCTGATGAAAATGAAAGAGGAGAGTGAAAAAGTTGGCTTAAAACTAAACATTCCAAAAACTAAGGTCATGGCATCTGATCCCATCATTTCGTGGCAGGTAGATGGAGAAACAGTGGAAACAGTAACAAACTTTAGTTTTTTTGGCTCCAAAATCACTGCAGATGGTGACTGCAGCCAGGAAATTAAAAGATGCTTACTCCTTGGAAGAAAAGTTATGAAAAACCTGGACAGCATGTTAAAAAGCATAGACATTACTTTGCCAACAAGGGTCCGTCTAGTCATAGCTATGGTTTTTCCAGTAGTCATGTATGGATGTGAGAGTTGGATTCCAAAGAAAGCTGAGCACCAAAGAATTGATGCTTTTGAACTGTGGCATTGGAGAAGACTCTTGAGAGTCCCTTGGACAGCAAGGAGATCCAACCAGTCCATCATAAAGGAAATCAGTCCTGAATATTCACTAGAAGGACTGATGCTGAAGCTGAAGCTGAAACTCCACTACTTTTGTCACCTGATAAAAAGAACTGACTCTTGAAAAGACCCTGGTTCTGGGAAAGATTGAAGGTGGGTTTAGAAGGGGACGACAGAGGATAAGATGGTTGGATGGCATCACTGACTCAATGGACTGAGTTTGGGTAAACTCTGGGAGTTGGTGATGCACAGGGAGGCCTGGGAATCTTCAGTCCCTGGAATTGCAAAGGATTGGACATGACTGTGAGATTGAACTGAACTGAAAAAATGCCTTTATCTTTTAAGACATTAATTTGCTTATTCTTCCATATTTATTTATTTATTTTTGTTACCATAATCTTTTTCTAATTTTTGAATTTTATGTCTTTCTGTCTTTTATCTTTTTCATCTTTTGGAATAATTTCTGAATAGCTTTCCTAATTTCCAGATCTAAAATACCTGTTTCAGTCATTTTCATAAATGTTAAAAATTATCCTTCAGTTTTGGAAGTCAGTTTGCTTTCTTCTGCACTCCCATTGAACTTGAAGGCATTTCCTTTTCTTGTCCCCTATAGTGCCTGTTCTGTTCAATTTTTATTCTAAATTTGCCCCTTTCTCCTTAGTGTGAAGTTTTGTACTGCTACTGTGTTCATAGAAATTATCAACTTCTCCTCTTAGTGCATACTGGTAATTTTGAGTTTCAACAGCTCTCAGGGCCAACAGAAACCCTTAATCTTCTTTGAACTTCCTTAAAAATAGTTTTTACCACACTTCCACAGTTAATGTGCACACTTATCACACACTTAGTACAGAGATCTAGTTTCTGTCCGTTGTTCTCCTAGTAGCTCATATTCTGTGATCTGAGGGCTAGCTTGTTGTCTTATTTAGTTGTAGATATTATCTGTGGACTTTGGATTTGATGTTCTATTACCCTACTTAAGCTTGGTAATGGAGAGGAGATATTAAAGCAGGAGAATACTCACAAAAATAACTACAGGAGTTAATAATTCTGCCCATTATAGTTCTATCAGGTTTGCCTGATAGCTCAGTTGGTAAAGAATCCACCTGTAATGCAGGAGACCCGGTTCCATTCATGGATTGGGAAGATCCCCTGAAGAACAGAGGATACCCACTCCAATATTCTTGGGCTTCCTTTGTGCTCAGCTGGTAAAGAATACACCTGCAATGTAAGAGACCTGGGTTTGACCTCTTCATTGGTAAGATACCCTGGAGAAGGGAAAGGCTACCCACTCCAGTATTCTGGCCTAGAAGATTCCATGGGCTGTATAGTCCATGGGGTTGCAAAGAGTCAGATATGACTGAGCGACTTTCACTTTCATAGTTCTATGGATGTTTATAAAAGATAAACAAACTTCTGGGTCAGAGGCAAGGACCCTGTTACCCGCAACAAAAGTATTAGCAGGAGTATCAGTGTAGGCAAATATAAAGGGAAGAAGTGCAAGCAGTGACAGATTTTAATATTCTTGGTCTCCAAAATCACTGCAGCCATGAAATTAAAAAAGGCTTGCTCCTTGCCAGAAAAGCTATGACAAACCTAGACAGTGTATTCAAAAGCAGAGACATCACTTTGCCAATAGAAGTCTGTAAAGTCAAAGCTATGATATTTTCAACAGTCATGTACGGTTGTGAGATTTGGATCACAAAAAAAGACTGAGTGCTGGAAAATTGATGCCTTCAAATTATGGTGCTGGAGAAGACGCTTGAGAGTCCCTTGGATTGCAAGTAGATCAAGCCAGTCAAACAAAATCTTCCTGAATGTGCACTGAAAGGACTGATGCTGAAGCTGAAGCTCCAATACTTTGGCCACCTGATGGGAAGAGCCAACTCATTATAAAAGACCCAACTCATTGTAAAAGACCCTGAAGCTTGGAAAGAATGAAGGCAGAAGGAGAAGGGGGCAGCAGGGGATAGATGGTTAGATAGCATCATCAACTCAATGGACATGAATTTCAGCAAACTCCAGGACATAGTGAAGGACAGAGGATCCTGACATGCTGAAGTTCATGAGGTCCCAAGTAGTTGAACGTGACTTAGTAACTCAACAACAACAAAAACAACAGCATGGCAATCAGTAAAGCAATGCAGCTCCCTAAATTTCAAGCCTTAAGGTTACACTGTGTAGGGCCAGGTAAAACCTGCACATGAGTGGAATATAGGAGGGAACTTAGCTTAGAAGGCCTGACACTTTTATAAACAAGTGACAGCAAGTCTTTCTCAAAAGGGAGACATTCCTGCAAGACATTATGTCACTTTTTAAAACTGCCAATTTCATGGGATACTTTCTCCCAGTATTTGGCTTGGCAAATCTCTGTCTTTTATTAATGAGTAGGATGCAGGAATAATTAAATATTACATTGTTACCTTAATCATCTTCCTCAAATCCATAAATACATATCTTCATCTAAGGAAATTTGAAATATTTGTTGACTCGGCGGAATCATTTTCACAGTCAATTAATGTAAGAGAATTGGTATGAGGCAGCCTTTTCAGGTCTTTGCATTGTGATAACTCTTATCAAGTTTAGGGCTAAATTTTCTCTCAAATATTTTAGATTTTTCATCCAGGGCTTCTAGATACATTTTCCCCTATCTCTTACATACCAAATTTTATCTTTTACATTTCATTAATCCTCTCTGAAAGCAATGGGCAATATAATAAATATATGATCAAATGAATGAATACAAGATGAATAAATAATACAAATTAACTGAAAGCGTTTGTTAAGGAGCAAATTCAACCAACTCTAGATTGTATAGTACTGTAGTATTTCTGACTACAAAATATCTATTGAAAAATAAGTGGACACATGCAGTTCTGGCCCATGTTGTTCAAAGGTCAACTGTAATTGAAAAGCACTTCTTAAACTAAAGTTAGAGCAGGAGACCACACCAATGCTGAAAGTGCCCCATTGATAAAGTCTGTTTTAAACACAGGTCTGACCCAAAAGTGTTCAAACCATTTCTCAATAATAATTAAGTAAAAAATTTTCTGCCTACCTTACAATCTTTCCTCCTCAATCTCCACTACTATACAGTCTAGAGTTGGTTGAATTTGCTCCTTAATAAATGTTTTCTGTTAATTTGGATTATTTATTCCAATATGTTTCATAGTGTTGAAAAAAACAACAACTGCTAGTAAATAGGTGGGGTTTCCCTGGTACCTCAGACAGTAAAGAATCTGCTTGCAATGCAGGAGACCTGAGTTCAATCCCTGACTTGTGAAGATCCCCTAGAGAAAGAATAGGTGAAGAGGCAATTAATATATAAATCTCTTTTCCAAAGGCAGGACACTTTCTAGGGGCTCATCTTAGCTAGGAAGGAAAAAAAAAGTTTTACCTTTAAAGGACTTTCTAAGTATTGATTAATATGTTAAACTAGAGAATCTTAGAAAAAAAAAAAAAAACAATGTGATAATGGTACTTTGTGTCTTCTTTTTAAATTATGCTATCTTGAGGTTTTATAACAGCAGGAAAAAGACCACCTCAAGTCAGCAGGATGAAATGGAGAGCAAAAAGGAAAAAAATAGGGTTCTATAACTAAATTCTATATGTCCCTGTTAAACTCACCATTTAGGTAAGTTTGGAGAGCATAATGTAGCTGAAGAAATGTTTTTCTTTTACATTTCAGTTCAGTTCAGTCCAGTCGCTCAGTCGTGTCCGACTCTTTGCGACCCAATGAATCACAGCACGCGAGGCCTCCCTGTCCATCACCATCTCCCGGAGTTCACTCAGACTCACATCCATCGAGTCGGTGATGCCATCCAGCCATCTCATCCTCGGTCGTCCCATTCTCCTCCTGCCACCAATCTCTCCCAGCATCAGAGTCTTTTCCAGTGAGTAACTCTTCGCATGAGGTGTCCAAAGTACTGGAGCATCAGCTTTAGCATCATTCCTTCCAAAGAAATCCCAGTGTTGATCTCCTTCACAATGGACTGGTTGGATCTCCTTGCAGTCCAAGGGACCCTCAAGAGTCTTCTCCAACACCACAGTTCAAACGCATCAATTCTTTGGCGCTCAGACTTCTTCACAGTCCAACTCTCACATCCGTACATGACCACAGGAAAAACCATAGCCTTGACTAGACGGACCTTAGTTGGCAAAGTAATGTCTCTGCTTTTGAATATGCTATCTAGGTTGGTCATAACTATTCTTCCATATTGAGATATAATTGACATGTGCTCAGTCGCTCAGTCATGTCTGACTCTTTGTGGCCCCATGGACTGTAGCCCGCTAGGCTTCTCTGTCCATGGAATTTTCCAGGCAAGAATATTAGAGTAGGGTACCATTTCCTACTACAAGGGGTCTTCCCAACCCAGGAATCAAACTTGCATCTCCTGCATAGGCAGGCATATTCCTTACCACTAGTGCCATGTGAGAAGCCCATAATGACATATAGCACTATATAAATTCTCTATATCTCTTGACCAACTAAATCTCTCCTGGGTCTTCAGGGTGAAAGTTATTGGTTCCAAAGAGATTTCCAAGAGCCTATGTCCAGGAGAACTTCAACAGAACGTTAGTCAAAATTTCTACCACATAGTGATTACCATTTTTACCCTTATGTAAAACAAAAGCACTGAAACCAACTCACAGAAAACTTGTCAATCTACTCGAACTAGGACCACAGCCTTGTCTAACTCAATAAAACTAAGCCATGCCTGCAGGGCAACCCAAGATGGGCAGGTCATGGTGTAGAGGTCTGACAGAATGTGGTCCACTGGAGAAGGGAATGGCAAAAAACTTCAGTATTCTTGCCTTGAGAACTCCATTAACAGTATGAAAAGGCAAAATGATAGGATACTGGAAGAGGAACTCCCCAGGTCAGTAGGTGCCCAACACGCCACTGGAAATCAGTGGAAAAAAAATTCCAGAAAGAATGAAGGGATGGAGCCAAAGCAAAAACAATACCCAGCTGTGGATGTGAATGGTGATTGAAGCAAGGTCCGATGCTGTAAAGAGAAATATTGCATAGGAACATGGAATGTCAGGTCCATGAATCAAGGCAAATTGGAAGTGGTCAAACAAGAGATGACAAGAATAAATGTCGACATTCTAGGAATTAGCGAGCTAAAATGGACTAGAATGGGTGAATTTAACACAGATGACCATTATATCTACTATAGCAGGCAGGAATACCTTAGAAGTAATGGACTATCCATCATAGTCAACAAAAGAGTCCGAAATGCAGTACTTGGATGCAACCTCGAAAACGACAGAATGATCTCTGTTCGTTTCCAAGGCAAAGCATTCAATATCACAGTATTCCAAGTCTATGCCTCAACCAGTAATGCTGAAGAAGCTGAAGTTGAATGGTTCTATGAAGACCTACAAGACCTTTTAGAACTAACACCCAAAAAAGATATCATTTTCATTATAGGGGACTGGAATGTAAAAGTAGGAAGTCAAGAAACGCCTGCAGTAACAGGAAAATTTGGCCTTGGAATGCACTGAAGCAGGGCAAAGACTAATAGAGTTTTGCCAAGAAAATGCACTAGTCAGAGCAAACACCCTCTTCCAGCAACACAAGAGAAGACTCTACACATGGACATCACCAGATGGTCAACACCAAAATCAAATTGATTGTATTCTTTGCAGCCAAATGTGGAGAAGCTCTATACAGGCAACAAAAACAAGACCGGGATCTGACTGTGGCTCAGATCATGAACTCCTAGTTACCAAATTCAGACTTAAAGTGAAGAAAGTAGGGAAAAGCAGTAATCATTCAGATATGACCTAAATCAAATCCCTTATGATTATACAGTGAAAGTGAGAAATAGATTTAAGGGTCTAGTTCTGATAGACAGAGTGCCTGATGAACTATGGAATGAGGTTCATGACATTGTACAGGAGCCAGGGATCAAGACCATCCCCATGGAAAAGAAATGCAAAAAAGCAAAATGGCTGTCTGGGGAGGCCTCACAAATAGCTGCAAAAAGAAGAGAGGTGAAAAACAAAGGAGAAAAGGAAAGATAGAAGGATCTGAATGCAGAGTTCCAAAGAATAGCAAAAAGAGATAAAAAAGCCTTCTTCAGTGATCAATGCAAAGAAATAGAGGAAAAGAACAGAATGAGAAATACTAGAGATCTCTGCAAGAAAATTAGACATACCAAGGGAACATTTCATGCAAAGATGAGCTCGATAAAGGACGGAAATAGTATGGACCTAACAGAAGCAGAAGATATTAAGAAGAGGTGGCAAGAATATACAGAAGAACTGTACAAAAAGATCTTCATGACCCAGATAATCATGATGGTGTGATCACTCATCTAGAACCAGACATCCTGGAATGTGAAATTAAGTGGGCCTTAGAAAGCATCACTACGAACAAAGGTAGTGAGATGATGGAATTCCAGTTGAGCTATTTCAAACCCTGGAAGATGATGCTGTGAAAGTGTTGCACTCAATATGCCAGCAAATTTGGAAAACTCAGCAGTGGCCATAGGACTGGAAAAGTTCAGTTTTCATTTCAATCCCAAAGAAAGGCAATGCCAAAGAATGCTCAAACTGCCGCACAATTGCACTCATCTCACATGTTAGTAAAGTAATGCTCAAAATTCTCCAAGCCAGGCTTCAACAATACGTGAACCATGAACTTCCTGATGTTCAAGCTGGTTTTAGAAAAGGCAGAGGAACCAGAGATCAAATTGCCAACATTGGCTAGATCATGGAAAAAGCAAGAGAGTTCCAGGAAAACATATATTTCTGCTTTATTGATTATGTCAAAGCCTTTGACTGTGTGGATCACAATAAACTGGGAAAATTCTTAAAGAGATGGGGATATCAGACCACCTGACCTGCCTTTTGCATAATATATATGCAGGTCAGGAAGCAACAGTTAGAACTGGACAAGGAACAACAGACTGCTTCCAAATAGGAAAAGGAGTACAGCAAGGCTGTATATTGTCACCCTGCTTATTTGACTTCTATGCAGAGTACATCATGAGAAATGTTGGACTGGAAGAAACACAAGCTGGAATCAAGATTGCCGGGAGAAATATCAATAACCTCAGATATGCGTATGACACCACTCTTATGGCAGAAAGTGAAGAGGAACTAAAAAGCCTCTTGATGAAAGTAAAAGAGGAGAGTGTAAAAGTTGGCTTAAAGCTCAACATTCAGAAAACGAAGATCAAGGCATCCGGTCCCATCACTTCATGGGAAATAGATGGAGAAACAGTGGAAACAGTGTCAGGCCTTATTTTTGGGGGGCTCCAAAATCACTGCAGATGGTGATTGCAGCCATGAAATTAAAAGATGCTTACTCCTTGGAAGAAAAGTTATGACCAACCTAGATAGCATATTGAAAAGCAGAGACATTACTCTGCCAACTAAGGTCCATCTAGTCAAGGCTATGGTTTTTCCTGTGGTCACGTATGGATGTCAGAATTGGACTGTGAAGAGGGCTGAGCACTGAAAAATTGATGGTTTTGAACTGTGGTGTTGGAGAAGACTCTTGAGAGTCCCTTGGACTGCAAGGAAATCCAATAAATCCATTCTGAAGGTGATCAGCCCTCGGATTTCTTTGGAAGGAATGATGCTAAGGCTGAAACTCCAGTACTTTGGCCACCTCATGCAAAGAGTTGACTCATTGGAAAAGATTCTGATGTTGGGAGGGATTGGGGGCAGGAGGAGAAGGGGGCGACAGAGGATGAGATGGCTGGATGGCATCACGGACTTGATGGACCTGAGTCTGAGTGAATTCTGGGAGATGGCGATGGACAGGGAGGCCTGGCATGCTGCGATTCATGGGGTCGCAAAGAGTTGGACACAACTGAGCGACTGAACTTAACTGAAAGCAATAATACATAATATGCAATTTTATTATTACTGAGTTTGATATATTGAATGGCAGAATTGAAATGCAATTTTTATTTTATAGTAAAATTGTAATTATCATTATATGTGAAAGAAAAACGATAGCTTTGTATAAATATATCATTGTGTTTTGATGTAATAGCTAGCCTTTTAATTAGGAATAAATGACAGGACAATTAAGATAAACCTTAAACTAATATTAAAACAACTCAAATGCTCTTGATTTCATTTTATGATTTTTCTTTAGGGTGCAAGCTTGTAATATGTTTCATTTCCCTGGATTTTCTCGTTCCAAACAGAAGGTCTATGACAAATAATGCTAATACTCTTTACTGATGATTGACTGACTTGCAAAAGCAATCCTCTTATAACTTAGGTAACAACACTGAAGCATGTCACATGTTATTTTTTCAGTCCTAAAATCCCAAGTATGTTCAAAGCCTTGTATCTGTACTATAAATATATTACCAGAGTTTTGAAGCTGTATTCATGCTTCCTTACTTCAAATTTAGAGACTACTATATGAAAATTAATGCCATAAATCCTCTGTTATTTTGTCTCAAACACTGTAAGCATTCTATATAAATACACAGTTGAAACAATTATATTTTTAAAGAAACAAAAATTTAACTGTTCAAGAAAATATTGAATTGTGAAAATAGCTTTGCTAGGAAATGTGATTTTAAAATGGTTATAGAATTTTAATACATTTCTGAAGCTAAGTGCACTGGGGCAACGTTCTTCCGCTGACCCCAAAAGAGACTTGTTGAAATGATGGCAAAGATATACTATCAAGCTTTCTAAATTAAAATGTAGATTACATGTATTTATTCACATGTGTTATGCATAAAAAGTCATGCTTCATGTGGAAAACATTTTATAATGATTTCATTATCAATTTAATAGTCTGAGAGTGCATAAAATTGTTCTTAACTTACATCTATGATTGAGTACCAGAACTTAAAGACAGGAGATATAATTTCCTTTCTTTATGAGAGTGTCTATTTAATTAATATAGTTCTTTTTTTTTTTTTTTTTGCTTTTTAAGTCTGAATTTTAATCGGGGTTGATCTGCATTTAAAGTGAGAGATCATACACAAATACTTTTACAACTTTATATTCTATTTCTTGGAGCAGCTCTCATTTGATTAATAAGGAAGCTCCAAAACTATGCAACAGAAACTTGATATCTTTTGCTTCAAAACACCCCACATTTCGAAAGAAGCAATCTAAGCCATAAAAATACAAATGAAACTACACACAGAAGTAAAATCTGTCAAGTCATGTGTATATATCATAGAAATATCAGTGTTTCCAGGATTGAAAATTTAAGCCACTACCTATATAACATAAGCATAAAGGCCATTTTAGTCATTTAAAATATGGGAAATAACACAGCATTATAAATCCACCATACTTTAATAAATATTTAAAATGTGGGGAAATGTCAGAATTTGTGGCTAAACACATTGTCTTCATTTTGTTTAGGAGTGCAGTTATTGGCCCTTGACATTCTGTTGTTATATAGTTAAGATTAGGTCTTCTCTATAGGTTAAGTCAGCACGGTCTTTTTAATATTTTGCTAAAGATTTAATTAGCTGTTATATTGATTTTACTTATTTCTAGCTCATAAAAAATGTAAATGTTCTTTTCTCTTTGTGACATGTTCTATTTTGGCAGCTTTAACAAAAAAACAAACTTATTGGTTGACTACCTTGAAGAGGAAAAAATAAAACTTCCCATCCATTAACTAGACAAAAGTAAATTTCAGCATTATGTTTAAATAATAGAAAGAAATAGGGAGGAGAGTATCACATAGGAAGATTGTAAACAGATTGAACTATCAGAAGTTTTCAGTATCTCAAGTTCTGTGGGATTCTCAATACTGCTTGGTCCGTCCTTCAGTTCAGTTCAGTTCAGTCGCTTAGTCGTGTCTGACTTTTTGCGACCACATGGACCACAGCACACCAGGCTTCCCTGTCCATCACCAACTCCCGAAGTTTACCCAAACTCATGTCCATTGACTTGGTGATGCCATCCAACCATCTCATCCTCTGTCGTTCCCTTCTCCTGCTGCTCTCAATCTTTCCCAGCAACAGGGTCTTTTCAAATGAGTCAGCTCGTCACATCAGGTGGCCAAAGTATTGGAGTTTTAGCTTCAACATTAGTCCTTCCAGTGAACACTCAGGACTGATCTCCTTAAGGATGGGCTGGTTGGAACTACTTGCTGTCCAAGGGACTCAAGAGTCTTCTCCAACACCACAGTTCAAAAGCATCAATGCTCCAGCGCTCAGCTTTCTTCACAGTCCAACTCTCACATCCATACATGACTACTGGAAAAACAGTAGCCTTGACTAGACAGACCTTTGTTGGCAATGTAATGTCTCTACTTTTTAATGTGCTGTCTAAGTTGGTCATAACTTTTCTTCCAAGGAGTAAGCATCTTTAATTTCATGACTACAGCAATCAGCATCTGCAGTGATTTTGGAGCCCCCCAAAAATAAAGTCAGCCACTGTTTCCACTGTTTCCCCATCTATTTCCCATGAAGCGATGGGACTGGATGCCATGATGTTACTTTTCCTAATGTTGAACTTTAAGCCAACTTTTTCACTCTCCTCTTTCACTTTCATTAAGAGGCTCTTTAGTTCTTCTTCACTTTCTGCCATAAGGGTGGTGTCATCTGCATATCTGAAGTTATTGATAATTCTCCTGGCAATCTTGATTCCACCTGTGCTTCCTCCAGCCCAGCGTCTGAAGATGTACTCTGCATATAAGTTAAATAAGCAGGGTGACAATATACAGCCTTGATGTACTCCTTTTCTTATTTGGAACCATTCTGTTGTTCCATGTCCAGTTCTAACTGTTGCTTTCTGACCTGCATACAGATTTCTCAAGAGGCAGCTCAGGTAGTCTGGTATTCCCATCTCTTTCAGAAATTTCCACAGTTTATTGTGATTAGTCAGTCAAAGGCTTTGGAATAGTCAATACAGCAGAAATAGATGTGTTTTTTGTTTTTTGTTTTTCTGGACGCTGTTGCTTTTTTGACGATCCAGTGGATGTTGGCAGTTTGTTCTCTGGTTCCTCTGCCATTCTAAAACCAGCTTGAACATCTGGAAGTTTATGGTTCACATATTATCGAAGCCTGGTTTGGAAAAATTTGAGCATTACTGACTAGTGTGAGATGAGATTTCTAGTGAGATGAGTGCTATTGTGCAGCACTTTGAGCATTCTTTGGCATTGCCTTTCTTTGGGGTTGGAATGAAACTGACCTTTTCCAGCCCTGTGGCCACTGCTGAGTTTTCCAAATTTGCTGGCATATTGAGTGCAGCACTTTCACAGCATCAACTTTTAGGATTTGAAATAGCTCAACTGGAATTCCATCACTTCCACTAGCTTTATTCATAGTGATGCTTCCTATGGCCCGCTTGACTTCACATTCCAGGATGTCTGACTCTAGGTGAGGTATCACACTATAGTGATTATCTGGGTCATGAAGATCTTTTTTTATACAGTTCTTCAATGTATTCTTCCCATCTCTTGAATGCCATCTCATGCCATATTGAAGAGATCTCTAGTCTTTCCCATTCTATTATTTTTCTCTATTTCTGTCCACTGATTGCTGAGGAAGGCTTTCTTATCTCTCCTTACTATTCTTTGCAACTCAGTATTCAAATGGGTATATCTTTCCTTCTCTCCTTTGCTTTTTGTTTCTCTTCTTTTCACAGCTATTTGTAAGACATCAGACGGCCATTTTGATTTTTTTGCATTTCTTTTTCTTGGGGATGGTCTTGATCCCTGTCTCCTGTACAATGTCACGAACCTCAGTCCATAGTTCATCAGGCACTCTGTCTATCAGATCTAGTCCCTTAAATCTATTTCTCACTTCCATTGTATAATCATAAGGGATTTGATTTAGGTCATACCTGAATGGTCTAGTGGTTTCCCCTACTTTCTTCAATTTAAGTCTGAATTTGGCAATAAGGTGTTCATGATCTGAGCCACAGTCTGCTCCAGGTCTTGTTTTTGCTGAATGTATAGAGTTTCTCCATCTTTGACTGCAAAGAATATCATCAATCTGATTTCAGTGTTGGCCATCTGGTGATGTCCATGTGTAGAGTGTTCTCTTGTGTTGTTGGAAGAGGGTGTTTGCTATGACCTGCGAGTTCTCTTGGCAAAATTCTATTAGCCTTTGTCTGGTTCCATTCTGCAATCGAAGGCCAAATTTGCCTGTTACTCCAGGTGTTTCTTGACTTCCTACTTTTGCATTCCAGTCCCCTATAATGAAAAGGACATCTTTTTGGGGGGTGTTAGTTCTAAAAGGTCTTGTAGGTTTTCATAGATCTGTTCAACTTCAGCTTCTTCAACTTTACTGGTTGGGGCATAGACTTGGATTACCGTGATACTCAATGGTGTGCCTTGGAAACAAACAGAGATCATTTTGTCATTTTTGAGATTGCATCCAAGTACTGTATTTTGGACTCTTTTGTTGACAATGATGGCTACTCCATTTCTTCTAAGGGATTCTTGCCCACAGTAGTAGATATAATGGTCATCTGAGTTAAATTCACCCATTCCAGTCCATCTTAGTTTACTGATTCCTAGAAGGTTGACGTTCACTCCATCTCCTGTTTGATCACTTCCAATTTGCCTTGATTCATGGACCTAACATCCCAGGTTCCCATTGGACTTTGCTTCTATCACCAGTCCCATTCACAACTGGGTGTTGTTTTTGTTTTGGCTCCATCACTTCATTCTTTCTGGAGTTATTTCTGGACAAAAGTAAATTTTAGCATTATGTTTAGATAATACAAAATAATACGCAGGAGAGTATCACATAGGAAGATTGTAAATAGATTGAACTATCAGATGTTTTCAGTGTCTCAAGTTCTGTAGGATTCTCAATCCTGCTTGGTCCGTCCTAGGTCAAGTTAATCCAGATCCAATGACCTCATCGTTTCTTAATCTGGCAAAAGAGGAAAGTTAATTATATTCCAGGGCCATCTGTACTTGTCTCTCTGAGACACTGGCAAGAGAAAAGACCAAAAGACTGAATTTCAGGGAGGTCATTCATTTAGTGAGACAAAGGAAGAGCCTTTGGAGAAGTTGTGGAAAAAGGAGTAAAATTTATATAATGATGGTTGTTCAAGTGAGACGCATTTCAAGAAAAGTAAATAGTGGCAAAAGCTGTGGATGTTACAGATGTTGAAGGAAGTTTATGGTTAATAAAAATATATTGGATGACACTTACTTGGAATACACAGTGACTATGCTGCTACGGCTGCTGCTAAGTCACTTCAGTCGTGTCCGACTCTGTGCGACCCCATAAACGGCAGCCCACCAGGCTCCCCTATACCTGGGATTCTCCAGGCAAGAACACTGGAGTGGGTTGCCATTTCCTTCTCCAATGCATGAAAGTGAAAAGTGAAAGTGAAGTCGCTCAGTCGTGTCCAACTAGTAGCGACCCCATGGACTGCAGTCCACCAGGCTCCTCTGTCCATGGGATTTTCCAGGCAAGAGTGCTGGAGTGGGGTGCCATTGCCTTCTCCGACACAGTGACTATAGCTAATGTCAAATATAGAGAGGAGACCTGTGTGTGGATGAAGTGAAACTATGATAAATCAAGGATTTATTGGTAAAAACTACACAGTAAACATAATTTTAAAATTTAATGTATTCTTAAATATTCTTACTTTTATTCATATTTATATTTTATGAGGTATCCATTTAGGTTTAATTTACATGGAATATAAATTTAAAAGCAGAAACTGAGAATTTTGTTTCAGATGTAAGAAATATAAATTTAGCCTGTCATTCTTTTTAATTGTTGTTCAAAACACAAGTTTAGTAGTCAGTTCTTCTCCTGAAGCTAATTTATTTTTTATCCCCAGGAATGTTTATAAGTTCAATTAATCTATCTTGGTTCCTGTTTTTTCTCCCTCTTGGTATATTGTACCTAATTAGTCCCTTATGTAACATCTTAAAAATAATTACAGATAAACAATTTAAAGGAAATCATTATTTTAAGTGCTGTCACTTTCAAATTTGAAAGTCTGTTGCCAGTTATTAATTTATGTTTTATGCTTGCCATCAAGATTTCCTGATAGAGACTGCTATGTTTATATTCTGTTAAAATGCAGAAGACAGAGACTCTAACCAGTCCAGCACTCAATTTCATTTATGGAAGATTCCTATTAGGTGATACTCCATAACTGTAAGATGTACATGAAGTTAAAAGACAAGAGGTAAATGGAAATTCTATAAAAAATATTTATTAAGAAAAACATTAGAAATCAGATATTTACCAATTAAACATCTCAAAATAACATTAGTAGAACAGCAGAAAAAAAGGCAGATACTGAGAAATCTAATACAATAAATTGCTTAAGATTCCTGACTTTGGTATAAGGCAGGCCTGGGTTCCAGACATATCTTTGATGTTTACTAACTTTTCTAAGCTTTAGAATCTTCAACATTATATGAAGGTAAATATGTCTCTGCCTCTTACATTCTTTGAGGATTTTAAGCAAAATGATGTCTGCAAAGTACTTACCTTATGAGAACACTAGAAACACCTAATGAAAAAGATATAATTATTATTTTATTGTTAGTAGTTCTAATATTTGTGTGATACTTAAAAATACAGGAATCACATACTAAAAGTACTTTCATTTCCTCCTACAGATTATTGTATACACAGAGTTCATATGTTTCTATGCTCTTTGTATAAACCATGGTTGTAGTCCTGACTGTTAGGATTATGGTCATGACTTATTTTGGACTCTAGACTTGAGTACCATTAATTTGATTGACAATGTTTCTGTAGATAGCAAGGAAAATTTACAGTTTATAATGTGTTTTGGTTCCTTGGGATGGAAAATCCAAACTTTATCTCTAGGTAGGGAATTATGCTCCCCATCCCCTGATATGGACTAAACTGGTCTTTCCACTTGTACTTGGAATGGTTACTTGGTTAGAAACAACAGGAAAACCTCTTACTGACATACTAAAAAAGACTTCTCATTAAAATACTTGGTGGCTTGTGCCGATCAAAGGAAAAGCTGAATGAGATCTAAGAAAGGACAAAAAAAAAAAAAAAGCTTCAGCAGTCTTAGCAACTCGAAACACTGCATTTTGAGTGATATCATCAAGACAGCGATCTTCAGTGATCAACGCAAAGAAATAGAGGAAAAGAAGAGAATGGGAAAGACTAGAGATCTCTTCAAGAAAATTAGAGATACCAAGGGAACATTTCATGCAAAGATGGGCTCGATAATAGACAGAAATGATATGGACCTAACAAAAGCAGAAGATATTAAGAAGAGGTAGCAAGAATATACAGAACTGTACAAAAAAGATCTTCATGACCCAGATAATCATGATGGTGTGATCATTCATCTAGAGCCAGACATCCTGGAATGTGAAGTCAAGTGGGCCTTAGAAAGCATCACTAGGAACAAAGCTAGTGGAGCTGATGGAATTCCAGTTGAGCTATTTCAAATCCTGAAAGATGATGCTGTGAAAGTGCTGCACTCAATATGCCAGCAAATTTGGAAAACTCAGCAGTGGCCAGAGGACTGGAAAAGTTCAGTTTTCATTTCAATCCCAAAGAAAGGCAATGCCAAAGAATGCTCAAACTACCACACAATTGCACTCATCTCACATACTAGTAAAGTAATTCTCAAAATTCTCCAAGCCAGGCTTCAACAATACGTGAACCATGAACTTCCTGATGTTCAAGCTGGTTTTAGAAAAGGCAGAGGAACCAGAGATCAAATTGCCAACATCTGCTGGATCATGGAAAAAGCAAGAGAGTTCCAGAAAAACATCTATTTCTGCTTTATTGACTATGCCAAAGCCTTTGACTGTGTGGGTCACAATAAACTGTGAAAAATTCTGAGAGAGATGGGAACACCAGACTACCTAACCTGCCTCTTGAGAAATCTGTATGCAGGTCAGGAAGCAACAGTTAGAGCTGGACATGGAACAACAGACTGCTTCCAAATAGGAAAAAGAGTGCATCAAGGCTGTATATAGTCACCCTGTATATTTAACTTATATGCAGAGTACATCATGAGAAACGCTGGACTGGAAGAAACACAAGCTGGAATCAAGATTGCCAGGAGAAATATCAATATCCTCAGATATGCAGATGACACCACCCTTATGGCAGAAGGTGAAGAGGAGCTAAAAAGCCTCTTGATGAAAGTGAAAGAGGAGAGTGAAAAAGTTGGCTTAAAGCTCAACATTCAGAAAACGAAGATCACGGCATCTGGTCCCATCACTTCATGGGAAATAGATGGGGAAACAGTCGAAACAGTGTCAGACTTTATTTTTTGGGGCTCCAAAATCACTGCACATGGTGATTGCAGCCATGAAATTAAAAGACGCCTACTCCTTGGAAGAAAAGTTACAACCAACCTAGATAGCATATTGAAAAGCAGAGACATTACTTTGCCAACTAAGGTCCTTCTAGTCAAGGCTATGGTTTTTCCAGTAGTCGCGTATGGATGTGAGAATTGGACTGTGAAGAAGGCTGAACGCCGAAGAATTGATGCTTTTGAACTGTGGTGTTGGGGAAGACTCTTGAGAGTCCCTTGGACTGCAAGGAAATCCAACCAGTCCATTCTGAAGGAGATCAGCCCTGGGATTTCTTTGGAAGGAATGAAGCTAAAGTGAAACTCCAGTACTTTGGCCACCTCATGCGAAGAGTTGACTCATTGGAAAAGACTCTGATGCTGGGAGGGATTGGGGGCAGGAGAAGAAGGTGACGACAGAGGATGAGATGGCTGGATGGCATCACTGACTTGATGGACGTGAGTCTGAGTGAACTCCGGGAGTTGGTGATGGACAGGGAGGCCTGGAGTGCTGCAATTCATGGGGTCACAAAGAGTCAGACACGACTGAGTGACTGAACTGAACTGAATTGATCAAGACAGCTGGAGTCATGGACTTTGAAGGTTAAAGATTAAGTGTCTACAGGGGAGAATCTAACTAGCCGGAGTTGAGACTAGGGCAAGACTAGAGTGCAGAGCACTGTGGTTGACAGTTCCACTAAGAGCACATGGAAAATGAAGGTACAGTCATCCAAGGGGAAAAAGATTGAATTCAACATCCAAAATAATGGAGGAAGGGCTGTTAGGCAGACAAATCAAGAACATTCTACTTAGCTTTTCAAAAATAAATTTGGGCCCAAGTATGGTTAAATGAAATGATAAGGTAGGCAGTGTGAGGACAGGTATAGAGGAGTAGCACATTACTTGAAATTTATAGAACTAGATTTCATATTCTGTCATAACAACAATTTATTTTTACTTTTTACTATGAACATTGCTTAAAAATTTAAGTGTTTGATTACTTGAACTTTGAAAGTTCACAAATGTATATGGCAGCAAAAATTACCTTTTTTTATCAGATGTTTTGGAGAAGATTATAATTCTTGAATTTAGTGACATATTGCAAGATCTATGACCCTCTGTTTGACACATATTTATCAAGTACTTTCTAAGGGCTAAATTTAGCTTGTTCATTGCACTAAGTAGTTGTAGTTAAATTGTTTCATCTTATATTACCTCTACAATTTCTGAAAAAATCTAATGATTAAATATATTGTGTACCAAATGGCTAATAAACTAAGCAAAGATATACAGATAAAGAATAATTAGATTCTGCTTTTGCAAGGTCACTTTTCTTTTTGATCATTCCTTTTTGGTTAAGAATTCACAACTAAATCACATAGTACCTAGAGAAATACATAGATAAACAAGCAAACAAGTATGCAAACTCATTTGATTTTAGGGGGAAAACTATAGACTTAATAAGCATCATCCAGGGCTTCTTGATGCAGAAAAAGTAGATTCACCTGGTATCACTCCAGACATTTTAGCTACAAGAGATGAAAGGAACCAATGAAGTTTATTTCAATTTTTTTTTTTTTAATTTTTGTGTACATGATGGTTTAGGTTCCAAGCTTATAATCATGGCGTGGTCTGTCTGGTGACCAGTGTCCTTTCAGGAGACCACCAAGGTCACTTCATTAGAACCAATGGAGATTCCTATCACCTATCCCCTATTAGGAATTCAGTGTCAGAGATTCTTATCACTTAGAAAATTACAGGGGTCTTAGGAGCAGTATGTCAGGTACCAAAACCAAACACCAAATGTTAGAACAAAAGATTCTCCTAGTACCTCTACTTACAGGAGGTTTAGGAGCTCTGCATCAAGAATCAGGTGCAGATATTGATCTATATATCTATATTTTCTTATTATCTCACATATACTTATCCTAACATGTACATATAGTTTATACATGGGTACTATTGTGTATACTTTGACATAGTTTGCTCACCATGAAAATATTTTGAAAATAGCATGAATGCCAAATCACTTTTCAATTTTTACAACTCTAATGCTTTACATTTTTATGGTGATGATAAGCACATAATCTATTCATTATAACATTTAATCACCAAAATAATCATATTTTATAGTTTTTTATAGATTATAGATAAGGAGGCAGGTCTTTGTTCCTGTTCAAAATCAGTCCAAAAGTACAAAAGCATAGGGGGAAAAAAATTCTCCTTTTAAATCCATGGTGTTTCTACTTTGCCTCAAGCTCTCATGAAGTAAGGAGATAGGATATTTTCAGGAAAGATATATATATAGAAGCACTTCATTGAGCAGTTTTAATCTAAGCCAGATTATCTACACAGCCTGTCAACAATTTCCTGATGTAGTTAAAAAGTAGGATTGATTACCCTGTTCCCATCTACCACTCTATATTTTCAGCCTCCAGGGAATTTATTAAAATGTAGAAATTCCCTAGTAAAATGTTAGTTTCTCATTGTTCTTACACATAGAAGTTTCTAAAACCTAATACCAAAAGAAAAATTTTATGCTAATTGACACAAACTGTCCTGACCCACTCCCCCAAAATCACAAACTTTAGAGAGGCTTGGGATTATGTTATCTGGGTTCAATTCCTGGGTTGGGAAGATCCCCTGGAGGAAGGCATAGCAGCCCACTCTAGTATTCTTGCCTGGAGAATCCTGATGGGCAGAGGAGCCTGATGGGCTACAGTTGATGGGGTCACAAAGAGTTGGACATGACTGAGTGACAAAGCATAGCAAAGCACAGCACAGGATTATGTTGGATTTTTTTTTTTTTCAAATGGTTTCTCTCCTGGTTTTTTAGATGCTCAGCATAATTTTGCAATTAATTATTTTTAATTTATTTATTTATTTATTTTAATTGGAGGATAATTACAATATTGTGATGTTTTTGCCAAACTGAAGGAAGGCCCCAAAGTGAAATAGTTAAGAATATGTATTGTCTCTGGTAAGAAGACAAGTTTTGGATGAGAGTCTTCTGCCTTTTCCTAGTTGTATAATCTTAGACATATCATTTAATCCTTCCAGCCCCTGTTTCTTCACCAATAAAATGTGGATAATCAATAACACTGGATTATTATAGGGATAAAGGCTTCCCCAGTGGCTCAACAGTAAAGAATCCTCCTGCAATGCAAGAGACGCAGATGACATGGCTTTGATTGCTGCACTAGGAAGATCCCCTGGAGGAGGGCATGACAGCCCACTCCAGTATTATTGGAGGGAAACTCCCATGTACAGAGGAGCCTGGAAGGCTGCAACCCATGGGATTGAAAAGAGCTGGACACAACTGAAGTGACTGAGCATTATGAGGATAAGGTGAAACGATGCACTGAAAACTTTTAGCTTGGGAACTTCTCAATTATTTAGTAACTACTATTATTATTGTGCTATTCTGCTTGGAATTCCATAAGGAAATACCATAGACTATATGGCTTAAGCAAAGGAAATTTTTCCCTCACATTTCTGGAGGCTGGAAGTTCAAGATCAAGGTGTATCAGGGTTGGTTTCTGGTGTCACCTCTCTTCCTGGATGGTGGATGACCTTCTTCTCTCTGTGTCCTCACAGTGAGAGTTGAATAGAGATAGAGAGACAAAGACAGGGATAGAGAGAGAGAGAGAGAGGAAGGCAGCAAGAAAGAGCACTAGCTTTCTGGTGTTTCCTCTTAAAAGAATACTAGTCCTTTTGGATCAGAGCTCCACACTTACAACCTCATTTAACCTGAATTACTTCCATAATGGTCCTGTCTCAAAATCATATTAGGAGCTAAGTCCCCACATAGGAATGCCGGGAAGACCCAATTTGGTCCATAACTACCATTAGTTAGCAGAGTCAGTAATGTTGTTTGTGCATAAAAGAAAATTATAAAAAAACTCTCATGTTTGCCATATCACAGAATTTTGCTTTCCCTAAATTTGTCATCTCTAAGCATCCAAAAACTTTTCTGTTTCATAAATATAGTCTCTGAATTTTATATTTTTTAACAAAAGCAATAGTATGACTGGTGTAGACAGAAAAAACATTTCCTTCTCCATGCCCATATCTTAATCCTTGGAATTAATTGAATCATTTCAGTTCAATTCAGTTCAGTCGCTCAGTAGTGTCCCACTCTTTGCGACCCCATGAATCGCAGCACGCCAGGCCTCCCTGTCCATCATCAACTCCTGGAGTTCACTCAAACTCATGTCCATCGAGTCGGTGATGCCATCCAGCCATCTCATCCTTTGTTGTCCCCTTCTCCTCCTGCCCCCAACGCCTCCCAGCATCAGGGCCTTTTCCAATGTGTCAACTCTTCACATGAGGTGGCCAAAGTACTGGAGTTTCAGCTTTAGCATCATTCCTTCCAAAGAAATCCCAGGGCTGATCTCCTTCAGAATGGACTGGTTGGATCTCCTTGCAGTCCAAAGGACTCTCAAGAGTCTTCTCCAACACCACAGTTCAAAAGCTTCAATTCTTCGGCACTCAGCCTTCTTCACAGTCCAACTCTCACATCCATACATGACCACTGGAAAAACCATAGCCTTGACTAGATGGACCTTAGTCGGCAAAGTAATGTCTCTGCTTTGGAATATGTTATCTAGGTTGGTCATAACTTTTCTTTCAGGGAGTAAGCATCTTTTAATTTCATGGCTGCAGTCACCATCAGCAGTGATTTTGGAGCCCAAAAAGTAAAGTCTGTCACTGTTTCCACTGTCTCCCCATCTATTTCCCATAAAGTGGTCGACCAGATGCCATGATCTTCATTTTCAGCTTTAAGCCAGCTTTTTCACTCTTCTCTTTCACTCTCATCAAGAGGCTTTTTAGTTCCTCTTCACTTTCTGCCATATGTCATATGTCATATATCATATACCTTTAAAGGCCAAAGGACTTCCTAGGTGTGATTAAAGATTTGAGATGGTGCAATTATCTTGGGTTATGTAGGTGACACCAATGTGATACAAAAGTCCTTATAATTGACATAAGATAGGACTGTCAGGGTCATGATGAAGCATGAGAAGGACTCAATTAGCCATCACTAGCTTTGAAGATGTAAGGAGACCATGAACCAAGGAGTGCAGTCAGACAGATTCAAGAAGCTAGAAAAGGAAACAAAACAGATATACTCCTGGAGCCTCCAAAAATCAGTGTAGACCTGCTCACATATTAACTTTAGCCCAGTGATATCACTCTGGCCTGTAGAACTATAAGATAATACATTTATATTGTTTTAAGCCACTAATTTATAGAAGAAATAGGAAACTAACGTGCTGCTCATACTTTCTTTGCATCAAAAAGAAGTTTCTCCCTGTGCTGCTTTAACATTATTCAAAATGTTATTTTTTTTTCTTTTTCTTCAGCAGCACTGTAGACATTTATAAATCCTTCAAATCATTACTCATTACTCAGACTGACATAGAAGGGTTGACTGTGATAGCCTGCTCTTTGAAATAGAATTATCTGTTTATTCAGAAACATTTTATTTGGTTTCTATTATCTGCTTGCCTGTATTCTGGAAACTGGTGGGAAATGATCTCTGGTCTCTAATGGACAGTTGTCTTGTTTTTATTAAAAATCTTATTTTTATTATGAAAAGAGACTGGAGTATGAATTTTAGCCAAGTCTGGGTATGAAGTCTGGCTCTTCCTTATTATAGGGACTTAATTTCATTAACTTTTAATTTATTTGAAAAGCAGAAATGATAATCTACTTCATGAATGATTTAAAAGGTTTTAAAGAGATCATGTAAACAAAAGAGCCAGTACATGGACTAATACAGAGAGAATATTCAAAAAAGAAATATACATTTCTCTTTCCTTCTGTCAAAATATGGTAACCCAGAGTTGACTTATTAATTTCTTCTTGATGAATTTCATACTACGTTTTTAGACAAAACTCCTTTAAAGTCTCAAGAAAAAAATAATGTACTGTTGCTTTCTGTTGAGTGTCTGTGGGTATGGGAAGGGGCTATCGAGTGTATTTAGGGACATGTATGATGATCCAAGACTGCCTATTTAACATTAGTCATTACAGTCAATGGACTTTTTCAAGTGCTTAGTACATTGCACTTTCAAGATACAATCTTTTTGTTTGTTGGCTTGTTTCTTTTGTTTGTTTGCTTTTGTTGCTGTTCAGTTTTTAAGTTGTGTCTGACTCTTTGCCAATCCATGGATTGCAGCATGTCAGGCTCCTCTGTCGTCCCCTATCTCCCAGAGTTGGCTCAAATTCATGACCGTTTTGTCAGTGACACTATCTGAACCTCTCATCTTCTGCTGCTCCTTTCGCCTTCAGTCTTGCCTGGAATCAGGGTCTTTTCCAAAGGGTTGGATGTTCAAATCAGGTGGCCAAAATATTGGAGATTCAGCCTCAGCAACAAACTTTCCAGTGAATTTTCAGGGTTTATTTCCTTAGGATTGACTGGTTTGATCTCCTTGCTGTCCAAAGGACTCTCAAGAGTCTTCTCCAGCACCACAATTCAGAAGAATCCGTTTTTCAGCATTCACTCTTCTTTATGGTCCAACTCTACATCCATACATGACTACTGGAAAAACCATAGCTTTGACTATGAGAATAGTTTTTGAAAAGTGATGTCACTGTTTTTTAATATGCTTTCCTCTCAAGGAGCTGCTGCTGCTGCTGCTGCTAAGTTGCCTCAGTCGTGTCCAACTCTGTGCGAACCCATAGACGGCAGCCCACCAGGCTCTGCCGTCCCTAAGGAGCAAGTGTCTTTATTTCATGGCTGTAGTTATCATCAAGTGATTGAAAATATGTCACTGCTTCTACTTTTTCCTTTTGTATTTGCCATGAAGGGACTGGATGCCATGATCTTATTTTTTTATTGTTGAGTTCCAAGTCAGCTTTTTCACTCTCCTTTTTCACCTTCATTAAGAGGCTGTTAAGGTCCTCTTTGCCTTTAGGGTGGTATACATCTGAATATCACTGATATTTCTCCTGGCAATCTTGATCCTAGCTTGTAGATTCATTAAGCCCATTTAATGACTTAATACATTAAGTCATTTGTAGTACATTTTTCATGATGTACTCTGCTTATAAGTTAAGCAGGGTGACAATATACAGCCTTATCATAATGCTTTCACAATTTAGAACCAGTTAGGTGTTCCATGCCTGGTTCTAGCTGTTGCTTCTTGACTTGCATACAGGTTTCTCATAAGACAGGTAAGGTGGTCTGGTATTCCCAGCTCCTTAAGAATTTTCCAGTTATTTTGTGATCCACATAGTCAAAGTCTCTAGAGCAGTCAATGAAGCAGAAGTAAATACTTTTTTTTTTTTTTTTTTCTGGAATTCCCTTGCTTTTTCTATAATCCAGCGGATATTGGCAATTTGATCTCTGGTTTTTCTGCCTTTTCTAAACCCAGCTTGTACATCTGGGATTCTGGAATTCTTGGTTCATGTAGTAATGAAGCCTAACTTGAAGGATTTTGAGCATTACCTTGTTAGCATGTGAAATGAGTGCAATTGTATGGTAATTTGAACATTCTTTGGCATTGTTCTTCTTTGGGACTGGAATGAAAACTGACTTCCTGTGACCTCTGCTGAGTTTTCCAAATTTGTTGACATATTGAATGCAGGACTATAACAGCATTATCTTTTAGGATTTGAAATAGCTCAGCTGGAAATTCTATCACTTCCATTAGCTTGGTTCATAGTAATGTTTCCTAAGGCCCACATAACTTCATTTTCCAGGATATCTGGCTCTAGGTGAATGAACACACCATCATGGTTATCCAGATCATTAAGATTTCTTTTTAATAGTTTGTCTGTATATTCTTGTCACTTCTTAATCTCTTCTGCTTCTATTAGGTCCTTCAGTTTCTATCTTTATAATGCCATTCTTGCATGAAATGTTTCCTTGGTATCTCCAATTTTCTTGAAGAGACCTTTAGTCTTTCCCATTCTATTGTTTTCCTCTATTTCTTTTCATTGTTCATCTAAGAATGTTTATTTATATAAGAATGTTTATTTATATATTTATATAAGAATGTTTACTTATCATTAAGTGTTTATTTATATAATTTACCATATTCATCAACTATTGCTTCTATTTAAGTGAAATAACTTTGGGCTTAATCACATACTTTTGTTTTTGACTACATGTCTAAAATACAAATATCATTTAATGGTCTATTCAAGCATAATTATTTTTTTCTCAGCTATGACTGTGCATTTCAGGGTAAAATAATTCTTTTTAAGTTTGTGTGTCCACAGAGTATTTTTACATCAAATATTGTAGTGTATGTCTTTCTCAAAGACTGTTGACATTTTTAAATGAATTTTTCAAAAATCTATAGTCTTGCCATATAACCAAGACTATGCATAATTAATATAGCACTTTTACTGTCTCCCAAGAGTTTTTATACTTTTTAAATTCTTCTATTTGCAGTAAAAGTATATGTATTTTTCCACTACATTATTTGATATTTCTTATATAATATCCCACATGAAACAATTTTATTTTGTAATTCAGTGCTAGGAATTATTGTTTCAATTTCATGAAATTGGTATATTTCCTCATTCAGAAAATAACAATAATAATAATACCTTCTCTCTCCTATCTTGAAAGTCAGGGAACTCAGACATATTTGATACAGTGAGACCATGATGTATTTAATGCTTTACATATATTTATTTAATTAAGTTACTTAAATATAATTGTATGTGTGCATGTGAAAGTCACTCAGTTGTGTCTGCCTCTTTATGACCCATGCACTGTAAAGCCCTTGGGGCTCCTCCATCCATGGAATTTTCCTCCATCCATGGAATTTTCCAGACAAGAATACTAGAGTTAATTGCCATTCCCTTCTCCAGAGGATCTTCCTGACCCAAACTCAGGTCTCTTGCATTGCAGGCAGATTCTTTACCATCTGAGTCACCAGGGAAGCCCTTATATGCTACCTTGTTATTGTTGAGCAACTTAGCTCATAAAGGGTAAATATCACATGTAAGGTCACACTGTATACATGGAGTATTACTGGCATCTCACCCAAGCTCTGGCTCCACAACGTGTGCTTAAATGTGTTTATTTCCCAGTTCACCACTACAGAGGTTTTACTGGTCCTTTTGGCTTCTTTATTAAGCTGCTTTTGTGGAGAGAGCTGGAATTTAATAGATACAAATAAATTAAAATAGTGCCTTTTTATTTTGAATGGAAAAACACTGAGCTAAAAGTCATCATCATTCCCTTGCAAATGCTTTAAAATGCGTCCATTTGCTTTCAGAGATTATCACAAAATTGTAAGCAAAACCAGTGAAAAGAAATAATATTGCATTCTTAGCTTCTATGTTGATGGTTACAGTTTATAGGGAAACTAAGTTTATTAAATTTTCCTAATGAGAAAACTATGTTAATATGGACACAAAGCCAAACTGTAATTAATACTTAGAATATTACTCTCCTGTTATCTCATCACTATAGTGAAATTATCAATGTCATCATTTTCTTCACTAAAAGACTTAGCTAAAAATCAAGTGTATGTTAAATCCAAGCACAAGGTTTTGAAGCCAGTAGTTACATACTGTTATTACTTTAGTTCAGCTATTAACCTTTCACAAACACATACACAAAAAGGTATGTTTTAGATACAAGCAATTAAAATCATGCAAAAGTGAGTTAACATCAAACTAAATTAAAATATTATTCAAATGAACCTCAAAATATTCAGTTTCTCTTGCTGCCTAGTTATTTAAAATAAACAGTGTATATAAGTATGACTAAGAATAATTCCTGCAGAGAAAAAAAGCTGAGAAATAAGAAATAGGGACTTTTCTCATTCTAACATACTTAATAATTTATTTTTCAAAAAATCATGTAAATATATTATATTCCTCCTAATTCCATATAATAGACAAACTATATCATATTTCCTATATACTTTTTATTCAAACTCTATTATTCTAGTGAATAACCATAAACCCCTTAGTAGGGTCAGATTAAATGCTTATCTTAGATGATCCTTTTGTTCTTATATCTTACTTTATCTCTAGAAACAATCATTTATCTGGAATATAAATTAGGGCAGAGGAACAAAAAGGAAGTTACTATAGTCCCTGGAATTCTGAATGATTTTAGACTTGTTCGTTGTTCAGTTGCTAAGTAGTGTCTGACTCTTTGTGACACCATGGACTGTGGCATGCCAGACTTTGTTACCCTTCACTATCTCCCTGAGTTTTTTCAAACTCATGCCCATTGAGTCAGTGATGCCATATATCCAGCTTATCCTCTGTTGCCTTCTTTTCTTCCTGCCTTCAATCATCCCCAGCATCAAGGTTTTTTTTTTTTTTTTTTGCCTGTTCCCATCAGATGGCCAAAGTTTTGGAGCTTAAGTTTCAGCATCAGAACTTCCAATGAATATTCAGTGTTGATTTCCTTTAGGGTTGATTGGTATGATATCCTTGCAGTCAAAGGGTCTCTTAAGAGTCTTCTCCAGCACCACAATTCAAAAGGATCAACTCTTAAGCACTCAGCCTTCTTTATGCTCCACTCTCACATGTGTACAGACTACTGAAAAAAAAAAAAAACAAACAGAGTTTTGACTACACAGACCTTTCTTGGCAAAGTGATGTCTTTTTAACTTGCTGTCTAGGTTTGTCATAGCTTTCCTTCCAAGGAATTCAGTTCAGTTCAGTCACTCAGTCATGTCTGACACTTTGCGACCCCATGGACTGCAGCACTCCAGGCTTCCCAATCCATCACCAACTCCCAGAGCTTGCTCAAACTCATGTCCTTTGAGTCAGTGATGCCATCTAACCATCTCATCCTCTGTCATCCCCCTCTCCTCCTGCCTTCAATCTTTCCGAGCATAAGGGTCTTTTCCAATGAGTCAGTTCTTCCCATCAGGTGACCAAAGTATTGGAGTTTCAGCTTCAGCATCAGTCCTTCCAATGAATATCCAAGGAGTAAGTGTCTTTTAATTTCATGGCTACAGTCACATCTGCAGTGATTTTCGGAGCCCAAGAAAAAATTCTGTCACTGCTTCCACCTTTTCCCCTTTTATTTGCCATGAAATAGTGGAACCAGATACCATGATCTTAGTTTTCTTAAATGTTGAGTTTTAAGCCAACTTTTTCACTCTCCTCTATTACATTCATCAAGAGTTTCTTTAGTTCCTCTTTGCTTTCTGCCATTAGAGTGGTATTCATCTGCATACCTGAGGTTATTGATATTTCTCCCATCAATCTTGATTCCAGCTTGTGAGTCATCCAACCCAACATTTCCCATGATGTACTCTGCATCAGTTCAGTTCAGTCAGTCACTCAGTCATGTCCAACTCTTTGCGATGCCATGAATCGCAGCACGCCAGGCCTCCCTGTCCATCACCAACTCCCGGAGTTCACTCAGATTCATGTCCATCGAGTCAGTGATGCCATCCAGCCATCTCATCCTCTGTCGTCCCCTTCTCCGCCTGCCCCAAATCCCTCCCAGCATCAGAATCTTTTCCAATGTGTCAACTCTTCGCACGAGGTGGCCAAAGTACTGGAGATTCAGCCTTAGCATTATTCCATCCAAAGAAATCCCAGGGCTGATCTCCTTCAGAATGGACTGGTTGGATCTACTTCCAGTCCAAAGGACTCTCAAATGTCTTCTCCAACACCACAGTTCAAAAGCATCAATGCTTCGGTGCTCAGCTTTCTTCACAGTCCAACTCTCACATCCATACATGACCACTAGAAAAACCGTAGTCTTGACTAGATGGAACTTTGTTGGCAAAGTAATCTCTATGTTTTCAATATGCTATCTAGGTTGCTGATAACTTTTCTTCCAAGGAGTAAGCATCTTTTAATTTCATGGCTGCAGTCACCATCTACAGTGATTTGGGAGAACAAAGAGAAAAAAAAAAAAAAAGTCTGACACTGTTTCCACTGTTTCCCCATCTATTTCCCATGAAGTAATGGGACCAGATGCCATGATCTTCATTTTCTGGATGTTGAGCTTTCAGCCAACTTTTTCACTCTCCTCTTTCACTTTCATCAAGACGATTTTTAGTTCCTCTTCACTTTCTGCCATAAAGGTGGTGTCATCTGCATAGCTGAGGTTATTGATATTTCTCCTGGCAATCTTGATTCCAGCTTGTGTTTCTTCCAGTCCAGCGTTTCTCATGATGTACTCTGTATAGAAGTTAAATAAGCAGGGTGACAAAATACAGCCTTGACGTACTCCTTTTCCTATTTGGAACCAGTCTGTTGTTCCATGTCCAGTTCTAACTGTTGCTTCCCTACCTGCATACAGATTTCTCAAGAGGCAGGTCAGGTGGTCTGGTATTCCCATCTCTTTCAGAATTTTCCACAGTTTATTGTGATCCACACAGTCAAATGCTTTGGCATAGTCAATAAAGCAGAAATAGATGTTTTTCTGGAACTCTCTTGTTTTTGCCATGATCTAGCGGATGTTGGCCATTTGGTCTCTAGTTCCTCTGCCTTTTCTAAAACCAGCTTGAATATCTGGAAGTTCACAGTTCATGTCTTGCTGAAGCCTGGCTTGGAGAATTTTGAGCATTACTTTACTAGCGTGTGAGATGAGTGCAATTGTGTGGTAGTTTGAGCATTCTTTGGCATTGCCTTTCTTTGGGATTGGAATGAAAACTGACCTTTACCAGTCCTGGGGCCACTGCTGAGTTTTCCAGATATGCTGGAACACTAGGTACAGCACTTTCACAGCATCATCTTCCAGGATTTGAAAGAGCTCAACTGGAATTCCATTACCTCCACTAGCTTTGTTCATTTGTTTTCTAAGGCCCACTTGACTTCACATTCCAGGATGTCTGGCTCTAGGTGAGTGATCACACCATTGTGATTATCTGGATCATGAAGATCTTTTTTGTACAGTTCTTCCATGTATTCTTGCCACCTCTTCTTAATATCTTCTGCATCTGTTAGGTCCATACCATTTCTGTCCTTTATTGAGCCCATCTTTGCATGCAATGTTCCCTTGGTATCTCTGATTTTCTTGGAGTCATCTCTAGTCTTTCCCATTCGGTTATTATTGTCTATTTCTTTGCATTGATCGCTGAGGAAGGCTTTCTTATCTCTTCTTACTATTCTTTGGAACTCTGTATTCAGATGCTTATATCTTTCATTTTCTCCTTTGCTTTTTGCTTCTCTTCTCTTCTTTCACAGCTATTTTTAAGGCCTCCTCAGACAGCCATTTTGCTTTTTTGCATTTCTTCTCCATGGGGATGGTCTTGATCCCTGTCTCCTGTACGATGTCACGGACCTCAGTCCATAGTTCATCAGGCACTCTATCTATCAGATCTAGGCCCTTAAATCTATTTCTCACTTCCACTGTATAATCATAAGGGACTTGATTTAGGTCATACTCTAATGATCTAGTGGTTTTCGCTACTTTCTTCAATTTAAATCTGAATTTTGGAATAAGGAATTCATTATCTGAGCCACAGTCAGCTCCTGGTCTTGTTTTTGCTGAGAATACAATCAATCTGATTTTGGTATTGACCATCTGGTGATGTCCATGTGTAGAGTCTTCTATTGTGTTGTTGGAAGAAGGTGTTTGCTATGACCAGTGCGTTCTCTTGATAAAACTCTATTAGCCTTTGCCCTGCTTCATTCCGTACTCCAAGGCCAAATTTGCCTGTTACTCCAGGTGTTTCTTGACTTCTTACCTTTCATTCCAGTCCCCCATAATGAAAAAGATATCTTTTGGGGGTGTTAGTTCTAAAAGGTCTTGTAGGTCTTCATAGAACTGTTCAACTTCAGCTTCTTCAGCATTACTGTTTGGGCCATATGGATTACTGTGATATTGAATGGTTTGCCTTGGAAACGAACAGAGATCATTCTGTCATTTTTGAGATTGCATCCAAGTACTGCATTTTGGACTCTTTTGTTTACCATGATGGCTACTCCATTTCTTCTAAGTGATTCCTGCCCGCAGTAGTAGATATAATGGTCCTCTGAGTTAAATTCACCCTTTCCTGTCCATTTTATTTCCCTGATTCCTAGAATGTCAACGTTCACTCTTGCCATCTCTTGTTTGACCACTTCCAATTTGCCTTGATTCATGGACCTGACATTCCAGGTTCCTATGCAATATTCCTTTTTATAGCATCGGACCTTGCTTCTATCACCAGTCACATCCACAGCTGGGTATTGTTTTTGCTTTGGCTCCATCCCTTCATTCTTTCTTGAGTTATTTCTCCACTGATCTCCAGTAGCATATTGGGCACCTACTGACCTGGGGAGTTCCTCTTTCAGTATCCTATCACTTTGCCTTTTCATACTGTTCATGGGGTTCTCAAGGCAAGAATACTGAAGTGGTTTGCCATTCCCTTCTCCAGTGGACCACATTCTGTCAGACCTCTCCACCATGACCTGCCCGTCTTGGGTTGCTCCACAGGCATGGCTTAGTTTCATTGAGTTAGACAAGGCTGTGGTCCTAGTGTGATTAGATTGACTAGTTTTCTGTGAGTATGGTTTCAGTGTGTCTGCCCTCTGATGCCCTCTTGCAACACCTACCATCTTACTTGGGTTTCTCTTACCTTGAGTGTGGGGTATCTCTTCACGTCTGCTCCAGCAAAGCGCAGCCACTGCTCAGTAATTTGGATGAGGGGTATCTCCTCACAGCTGCCCCTCCTGACCTTGAAAGTGGAATAGCCCCACTAGGCCCTCCTGCACCCTCACAGCCACTGCTCCTTGGATGTGGAGTTGTTCCATAGAAGTCAAATAAGCAGGGTGACAATATACAGCCTTGTACCTCTTTCCAGTTTGGAACCAGTCTGTTTTTCCATGGCTGATTCTAACTGTTGCTTCTTGACCTGTATACAGGTTTCTTAGAAGACAGGTAAAGTGGTCTGATGGTTCTGTCTCTAAGAATTTTCCATAGTTTGTTGTGATCCACACTGCCAGATGTTTAGCATAGTCAATGAAGCAAAAGAAGGTGTTTCTCTGGAATTCTCTTGCTTTTTTTTATGATCCAATGTAGAGTGGCAATTTAACCTCTTGTTCCTCTGCCTTTTCAAAACCCAGCTTATATATCTGAAGGCTTTTGGTTCATGTACTGCTGAAGCCTACCTTGAAGGATTTTGAACATTACCTTGCTAGCATCTGAAATGAGCTGAAATATGTGGTAGTTCAAACATTCTTTGGCATTGCCTTTCTTCGGGATTGAAACAAAAACTGACTTTTTCCAGTCCTATGGTCACTACTCAGTTTTTCAAATTTGCTAACATATTGAGTGCATCCCTTTAACAACACAATTTTCTAGTATTTGAAATAGCTCAGCTGGAATTCTATCACTGTTCCAGCATCTATTTTGGTAATAGTGCTTCCTAGACAGCATATTAAAAGCAAAGACATCACTTTGCTGACAAAGATCCATATAGTCAAAGCTATGATTTTTCCAGTAGTCATGTATAGATGTGAGAGCTGGATCATAAAGAAAGCTGAGCGCTGAAGAATTGACACTTTTGAACTGTGGTGTTGGAAAAGACTCTTGAGAGAGTCCCTTGGACTGCAGGGTGATCCAACCAGTCAATCCCAAAGGAAATCAGTCCTGAATATTCTTTGGAAGGACTAATGCTGAAGCTCCAATATTTTGGCAACCTGATGCAAAGAGTTGACTCATTGGAAAAGACCCTGATGCTGGGAAAAATTGAGGGTCAAAGAATAAAGGGGTGACAGAGAATGAGATGGCTTAATCGAATCACCAACTTTAGATTTAACATTTTTCTAATATTAAACCTAAAACAACAGTTATCTTTAAGAGAGATACTCATTCTTAAAACAATATGCAATTGTTTGGCACTATTATTTTTTAGGACTTAAATATGTATCATCTCATTTATGGGGATGAAATATAGTGATTAATTTTATTTAAGTAAATACCAGGTAGGTATTTGGTAACAATTTTAGTTAATTCCACATTTATTAAACACCTACTATGTGCTTTTAAAATTTTATTTGACAGTAAATAATGTACAATAATAGCATTACAGGAAAAATAGGATAAAAGTTGGGTGTGTGTGTGTGTGTGTGTGCAATTTAAGAAGGGTTTAACTTTGACCTTTTGGCATCAACAAAGTACAAAATACATAAGTATGGTAGTCCAAGCATTGTTTAAAGTTCTCTGCAATAGAATCACATTATGATACAGTTCAAAAAAATCAGTTTAATGTGTTACACTGTGTAGAATATTTAACAATAAGAAAAGCATCATCTTTGGATTCAGTCTAGTCTAGTGTGTTTTCTTTCAAACTAAGCTCTTTAATTCCCTGATAATCAATACCTCTTTGATGTATATATGCTAGAAATAATTAGAAGTTTGGTTGAACTTTAGAGCATTCACACTGAGAGAATATCAGGAGCAGGTGCCACTACCAATAAGCAATGATAGGAGTGGAGATGAACAGGATTGAATCTCTGACTTTAAAGAACTCAGTGAAAATGGTGATAAACAATGTTTTATCAAATAACTGCAGCTCATTTTACCCATTTTAATTGAGTCCTTTGTTGAAGACATGTGCATGTACATGGCCTCGGGAGAGGATTTTGTTATATATTTGCAAAAACTTTCCATTTTATTTTCATTCCTCTAATCTCTTTCACTCTCTCATTTTAATTAAGGCTTTTTTCAATCTCATCATTATTCACATTTTGGGCTAGATAATTTTCTGTCATAGAGGCATGTCCTATTCATCACAGGGTATTTCTCAGCATCTTTGGCCATTATCAACTAAATTCTAGTATCACTCTCCCCACTTCCTCACCCTCTGCAGATATCACTACCAAAAACATCTCTGGATGGGCAAAATTAATCACAATTAAGAACCATTGCTTTTACTCCTTGAATCATTATTTAGAAAGTATTTTATGAGAACCCAGTGCAACATAGGCAATAGGTTGGTCATGTGGATAGAAGGACTTCCTAGGTGGCACTAATGGGTAAAAAAAAAAAAAAAAAGTACTGGCGAATGAAGGAGATGCAGGCGACTCTGGTTCAGTCGCTGAGTCGGGAAAATTCTGAAGAGGAGGACAGACCAACCCACTCTAGTATGCTTGTCTGGAAATTCCCATAAACGGAGGAGCCTGGTGGGACCACAAGAGAGGCTGATACAACTTAGCACTTAAATAACAACAAGAGAAAGCTAATAGCACAAAATTAATTATTAGAAAGGAAAGGGGAAAATCCAAACCAAATTTGGTCTTGCAAAACTTAGTCTAGTTATGGCAAGCGCGGACTACTCTTCATTGTGGTGCACAGGGTTCTGGTTTCAGTGCTTTCTCTTGTTGCAGAGCACAGGCTGTAGGCACAGAGTCTTCATAATTATAGTGTGTGGGCTCAGCAGTTGTGGCTCTTAGGCTTAGTTGCCCTCGGGCATATGGAATTTTCCTGGACCAGGGATTGGAACCAAATTAGACGAAAGATCATGATACAGTCCTTAGTTCTCGCACTCAAAGTGTGCGAGCTTTGGAAATTTACCATGTCATGTATATTGTATGCTAGTTAATCAGGAAATCTAAGTGAGTACTATCCTAGTGATTAAATTGTAGGGGTGCATTTTGTTATTTTTGGACTTGTCACTAATTATCTTATATTCTTTGATTAGATATATCATAATTTCCACCCCTCCTGCTTTCTTCAGATATAATGGACAAATTTAACTGTGTATATTTAAGTGGTAAAATGTGGTGTTTTGATATACATTGCTATTGCTTTGTCATCAAATTATGTCCAACTCTTTGTGACCTCACCAGGCTCCTCTGTCCATGGGATTTCCTGGCAAGAATACTGGAGTGGTTTGCCACTCCTTCTCCAGGGGATCTTCCCAGTCCAGGGATTGAGTCAGAGCCTCCTTCATTGGCAGGTGGATTATTTACCACTGAGCCACATACATGTATACTTTGAAATATATACCACAAATTAGTTATTACATCCATTAACTCACAAAAGCAGTGTTTGTGTTCTCTCTCTCTCTCTCTCTGTGTGTGTGTGTGTGTGTGGTAACAACATGTTAAATCTACTCTCTTAGTAGATATGAGTACATGGTATAGTATCATTAAGTATCATCACCATGTTGACCATTAGATCTTCACTTATAGTTTAAGATTCACTATATTTTTTCTAATTATCCAATGTAGAACTCTTAGCTTTGATTCTAGAGGTTAAAAATTGTTTGCTACTAAGATGAAAACGGGTGTCATTTTGGATGAACTCTGTTGGTGGCTGACCAGGGTGCAATT
Organism: Oryx dammah; assembly: GCF_014754425.2. Lineage (NCBI taxonomy): Eukaryota > Metazoa > Chordata > Mammalia > Artiodactyla > Bovidae > Oryx > Oryx dammah. Next base: position 5,054,346 of record NW_024070198.1, read on the forward strand.
CAGAGCCCTGGCGCTGCAGGATAGAAAAGCACAGTCTGCCATCCTTACTTCCTTGCTGGTACCCTTCTCTGTTGGTATAGCACATTTTTCTCTTTGATTCTAGCTTGTCCAGTTTAGGAATGGTGGGAAAGAGACAAATAAGAGAGAAATTAAATGAGTAGCAGCAAGGCAGTGGTAAAATTCTGGAATTAATTCTCTTGTCTCACTGATCTTTCCCAAGTCAAGCAAAAAGGTGTCCATTTCTAAATTCTTATAAGGATAGTGAAGATTATTCATTCATTTATTCAGTTGACACAGAAATATTATACACCTATGATCTGTGTATAGTAGCTTCATGTGCCAGTAGCTTCATGTTAATTTGTTATGGTTGAGGATACATTAAAGTAATAAAAGCCAGGTGTGCCTAGTAGTTTGTAGATCATTTGCCCTATATTTGATCCTACATGAAATGCACGAGAAAAGTTTACTTAGGTACATCAGAATATTTTTTTATAATTTAAATCTGCATTTTACGAAATGTTTACCACATATTCCTCATTTTACTAATTTTTAAGTTATTTTTATCAGATTCTTTTTTAAATGGTCATTTGTGGATTAATAAAAAGTTTTTTCCTTAAAGCTGTGATGATTGAAGAAGTGAGATTAAACGTGTGATGAAGAAATGTATCCCTTATTGTATGTTTGATGTGGTTTAAATTATAAATCCAGTATTTATAAGTCATATAATACTCATCTCTCCACTTATATCTTTTTCAATAAATGCAGCATAGTCTCTGATACACAGTAAAACTTGTTTTCCCTTGGTGGGAATAAGTCCCTCACCTAACCATTGTATATATATACATATGTATATACTATATATGTACATATACTATATACAGACTTCCTGGGTGGCTCAGCAGTAAGGAATCCACCCTGCAATGTAGGAGACACAGGAGACATGGGTTTGATCCTTGGGTCAGGAAGATCCCCCAGAGAAGGGCATGGCAACCTACTCCAGCATTCTTGCCTGGAGAATCCCATGGGCAGAGGAGCTGGTGGTCTATAGTTCATAGGGTAGCAGAGTGGGATATGGCTGAGCAGGTACACACATACTACATATATAGGCTGCATTTTTTTTAATTTTTATTTTTACTTTATTTTACTTTACAGCACTGTATTGGTTTTGGCATACATCGAAATAAATCCACCACGGGTGTACATGAGCTCCCAAACATGAACCCTCCCTCCCACCGTCCACCCTACATCATCCCTCCGGATCATCCCCACGCACCAGCCCCAAGCATCCTGCATCCTGCATCGAACATAGACTGGCGATTTGTTACTTACATGATAGTATACATGTTTCAATGCCATTCTCCCAAATCATCCCACCCTCTCCCTCTCCTCAGAGTCCAAAAGTCTGCTCTACACATCTGTATCTCTTTTGCTGTCTTGCATACAGTGTCATCATTACCATCTTTCTAAATTCCATATATATGTGTTAGTATACTGTATTGGTGTTTTTCTTTCTGGCTTACTTCACTCTGTATAATCGGCTCCAGTTTCATCCATCTCATTAGAACTGATTCAAATGTATTCTTTTTCATGGCTGAGTAATACTCCATTGTGTATATGTACCACAGCTTTCTTATCCATTCATCTGCTGATGGACATCTAGGTTGTTTCCATGTCCTGGCTATTATAAACAGTGCTGCGATGAACATTGGGGTACATGTGTCTCTTTCTATTCTTGTTTCCTTGGTGTGTATGCCCAGCAGAGGGATTGCTGGGTCGTTATAGTACTGGCACAAAGACAGAAATATAGATCAATGGAACAAAATAGAAAGCCCAGAGATAAATCCACACACATATGGACACCTTATCTTTGACAAAGGAGGCAAGAATATACAATGGAGTAAAGACAATCTCTTTAACAAATGGTGCTGGGAAAACTGGTCAACCACTTGTAAAAGAATGCAATTAGATCACTTTCTAACACCACACACAAAAATAAACTCAAAATGGATTAAATATCTAAATGTAAGACCAGAAACTATAAAACTCCTAGAGGAGAACATAGGCAAAACACTCTCTGACATAAACCACAGCAGGATCCTCTATGATCCACCTCCCAGAATTCTGGAAATAAAAGCAAAAATAAACAAATGAGATCTAATTAAAATTAAAAGCTTCTGCACAACAAAGGAAACTATAAGCAAGGTGAAAAGACAGCCTTCTGAATGGGAGAAAATAATAGCAAATGAAGCAACTGATAAACAACTAATCTCAAAAATATACAAGCAACTTAGGCAGCTCAATTCCAGAGAAATAAACGACCCAATCAAAAAATGGGCCAAAGAACTAAATAGACATTTCTCCAAAGAAGACATACGGATGGCTAACAAACACATGAAAAGATGCTCAACGTCACTCATTATCAGAGAAATGCAAATCAAGACCACAATGAGGTACCACTTCACACCAGTCAGAATGGCTGCGATCCAAAAGTCTGCAAGCAATAAATGCTGGAGAGGGTGTGGAGAAAAGGGAACCCTCTTACACAGTTGGTGGGAATGCAAACTAGACAGCCACTATGGAGAATAGTGTGGAGATTCCTTAAAAAATTGCAAATAGAACTGCCTTAAATGCTGCATTTTAAGCTAAGAAAATATCATTGCTAGTTACATATTGAAGAATAAATTTTTTAAATTTATAGGAGACTTTATTATTTCATAAGTTGTTTAATATATTTGTGTCATTTTGATGTATTTCAATAATGTGTGTGAAGTAATTGCGAATATGAATGGTTGAGTTGTTTTGTTAAAATTAACAAAACATAATACTTTACTGCCTATTAAATTCAGTAAAATAAATTAAGAAGACATTATAATTAAAGAAATAGCAGCAAGTTAACATTATGATTCCAGAAACATCATTATCAGTGTCCTCTGTGGGTATAGGGTATTAAGTATGCCAAATAGGAATGACTATTTGAATTGAGTTATTTACATTGTTCAAAAAAAAAAAAAAAGTATAAGTGTCTACTCCACTCCATCTTTTTCCAATGAGTAACCACCAATAAAATATATATTATTTGTTATCTTCCAGGCAATACAGCTAAAGTATATATTGAGATTCAAGATGAAAATGATCATCCCCCAGTGTTTCAGAAAAAATTCTACATTGGAGGTGTGTCTGAAGATGCAAGGATGTTTGCTTCTGTGCTAAGAGTTAAGGTATGAGAACATTTGTTAAGATACAGAATTAAAAGTGAAAACAAATAGCTCACATTTTGCAAATAAACTATAGCCATATAATTTATATTAACTGAATGCATACTTGTATTGTTTAAATGAAAATCTGAAGCTTACAGATATATGAGTTTAATTAGTCAAACTAAATACAGATTAATTATGAGGTGAATGCTGAGTAAATTTTGTGCTTCATTTTCACTATAAAAATAGAAACAAATTTCTTATGATATTTTACATAGAATAGAATATTAAGATGTCTGTTTTCCTAATAGATTTGTATGCCTTTTATATTAAGATTTGATTTAAAATAATTCCCAAGATTCCCAGAATGGAGTCTTATAGCAAATATAAAATCGCTATTTTCTAATTGAAGAAGTAATGAAATAAATTTTGTATTTTTTATCAATTATTTTTAAAAATTGAAAATGTTAGTTAAATCAATGTGAAAATAAGCTACTAACAACAGTACTTTAGTAAAGATTTTTAAAAACCTTGATAGTTCAGAAATATTTTGTTCATTTTGTGGTAGTTTAAAAATATAACACCTAAGATTAAAGTTGCTATTTTAAAATTTTTCTTTATTTAATTACCAAATATGTGTTCAATAGTTAGCAGTACATAAATTTGAAGTGTTTTATAACTAAGAAATAAGTTTGTAAATATTTCATTACACTAAGGGAAATTTTATAGGCTATAAGACTTTATTAGAGTTATTTTTCTGAAACTATTTTAATGATCAAATTTTAAAATAGCTATTAATGTAAAAACATAAAACCAAAATATCTCTAAGAAAATCCAGCTGTTGATTGCTTCTAGTTTGGCACATAAGTAGATAATTGCCTTTCTTTTCCTATTATCAGGATCATCATGATTGAGTTCTTCTTACATGTGATTTTTATCCTCTTACAAACATTCTTAAATAAGAAAGAAAAATCAAGCAAATAAAGCATGTGTGTGTACTTGCAAAATATCTCTTTCACAGTACCAATTCTGACTCTTGATTTGAATCACCAGTTATAACTAAAATTGGTCTACAAATTTAAGCCAACACATTATATCCAATTTGTATTATGATTAACAAATAACAGTCCTTTGTTGATGATGTTTATATTATTTTACAGTTTAGTCTTATAAAGGATTGATTCAGTCCATCCATTTAGTTGGTAAATAATTCTTGAATGTGTATAGTCTGCATTGTTCTAGAAGCTGGACATAGAGCAATTGAAAAATAATCAAACAAAAAAAGACCCCCAAATTCCTCACCCTCAATGCAAACAAACTAGTAGCAGAAACAAATTATAGATCCAATGTCATGTTAAGAGCAAGACTTGTGTATTTCTAGGTAAGATGCATTCTGGGCATTCTGATGCAAAGTCTCTAAAGACGGAGGAAATTTGGAATTCAATGTGACTAAAAAGCCTGGCTGGGGATGAGACTGGAAATGCAGCCCAGGACTAGGATATGGTTTTTATCCTTGATGTATTTTGAATGAAATACAAAATGGTTTTGAATGGTTCTGTCTAGAAGTGTGACATAATCCAATACAAAGGGACTATTCTGAATGCTGTGCAGGGTGAGGAGTGGAAAAGGTACACAGTGTTTCAGATCAGAGTAGAAACAGCCCAATGCATCACTAGTCCAGGCAAGAGTTAGTAGTGGCTTAAACCATGGTGGTAGAATATGAAGATAACAAGAAGAAAATTAAATGAAAGCCAAAAGGATTTGCTGATGTATTATATTAATATGTGGTGCATTCGAGAAAATCAAGGACAACTCAGAGGGTTTTGTTCTGAACAGGTCCCCATTACACAGGTCCCCATTACTCCCTCAGGTATTGTGGTGCAGAAATCAAGAGTTCTTTTTGGAAATAGTATGTTTCTGAGGCTTCTTCAATATGCAAGTATGATTCTTGCAGGACAGTTACAGATATTGATTTAGAGTAAGGAAAGAAATCATAGACCAGATTGAAATCATGATATCAAGAAAATGGGTGTAGGTGGAAAAAAGTCCAAAGGCTAAACCTTGGGAAGTCAACACTTAGAGATCTGGAAGAAGATTCAGCAACTGATGCTGAGAAATTGCTGCTGTGAGGTAGCAGGAATAGTGAGAAAATGTAGAGTCCCTGAGCCTCATGAGAACTAGGCTGATGAAAAAGGGAGTGATCAACTATCAAGTGCTGCTATGAATAAAATGCCCCTGTGGATTTTAACATGACCACTTATGCTGATGGAAGTATATAGTAGTGGAGTAAAAATTAGCTAAATGCTAAAAGAGTACATTAATAAAGGGAATTATTCAAGGAACCTGTAGATGTCAGCAATAAGATAATCAAGTGGGTGATATTATCTGATGATGGCATTTACTTCAGAAGAGTTGGAAGATGGCAAAGGAGATGAAATAAAGTTCTAAAAGCAATGATTCAGAGACAGAAGGCTACCTGCCACTTATCTACCTCCAGGCATTGTGTTATGTCCAGAACGGGAATCACTTTTTGAGACAGTCTTGGAAAGCAGTATCTTATGTAGAGGAGATGGACAGGGTGGGAGGAATCAAAAAGTAATAGTAATATGGAGAAGGAAGTTGAATATTTAGAGAATATTGATGATGATGGACAATCAATTCCATGGAATCCTGGTAAAACGTTGGTGGTGGAAAAAGGTGAAATGAGAAACTGAGTCACATTAGGCTGTGTGAAGAGTTACATAGGAATAAATATCTGGGTGGTGAGAGAAGCAATAGAGAGAACTCATGGACATCTTTTGATGATGTAAACAGGGATGTGATTGACTGTTTCTTTAGGACTACCAAGAATTCTGTAGGACATTCCTTTCTTCAATTGATCAGTGGATTATTCAGGCTAGGGACAAGGGTACATTTTAGAGAAGGAAATTATGAACCATTCCAGTACTCTTGCCTGGAAAATCCCATTGACAGAGAAGCCTGGTGGGCTACAGTCCGTGGGGTCGCACAGAGTTGGACACGACTAAACACACACAAAATACAGAGTAATTGGACTTTCTCAAAGTGCAACAAATGAGTAGGAGAGTCTAAGCCGAAGAAACACAAAGCCAAACCCAGAAGAAGCGAAGTACAGAGTGTGTTAGTGGAACAGTGATAGGGACCTTAGGAAGTGATGAGGGTAATAAATCTTCAGTGGTGAACATTTACAGATGCTGCCTTTAGCCTTGAACACTGGAAGTTTCTCCTTTCCAAATTTAATCGGAATAAAAGTAAGTTGAGCAGTTCTCAATTCATACTTAGAGCAGCAGAAAAATGTTATTAGAAATAACCCTGGATCAGGGCCAGCCAAACCCTGATCTTGGCAGAAAGATGATTTAAAAATATAGGGAAGTAGCCTACGATTGTGAAAAATACTTTTTACCACTTATTGTATAATATTCGGTAATGTTAGATTTATGTACCATACATGCAACTTAATTTGTTTTAGGTGCTAATGAAATGCATAAAGATAAATAATAAATTTAAAAAATTGTATTATGTACAGGAAGAGAAAGAGGAACCATATTATGAACTGACTAAAAAATATGACTGAAATATCAAGTCTAAAACTATACTTACTAATTTCATATATGGACAAAGGATTAAAAGCATTACTAAAACTATGTTAAGAGAAAGGCAACACAGTGAGAACATTATTGAAGTTAATTATCAAATATAAGTGATATAAGAAAGAAAGTTGTATATGTAGATATATGTGTGCTCTGAAATGGCATATCTTATTTGCTTACAGACGAATTATTTAAAGTTCTTTTTAGAAAATATACATCATGTACCTGGTGTGTGCTGGAAATACAGAGGCAAGAAAAACAGACTGTCCCTCTGCCCTTATAAAGTTAACATTCTAATAAACAAGATCAAAAAAGCAAGTAATTATTAAGGCTTTTGTTTATGGACACCTGTAGACATTTGGATTCTGGCTCAATAATCAAATGTTCACAACATGTTAAAGTAACTCTTGGATTATGTCAAAGGAAACAGCAGAAAATCAATTATGGACTATCTGCTACATTTACTAGAGTTTAATGATGGGAGTTGGTGATGGACAGGGAGGCCTGGCGTGCTGCGATTCATGGGGTCGCAAAGAGTCGGACACGACTGAGCAACTGAACTGAACAGAACACTAGAAAATGCTTAAAATCATAAATTTTATGTGATGTACATTTTATCACAGTGAAAAAAAGTCTTAAAGCTGGGGCCGGGTGCATCACCAATATTAATAGAATATGAAAACTTATATTTTCATAGCTACTACCCTTCATTTATATCCATTCCTGTTATGTTGATCTAAATGTAAATCTCAAATATAGATTTAGAAAAAAAGATGTATTAGTATATTCATTTTTCTTGCCTATCAACTGCGGTTTTTAGAAATATTTTATTCCCCAGACATCATCAGTGATCATCAGTATCAGCTACAATCGTTTGGCAGGATGCTCACTGTGGATCTATACCATTACTTCTCAGTCTTCCAAGAGAGCATGTCAGAATCTACTTTATGTTATACATTTTAAAAGGCCCCACAAAATTCCGACCCACCAGTTCCTTCTCCAGGGGATCTTCACAACCCAGGGATTGAACCCCTGTCTCTCCTGCATTGGGAGGCAGATTCTTTACCACTGAGCCACCCAGGAAGCCCACAGCCATGATTAGAGAATGCAGATTTCCTTAGCGGCAAAAAGTATAGACATATGCAAGATCCGCAATGCAGAGAGCAATATAATTTGTTTCTGGACGAAGATAAGGGTCTCTGAGGGATCCTGGTCCCTAGGCCTCTGCTTGCTCATAGGGATATCACAGAAAACAATTCCAGCACATGCATGAGGGTTTCATGGGTATTACCCCAGAGTAGCATATTTTACTGGCTTACATCAAAAATGGTACTAACAATAAACCATTATCCCATGCCTACCCTATGCTAAGCACTCTAGACACTTATCAGAAATTAACTCAGGTATTCCCCTCAGAAAGCTCATGAGGTAGCTACTATTATTCTTTTCAACTCACAGATAAGACTACAGAGCCACAGACATAATATGTAACCTGCCCAACATGTGCAGCTAGTGAAGCCAGTCTGGCCTAGAGACAGTGCTTTCCCACCTTCTGGGTAGTAGTACTTGGACTGGACTCAAGTCACTTGGATTCAGTCCCAGGTCTGCCCTTAACTCTATGGAACATCACACTTTATCACTTCGGGTCATGATTGTCTTCTCTTTCTTTTTTTTTTTTTAATTAAATTTAATTCATTTATTTTTTTAATATAAATTTATTTAGTTATCTTCTCTTATGCAAATTCTGCTTTAGTACTGCTGCTGCTGCTGCTACTGCTGCTAAGTCACTTCAGTTGTGTCCGACTCTGTGCGACCCCAGAGACGGCAGCCCACCAGGCTTCCCCGTCTGTGGGATTCTCCAGGCGAGAACACTGGAGTGGGTTGCCATTTCCTTCTCCAATGCATGAAAGTGAAAAGTGAAAGTGGAGTTGCTCAGTCATGTCCGACTCCTAGTGACCCCCTGGACTGCAGCCCACCAGGCTCGGTGCCCTTAAACGTGTCTAACTGATTTTGATGCTTTGTATGTTATTTACCTTAGGAAAACAATGGCACAGGGGAAAAAAAAAAATAGCCAAGTACCTTAAGAGAATTGTTATATTTGAGAACTATATTTTAAATGTCAAATAGTCTAGATTACTTAATTCTGAAATCCAAAGAAACATTTATATCTTACGAAGCTGATCGAATATTTTATGACAATTTTATCCCTTGTTGCTCTCTCTAATAGAGATGTAAACAAGTACCAGTCCAAATGAAGGTCCCATGAAATAGAATTTGGATTCCCGTTTGCCAGCACTGGGAAACCCTGCAATATACAAACACTATTCATTGTTTCAAGAGAGTGGTATTTCTCAGGAGATCTTACTAACCACTGGTTTCTTTCATGATTACCATACCTTCTAACCTTCTATGGTTTAACCCTTGAACAAAGTAAATGCACATACATTCCTGAAAACTCATTACCTTCTTGGTATATAACCCTATAGCTGAATTTCTCTATGTATATTAATATACATAATTATATATTTATATAATTTAGACATTATATTGTTATCCTATATCTATGTGCTTGTTTTCTCTCCTAGAATTCAAATTTTATCTAAGCAGGTATCATGCTTTCTCACAAACTTAATGACATTTTAGGAAAATTGTGCTTAACGTCTTAAATTGTTGTTTGAAATTCTATTTATTTTTACATGTATATATGCTTTTTAACATGTTTAGTCAAGGCTTTCTGTGTAATACTTGAATGCATTATTAATTTGCAGATAGGAAAAATATACTTTAAATCTAACTCTCTTGGGCTTGATTACAGTCCTGAGAGTGACATAACATACCTTTTCTCTGGTAATTCCCCTTCTTGCCAAAATTGGAGCTTAGCTTTAGCGATATCTGTATCAACATCATGTGTCTGTCATAGTTTTTCATTGATTTAACTGCTCTGGAGAAACCAAATTTCAAGACAATTATTTTTTTCTATGTTTTCCTAGCTGGTGTATTTTTGTTATATGGTAATGGATTACGCTGCAGTTAATGATGTTTTCCTGTTGATTTATCAGCTACAGTCTCAAAGTCAAATGTTGAGTTCATCATTAGCAATTTTAGAAGATAAATATAATACATATGTGGCATGCTAATGTTTTCTGTAATTTTCTTGAGCTATTTGCCATTGCCTTCTCCGATTTCACTTTTATTTCTGGTCATTTCTCCCTTTAACTGTTTTTATATTATTGTATCTTATGTATAATTAGAAAAGATCTTATGTCTATATTGGAATTCTGTGGGGTACATGCAAACTAACTACTCTGTTTCTAAGGGTCTATACATTGGAAACCTGCTTTTTCCCCCTGTACAACTTGAAAGATATGAATGAAATACTATCACCAGTTTCTGATGTATAACATTTGTGCCCTTTGGTCTGAACAAGTAAAAAATTATAGTTTTGCTGCTAGTAATATAACTGAACAAGGCCACATTGATCTTTGTAGCCACAAATGGATTATCCAGATAAAATAATTTGGTATTAAAAATTATATATAAATTTTACTATTTTCCTCTTTCCCTTCTCTTCAAAAAAAAATCAGTCTTTTTATTGTCCAGAAGAAAGATCTAAAATCATCTTATTCACATAATAATAACTCAATTTACACTTGTTGGTTTAAATTTAGCTTAATTAAGAATTTACTTTTTATTGCTTAAAATAGGAATGGGACCCTTTTTATCAGGTTATAAATGTTTTAAGAATGAAAAAAGTTTGAGTCCTTAAAGTAGAATATAATAGCCCTCATAATTGGAAATTTCCTTAAAATAAAATGTTTGAGGTCTTTTTATGTGTTGTAAAAGCATGTATATGAAGAAAAATAGTGTATTTGGTGAACTGTCAGGCCATTTGCCTTTCCTAAATTAGTTGATGGCTCATCTATTTCAAAGTCTGACCACACTTTAGTGAGATTAGAAATGTATTTCGGATGACTAAATGTCTAACAATCCAAGATATGGGTGTGGAATATTATCTTTTCAATCAAGCTTGCACTTTTTCATAGGAAATTATATATGTTGTTGAGCAGTGATGGTTATATATACATTCCTATATTATGTTTCAAGGACCATATCTTCCACCACCTGGTAGGAATACTGACACTCAATCACAACTCTCCTGAAAGTGAGGAATGCATTGAAAATATAATTTCAATGATAATTCAGACAAGTAAGTGTTACTTTTGTCATATTGTCCTGAAATTTTTTAAACTCCATTTGATTTTGTGTTGTACTGACCTGAAACAGCTGACTTGTAACACCAATCTTAGCAAAAAAAGATAAAAATGAGCTTTTAAAAATGTTTTTATTCACCTCTCTAAATACAATTTAATTTTGAATTACCAGGTAGTACTGCCAATAAGTGGAGAAGGAAATGGCAACCCACTCCAGTGTTCTTGCCTGGAGAATCCCAGGGACAGGGGAGCCTGCTGGGCTGCCGTCTATGGGGTCGCACAGAGTCGGAAACAACTGAAGTGACTTAGCAGCAGCACTGCCAATAGGAAGGGTAAAGTACTCAGTTCAGTTCAGTTCAGTTGCTCAGTCATGTCCGACTCTTTGTGACCCCATGAATCGCAGCACGCCAGGCCTCCCTGTCCATCACCAACTCCCAGAGTTCACTCAGACTCACGTCCGAGTTCGTGATGCCATCCAGCCATCTCATCCTCAGTCGGCCCCTTCTCCTCCTGCCCCCAATCCCTCCCAGCATCAGAGTCTTTTCCAATGAGTCAACTCTTCTCATGAGGTGGCCAAAGTACTGGAGCTTCAGCTTTAGCATCATTCCTTCCAAAGATATGCCAGGGTTGGTCTCCTTCAGAATGGACTGTTTGGATCTCCTTGCAGTCCAAGGGACTCTCAAGAGTCTTCTCCAACACCGCAGTTCAAAAGCATCAATTCTTCAGCACTCATCCTTCTTCACAGTCCAACTCTCACATCCATACATGACCACTGGAAAAACCATAGCCTTGACTACACGGACCTTAGTCGGCTATTTCTCTGCTTTTGAATATGCTATCTAGGTTGGTCATAACTTTTCTTCCAAGGAGTAAGCGTCTTTTAATTTCATGGCTGCAATCACCATCTGCAGTGATTTTGGAGCCCCCAAAAATAAAGTCTGACACTATTTCCACTGTTTCCCCATCTATTTCCCATGAAGTGATGGGACCGGATGCCATGATCTTCATTTTCTGGATGTTGAGCTTTAAGCCAACTTTTTTGCTCTCTTCTTTCACATTCATCAAGAGGCTTTTTAGCTCCTCTTCACTTTCTGCCATAAGAGTGGTGTCATCTACATATCTGAGGTTATTGATATTTCTCCCAGCAATCTTGATTCCAGCTTGTGCTTCTTCCAGTCCAGCGTTTCTCATAATGTACTCTGCATAGAAGTTAAATAAGCAGGCTGACAATATACAGCCTTGATGTACTCCTTTTCCTATTTGGAACCAGTCTGTTGTTCCATGTCCAGTTGTGTTTCTTCCTGACCTGCATACAGATTTCTCAAGAGGCAGGTGAGGTGGTCTGGTATTCCCATCTCTTTCAGAATTTTCCACAGTTTATTGTGATCCACACAGTCAAAGGCTTTGGCATAGTCAATAAAGCAGAAATAGATGTTTTTCTGGAACTCTCTTGCTTTTTCCATGATCCAGTGGATGTTGGCAATTTGATCTCTGGTTCCTCTGCCTTTTCTAAAACCAGCTTGAATATCAGGGAGTTCATGATTCACGTATTACTGAAGCCTGGCTTGGAGAATTTTGAGAATTACTTTACTAGCATGTGAGATGAGTGCAATTGTGTGGTAGTTTGAGCATTCTTTGGCATTGCCTTTCTTTGGAATTGGAATGAAAACTGACCTTTTCCAGTCTTGTGGCCACTGATGAGTTTTCCAATTTTGCTGGCATATTGAGTGCAGCACTTTCACAGCATCATCTTTCAGTATTTGAAATAGCTCAACTGGAATTCCATCACCTTCACTAGCTTTGTTCATAGTGATAAAGTACTAGCTCTCCATAAAATGTATTATGAAGAAAATTTATTTTAAAATAAGTCACAAAGAATGAATGACTCTCCCTAATAATTCTGATGAATTGAGATTAATGAAAACCAGCAGGCCTCGAGCAAGACTACGTGCATAAAAGAGAATATAGTTTACATTGTTTAGTATATAAATCACTGTATATCTGAGAATTACAGAGAGACTTTCAAAATTTTTTTTTCAAAAATAGATACAATAATGTTTGGCTTAACAAAAATATATTCTAATAAATAGGAATAATATAACTCTAGATATTCTCATCAAATAGGCCCTGAAAATTTATGTGGTTACTACATTAATTTTTTAAAGTTTATATCTCTTTTTTATGGGGCCTCATTTTATTCCTTCCTAGTATTCTGCCCCCTTGGCCCCACCCCCTGGCAGTCATGGCCTCTTAAAATCCCAGTAATCCAATCAATGTGATTCAAAATAATTTGAAAGACTATATTATCACCAGCAGCCAATAGTCCCTAAAATATGATACAAGTGAAGTGAAGTGGCTCAGTCATCTCCGACTCTTTGGGACCCCAGGACTGTAGCCTACCAGGTTCCTCCATCCATGGGATTTTCCAGGCAAGAATATTGGAGGGGGTTTCCATTTCCTTCTCCAGTGGAACTTCCCAACCCAGGGATCAAACCCCGGTCTCCTGCACTGTAGGCAGATGCTTTACCGCTGAACCACAAAGGAAGCTAGATATGCTACAAGTCAATTTCAAATGGATGAGTGAAAGCAAAACAAAGAGCTCAAGACAAAAAAGATAGGAATCAGACTGGAGTAGACACTGCATAACGACACCAAAATCGGCAAAAATTGTATAAAGAGGCATCCAATTTCATTAACTACTAGGGAATTATAGAATAAACAGTATGAAATCACCACTTGCTCATCACGATAGCTAAAATAAAAAAGACAAAACCAAATTTCAAAACATCTAGAATTATCAAATATTGCTGATGATCTATAATTTAATACAGTATTTTGGGAAATGGTTTGACATCATCTACCCTGGTGGCTCAGATGGTAAAGAATTCACTGGCAATGCAGGAGCCACAAGAGACACAGGTTCGAACCCTGGGTTGGGATGACCACCTGGAGAGGTAAATGGCCACCCACTCCAGTATTCTTGCCTGGAGAATTCCATGGATAGAGGAGCCTGACGTTACAGTCCCTGGGGTCACAGAGTCAGACAAGACTGAGTGACTTTAACTTCACTTCCTTAAGTGTGAACATAAATACATCCTCTAGTCATTATTTCTACTCCTGAGGTTTTGCCCAGTAAAACTGCATACAGATGTTCATAAGAGAGATGTAAAAAAAAAAAAAATCCACTATTTATAAATATGTTAATTATTTGCAATATCAAAAATCTGCAAACAATTTCAATGTCCAGCAACAGTATATACATTAATACATGTGAGCAAATGAATTCATATACAAAAAAAAACTAAACATAATTTCTTTAGGTCCATTTATATAACCTCCAAAAATAGGAAAAACTAATCAGAAGAGTTATTATTCTTGGCAGGGGGGTAGGAGGTAGTGGGGTGTGGGGCTGATAATGCTCTATTTCTTGATTGCAATGCTGATTCTATCTAGAGATATAACTTGAAAAATAAAGTTTTAAATGTTTTAAAAGCTCTAAATTCATAAAAGCAAAAAGGAGAAAGTTATTCATCTTTCTGGTAATTCAAGCTATTTTTCTTGTAAGATACAAAATAATTCTGGCCAAAGTAGAGGAGCTCATATTTTTCTCTGTGTAGTTATAGTTAATAATAAGGAATTACCTAACTTTTAATTCTTAGTGAAACAAAGCCATGTCGTTTTCTTATGATTTTTAGCAGGAAAGCTTATTTTGGGAAGATGGGACACCATGTTATTGGTGGCTTTGAGGAATGCCAGTAATCAAACATGGTATGTTGGGTCTCCCAGATGGGATTGGTGAAGACAGTGCATGTTGGTTTAAAAATAATGTGAGATTTTCTGGTTCTTGGTTTCAAAATTCAAAATTGTAAGACAGGGAGATAAAATTTGGACCTTAAAATTGTGTAATCATATTTATAGGCCAGAAACAAATAGAGCATTTAAAATATATATTGAAGTAGATTTCCTATAAAATACCCAAGTTTCATTGTATATATTTTCATTTCCTTCTTTTGCTGAACACTGAACTTTGGAGGGTTAAAGGAATGACAATAACTTGACTCTTCCAGAATCTGACCTGTGTCTTTGGGACTTATGATTTTTAATGTGTCCACAAAGGTCAGCCAGCTCTTGCTATTGGGAAGAGACTTTTTATATTTATATTTATATTTATATTTATATTTATGTGCAGTCATTAAATGGCCTCTTTTAGTTTGTATCTGTTCAGCCCAAATAATTCTATGTTCAGCTAGGGGATAGACTAATTTTCTTACTATAAATTCAAAATTTTATGTTTTATTCAATGAAAATTCCATCTCCTTAGACATAAAATGGATAGTCCTATATGTTTGCCTTCTATAGCTATACTAGTTACTGTATGCAGTTAAAAATTTTTTTCCCTTGGACTAATTTTTATAATCAAAAGACCAATATTTTCTGTGCAAATTTAGTGGAGTAAGTTCCTACCTAAATAAAAAAATACTTCTACATGACATTGTAGTAAACAACAATGAATATCTGCTATATTGTCGCATATGTGAGCCAAGGTGAGCAGTGTCAATCAATGGCTTAAAGCCTATAAGATCCGAAAGTGATTATTTTCATTTCAAAGATTATTATCTGTGACATGTGTATTTTAGCAACTTCAGTTCAGTTCAGTTTAGTCGCTCAGTCGTGTCCGACTCTTTGCGACCCCATGAATCGCAGCACGCCAGGCCTCCCTGTCCATCACCATCTCCCGGAGTTCACTCAGACTCACGTCCATCGAGTCGGTGATGCCATCCAGCCATCTCATCCTCTGTCATCCCCTTCTCCTCCTGCCCCCAATCCCTCCCAGCATCAGAGTCTTTTCCAGTGAGTCAACTCTTCGCATGAGGTGGCCAAAGTACTGGAGTTTCAGCTTTAGCATCATCAGCTTTAGCATCATCAGCTTTAGCATCAGCCCAAAGAAATCCGAGGGCTGATCTCCTTCAGAATGGACTGGTTGGATCTAAGGTAGTAGCCTCCCCCAAAACTCAAGTTTTTGAGTCAGGAATCAGTGTCTGTCCCAAGACATACATTATATCTCTCCAAGTAAGCTCATAAGGTAAAGTTAGTCCCATAAAGGGTTCTATGTACTTTTTGGATCCTCTCGATAGTATTGACCACAATTGGTACTGTTTGAATTTTTTCCAAGACTGAGGCAACCCCTCCTGAAAGGGTGCCCTGATTCTCAGCCTGTTCAGTTGGGAGCCCCTGATACAGGGGCAAAGTAAGAGAACAGAAGGCAACTGAAGATCTTAGGACACAAGTCTGGCATGTGTCTTGCAGAGAGAAAAAGAGCAACACATTTGTCACTTCTACCCATTTCTCTTGTTTTCTATGGAACCAGTCTAGTTTTAAAACAACATCATAATTGAGAGACTTCAACTGGCCAACATTCCCCATCTTCCAAAGGATACTGTGGTCATTCAGTATCACAGAAGAAGATCAGGTATGCCTTTTTAAACTGTGGGGATCAAACTTGTCCCAGCTGTTTTTTAAAATACATTTTAAAGTAGTGGTTTTGGAACTGCTAGCTCCCATTTGTAAGAGAGAAAAAAAATGGCATCCAAAGCCATTTCTTCTTTCCACTGGAAGCGTCCCTCTCTGTTCTAGATGGGAGTGTAGACAGATTTTTCACTGAAGCTTTCCTTCCCTGGTTGGAATTAGTCTGTCCCTTACCAACACAGGCACCTTACTCATCTCTCCTGGCTCTTCCACTGAGATGGGGTGGAGATGTGCCAGGGTTAGACCTGATGGCATCCCAGACTGATTTCTAGTTCCTTACCACCAAGATGTTTGTTTGATTTGCTCTTAGAAAGGTGACAGAATTTCACCATCAGCGTGATCTCTAGGGACTCTGCAGATTATGCTCTGGCAACAGATTACACTGTTTACAAACTGCTAGAAAAAATGAGTTTTAAACAAGGAGCTGCCATTGGTATCCCATATTTTGCTGCTTTTTTGAGCTCTGCTCCTCAGTGCCCATGTGCAAGCTAGAGGAAGTGTTCTGGTTCATGGGGCTAGTGGAGGAGTTGGAATAACACCATGCCAAACTGTTAGAGCTAATGGCTTAAAGGTTTGGGGCACAGCTGGTACTGAAGAAGGACAAAAATTGTTTTGCAAAATAGAGCCCACAAAGTGTTTAGTCACAAAGAACCTAACTATATTGATAAAATTAAGAAATCTGTTGGTGAAAAAGAAATTGATATGATTACTGAAATGTTAGCTAATGTGAATCTGAGCTATAATTTGAATCTTTTGTCCTATGGAGGATGAGGAATAGCTGTTGGCAGCAGAGATGCTATTGAAATAAACTCGCAGGACACCAGGGCAAAGGAGTCTATTAATAGCATAATAGGTGTTGCTCCCTATTCAAGGAGGAATTTCAGCAGTTTGTAGCAGATTTTCAAACCGTAATGGAAATTGGTTGGTTGTGACCATTAATAGGTCCCCAGTATTCAGTGGAGAAGATGGCCCAGCTTCATGAAGATGTCATTCTTCAGTGGTGCTACTGGAAAAATGATTCTTCTCTTTAAATAATCAATCCTTCTATAAATTTCCTATGCAATTAGAGGCATCTTGAGTGAGAGAGTGAAAATTGCTTAGTCATGTCTGACTCTTTGTGACCCCATGGACTATGAAGGCCATGGAATTCTCCAGGCCAGAATACTGGAGTGGGTAGCCTTTCCCTTTTCCAGGGGATCTTCCCAACCCAGGGGTCAAACCCAGGTCTCCCACATTGCAGGCAGATTCTTTACCAGCTGAGCCACAAAGGAAGCCCATAGAGAAATTTTGCTTGTTGCTAGTTGAATTCTTTTTTTCTTTTTTATAATTGAACCTAAGATACTGTGTAAATTTCAGGTGAAAGTGAAGTCACTCAGTTATGTCTGACTCTTTGAACTATAGCCCACCATTCTCCTTTACCCATAGAATTTTCCAGGCAAGAATACTGGAGTGGGTTGCCATTTCCTTCTCCAGGGGAACTTCCTAACCCAGGAATCGAACTGGGGTCTCCTGCATTGCAGGTGGATGCTTTACCAGCTGAGGCACAAGGGGAGCCCTTGTAAGAGGTATCTTACCTCAGTTTTATGTATACCACATTTGTTTTAATTAGCCTTCATTTGATTCAGTGAGTTCTTATATTTAAGAAAAAAAGATTTACTTTTAGAGATCATAGGCATTGGATTACAATTTATACTATAGCTGTCAAAAATCTATATGCCTTCTACCTCTTATTAAGGAATCATCATAGTAGTAAATAGGATGTTAGTGGTCATTTGGCATCAGAGGACATTACAGGAATTCCTAACTGACTGCTAATCATGAATTCCATACTTTTGACTAAAATATGCTAATTTAAAATAAGACTGCTTGACTTCCAAACCTACTTCTTAATACAGTTTCTTTAGTCTTTGATTAGCCCAGAACTATGTTGGATTCTGAAGATTTTCTGGGCAAAATGAGACCTCTTTTCCCAGCTAATCTCATCTAGTTCTCCAAGTCTCTCAGAAGGGCAAGATAAACAATGTGAACAGAAATTTGTTAGTTTTCCAGTATTCCTCAATATTTTATGATAATCACTAGGCTATTGATTGATTACTAATGACTCATCTATTCTGTGAGGTCAACAACCTTACCTTTGATATAATATGATATTAGGTATATAGTTTCCAAGTAGATACTTATTGACTGCTGTTGCTACTGCTGCTTAGTTGCTGAGATTCACCTTCAAGTTAGAATGATCACTTTGTAGAATGGGGATCATGTATTTTTATTTAAATTAATGAGTGATCTGACTTTGTTATAATATAGTAACTTCAATACATTCTAGATTATCCTTTAAAAAAGTACATTTTTTTAAAGGCCATATTTAATTTTTGCTTTGTGTTCTTGTCCTTATCATACTGTATGATAGCAAACCACAAAATTGGGTGACCTTATCTTCAGCAATTAACATACGTCTGGAAATGGAAAAAAGTCTTGAAATTCTTATAGAAAAACTAGAAGCATAATCAAGAAATCTGTAAAAAAAATTTTTTTGCTCTAGATGCAGTTTTTTATTTATTGTTTAATAGGAGCGCAATTACTTTACAATGTTGTATCGGTTTCTGCTGTACAACGAAGTGAATCAGCTGTATTCCTTCCACTTAGACTTCCCTCTGCTGCCCATCCCATCCCTCTAGTTCACTGCAGCGCACTGAGCTGAGCTCCCTGTGTTATACAGCAGCTTCCCACTAGTTATCTATTTTACATGTGGTAGCTAGTGTATGTATCGGAGAAGGCAGTGGCACCCCACTCCAGTACTCTTGCCTGGAAAATCCCATGGACGGAGGAGCCTGGTGGGCCGCAGTCCATGGGATCGCTAAGAGTCTGACATGACTGAGCGACTTAACTTTCACTTTTCATTTTCATGCATTGGAGAAGGAAACGGCAACCCACTCCAGTGTTCTTGCCTGGAGAATCCCAGGGACAGGGGAGACTGGTGGGCTGCCGTCTATGGGGTCGCACAGAGTCGGAGAGGACTGAAGCGATTTAGCAGCAGCAGCAGCAGCCGCAGTGTATGTATGTCAGTCCTACTCTCTCCACTTGTCCCATCTCGTTTTCCTCTGTGTAGACACAGTTTTTGACTCTTAGAGATAAAGTTGACCCAGACCAACAAAGACCCTGCTCCCACAGAGTTCACTTCTGAGTGTGTGTGTGTGTTTGTGCATGTATGTGAAGCTGTATGAGAGCAGGAGGGCAGTGGGGAGATGTGTGTAGGGATGTAGAGGAGTAATCATCACAGCATGACAACAGTCTGCATCCTTTGAAAGACATATTTTTATGGCTCCCAGTGACAGTCCTCAGCTCCAGGTGGCAATGCCATTTCCTTCCAAAAGTCTCTCTGGGGTCCTGGAACCTCTGGCTTTACCAATCTGCAAGGTGCATCTGCTGGGTCTTCTTAGCCCCACTCTTAGGGACAATCGAATGGGGGTGAGTCACATCCCAAATTGCTCTTAGTTAAAAGCAGTTCCTCTATTTCTTCGCATTGATCACTGAGGAAGGCTTTCTTATCTCTTCTTGCTATTCTTTGGAACTCTGCATTCAGATCCTTATATCTTTCCTTTCCTCCTTTGCTTTTCACTTCTCTTCTTTTCACAGCTATTTGTAAGACCTCCCCAGACAGCCATTTTGCTTTTTTGCATTTCTTTTCCATGGGGATGGTCTTGATCCCTGGCTCCTGTACAATGTCATGAACCTCTGTCCACAGTTCATCAGGCACTCTATCCATCAGATCTAGGCCTTTAATTCTATTTCTCACTTCTACTGTATAATCATAAGGGATTTGATTTAGGTCATACCTGAATGGTCTAGTGTTTTCCCCTACTTTCTTCTATTTAAGTCTGAATTTGGCAATAAGGAGTTCATGATCTGAGCCACAGTCAGCTCCCAGTCTTGTTTTTGCTGACTCTATAGAGCTTCTCCATTTTTGGCTGCAAAGAATAGAATCAATCTGATTTTAGTGTTGACCATTTGCTGATGTCAATGTGTAGAGTCTTCTCTTGTGTTGTTGGAAGAGAGTGTTTGCTATGACCAGTGCATTTTCTTGGCAAAACTCACAGTAATCCAAGTCTATGCCCCAACCAGTAACACTGCAGAAGTTGAAGTTGAACAGTTCTATGAAGACCTACAAGACCTTTTAGAACTAACACCCAAAAAAGATGTCCTTTTCATTATAGGGGACTGGAATGCAAAAGTAGAAAGTCAAGAAACACCTGGAGTAACAGGCAAATTTGGCCTTAGAGTATGGAATGAAGCAGGGCAAAGACTAATAATAGAGATTTGCCAAGAAAATGCACTGGTCATAGCAAACACCCTCTTCCAACAACACAAGAGAAGACTCTACACAGGTAAAATTTTTAAAATAGACTTTTTCTGTAAGAGGGTACTAAAGTCACCTTAAGAAAAAACAAACAAACAAACAAACAAAAAACACCCAAACTTGGAAAGACTAGCAATTTCAGAGTCTTAAACAAATCCCTTAAATTCCCCCTTACAGATAGATGTGGTAAAAAAAAAAAAAAAAAGATTTTTCAAAGAAAAAGTATTAATAGAAAAGTCTGAACTGCAAAAATTTATCTTTGAATATTATAAAATGAACTATCTGTTAAAAAGTTGAAAACTGAAGCACTCTGGCTTTAATGAATTACAGCATGACAGATAATCTTTTCTGCACCGCCTGAATATATCAATGTTATGTTAATAATCATGGAAATTAGGGATAACTAATGAGAAAAGGAAAAGAACACAATGAAAATGTGTAATCTCACCTACATTTATAAGGGTCTGATTAACACCAAATGCAATTAAAATATTGAATTCTCTTTCAACATGTCATTTAATGGAGCAGCAAGACCAGGACAAGGACATAAACAACTCCATTTCCTGCCAGGGTTTGTGTTCTGCTTGTTCTGAAAGAGAGGTGTAGAGATGAAGCTACTTGGCTTAATTTAATTCCTACTGAACCTTGGTAGTATCTTCACAGAAGGAAAAAAAAAATAAAACTGTTAAGTGTAATTTTTAATGAAATTTATTGGTTTAGTACAGGGGCTATCTGTCTCTGAAGCAAGGGGCTAGGAATAATCTTCACCACATACTTCTCTAGGTACAAGTCCGATGGCAAATCCTACATGAGACATAGAGTCAAAGATGAAAGGTTTTGCTCATCATCTGTTTGATTTGAGGTCATTTAGCAGGTCCTCTGGCTTTCCTGATGACTCAGTGGTGAAGAATCCATCTGCCAATTCAGGAGACATGGGTACAATCCCTGGGTGAGGGACATTCCTTGGAGAAGGAAATGGCAACTCACTCCACTTTTCTTGCCTGGGAAATCCCATGGACAGTGGAGCCTGGAGGGCTATAGTTTGTGGGGTCACAAAGAGTTGAACAGGACTTTGTGACCAAACAGCAACAACTGGGTCCTCCACGGTTTGGAATGCCATTTACAGAATCAATTTATTTCTTTCTTTGCAGAGTTAAGAAAATTAATTGATACTCTATTCATAAAGTGCTTAGCCCAAAGAAGGACACTGGTTACAGCCTTCAGATTATTTTTCATGTTTTCCTAGATTTTTCTTGAGTATAATCTTCTATTCATGACTCTTTTTCAGTGCTGACAGTCAACCTACATTTAATGACTTCAATCACTGCCAGTGCCAGTTCTTCACTGGCTAAAGAACTATCTAGATCAGAGCAAGCTAGTCAAAGGCAATTAGGTTAAAGACAGGTTGGCCAGTGCTATTTTTTGGCTAAAACAAACATAGGACCACACAAACAAGGCTAGCAATTTTATTACGAATAAATGCTATCTAATTTTTGTTGCTGGCTCAGTAAGTAAAGAATCTGCCTGCAATGCAGGAGACCTGAATTCAATTCCAGAGGGAAGATCCTCTGGAGAAGGGAATGGTTATGCATTCCAGTATTGTTGCCTGGAGAATTCCATGAACAGAGGAGCCTTGTGGGCTACTGTCCATGGGCTCACAAAGAGTTAGATATGACTAAGGGCATAACACTTTCACTTTCAGTGTCTTCCAAACTTTAACTTTGATGCTCTCTGAGGTGGTTTTAAAACAATTCCTAGATTTTTTGTTTGTTTGTTAATAATTTTACTTGATTATCATAAGTTTTATCCTACTCTTAATGTTATGCTTATCTGGATATACTCTCTTTTGTTTGAAATAAAGAAAATTCTGAATGCCTGATTAATGACTGAGAATACTAGGATATAAAGTCACAAAGATGGCATGCCTTTGGTTACATAAAGTGTATATATATGTGTGTGTATATACATTCTGTATATATGTGCATATATATGTATATACACACATACATCTTATATACATTGTATATATATGTTCTATGTGTAGTGTATGTACAGTCTACATACATGTATATATGTGTGTGTGTATATATATGTATATACACACATACATCTTATATACATTGTATATATATGTTCTATATGTAGTGTATGTACAGTCTACATACATGTATATATATGTGTGTATATATATTCTGTATATATGGGTATGTGTGTGTATAAATATATACATACTTTGTATATACATTGTAAATATATAAGGACATATGTACTGTGCTTAGTCCCATCTGACTCTTTGTGACCCCATGGACACAAGACTAGACTTCTTGTGTCTAGAAGCCCACTAGACTTCTCTGTCCCTGGGGATTCTCCAGGCAAGAACACTGGAGTGGGTTGCCTGCTCGAAGGGGATCTTCCCAACTCAGGGATCGAACACAGGTCTCCCACATTGCAGGCAGATTCTTTACCTTCTGGGACACCAGGGAAGCCCAAAAGGACATATACAAAGATATTAATAATAACAATAAATGGATGACATTGTAGTTTTTAATATGCCTTTATTAATTTGCATTTCTGGTATTTCTCTAATAAGCAAGAAATAATAAAATATTTTATTTATTAGGCACATTATAAATTATTATTGGCCATTTATTCCTTTTTACATTTACAAATAACACAGAGTAAGAATAATTAGACAGAAATGACTTAGGAATTTTTATAAAGGAAAATAGAAGTGGAAATAAAGATACTTTAATAATTTTATAAAATTAGGTTGATACATTTACAGCATCCTATCCATGTTTCTCAAAGAATAAAGCTGTTACAGAAACAAGCTTTGGAAATACTAACCTTTTGCTGTATAATCTCTAGAAGAAATTTTAATGTTGGCCACTATGTTTTATAACATATTGATTTGGAGCCAATTCACTTTAGAATTTTGTTCAACAAAGACTATTTTATAGGAATTTTAGTTTGGTGTTACAGTTGTTTTTTTTTTTTTTTTCCTTAGCAAACTTGTTAGATGGGAGATATGGACATAAAATTCATCAGTTTATAAAATAGAAAAATATACATATATATGTACCTGTGCATATGTGTGTGTGTGTGGAGAGAAAGAGTTCTAAAACACTGCTAAGAACATTAAATGAAGAACATTTCAGAGACCAACTTCTTTTGTTGCATGTGCTTTTCATGTTAAAATATTTCACATATATATTCAAGGAGACAGGTTTTATTGTCCTGCCATGTGCAAATAGCACCATTGCAATCTGTAAATACACTCTTCTTTACTTTAGTGTTACTTTAACAATTCAAAAGCTTTTCTTTTGGTGTCCATTAGTTTTATTACAGCACTTTAAATTCAATATATTTTTGAAAGTTCTCAATTTATTTTCCAAGGTAAAAGGTTTATAAATTGAATTTTATCTTCCCTTGACATACGTTTTTTCCTGTAAAGTGACAATAAAGGTTTTTCTTTTCGTAGTAAAGCTTTTAGTTTGTGCTTGTTAATTTCTTATTAGATAGGCAATAAAACATTGCCAAATAGAATGAATAGAGTTCAACATTCTGACTTAATTTTCAAATGCTTGGCTATTCCCTGACTTTATATTAGAGTTAGTAATTGAAGGACAAGTAAGCTTCTTGTACATTATTCATATACTAAACCTTTTTGCATTAATGAAAAGTGCTGTTATGTAACTTTTAACATTAATTCTGCCTTAATATTGTAAAAATATATGTAATGAAGTTTAAACAAAAAGATACTCAAATCTTTTTGTGGAACAAGTGGTCCAAATTAATTCACAAATTAAGGATATACTGTGTTAAGTCATCTAATGATGAGAACAAAAACACCTTTAAAAATTATGTTCAAAGGGATGGAGCAAAAATATACTTTAAATTTAAATTTTTAAAGTAGTGGCATTGGCCGATGGGGATTATGAAATACAAAGATGAATGAGAAAATAGCCCTCCTCCCAATGAATATATAGCCAAGTACAAAAGATAGAGAGTAACGTGTTTTTCAATGTACAAAAGGTAATAAGAAACAGAAGAGATAAGCTGGAAAGCTCCAGAGTATTCATAGCAAAGATGGCCAGAATGAACTAAACTCGATTGTTTATACCAGGCCCTGCATTTTATACCTCAGTGAATATTCACAGCCACCCTATTCAGCATGTCCTATTTTACTCATTTATAATGAGGAACTAAGCTCTAGAGAGTTGTTTGCCCAGGTTCATATGGCCATTAAGTGGTAGACTCAAGCATATCCATCACTTCTAAATATTAATCTCTGATATTCTACTGATATTTCAGCCAAATATTATTAGACCAATTACTGGACATTATTCCAAAATAAAAGATATAAATGGAGACAAATTTCATGTGTAATGAAGACATAATTAAATATTAGAATATGCCAAGGTAAAAAGTATACTAAAAATATGTAAAATATACTACTGAAAACATGCAACACTCCCTAGGGGATAGCCTTCAGAAAAGCAGTCTTTTAAGCTGTTTTAGTACCTTATTCAACATTGCATATATTCAATATGTGTGTGTATGTACATGCCCACACACATGTGCAATAGTGTAGTTCAGGAGTGAATATGGCCCAGCAGACATGAGACATTTTAAGTGATAAGATGCTATGTGTGCAAACGACTGGAAACATGAAAAAACATAAATTGTTTAGAAGGAAAAAAAAAAACAAACTAGGTAATGTGGTTGGTTTTGGAGAAATATAAGCAGAGTAAATATAGAGCAAGAAAATGGAATGTTAAACTGGGATTAGACTGGGAATATTTCATGGACTTGTCTTAAATTTCATCTTCTAGGAGGCAGGAGCTATCATTCATTTTTAAGCTATTGTTGAATTTAAAAATGAAACAGGAGAGCCTGAAATTGGGCGATGTCAGCTTGATGGATAGTCACTGAAGTGAGAAATATTTCAGAATAGAACTCATTGGGCTTGCTGATGGACTGGGAGTAGAAAGGAAAGGGATTAGATGAGACAGTTGAAGACCCTACTGAGATTTTTAGCTCAGTCAATCCATATGAGCTAATGCCCTTACCATGCAAAGAGAAGACAGAGGAGGAACAAGTATGGTAGCCAGAGGAAGGACTAGAGGATGAGAGCTGAGAAAATACTAAATTTGGTTTGAATTGATTGAATGTAATGTAACTAAGGAAGAACCAGAAAGCTTGAGGTAATGGTTATGTCATTAAATTTCCTTTGAATACTGAAGGATTTAGGATTTGCAAATATAGAATTCTTACAAAAGTACAAATTTCTTAAAACTTTAATATGTTAGTTTTCTGTAAAAATCCTCAATTTTTTTTGTTCAAAATCAACTTTAAAAGTTAGTTTCCTCTCTTAAATAGAGGGCTCAAATTGTGCATGTATTTTCTTTTGATACTATGTCTATTGAATAGACTGCAATTTCTTTCTTTTCCACATGAATGAGAAGTTAGAAAAAATGATTTCAGAGTTCATTTCAAGGCATCATTGAAGAATATATGATCACATTATATTAGCAATGATGAGGAAAAGAACAAATTATTTTTGAGATAATATTTATTTTCCAAAATATTTTACAAGGGAATCGAACTAAAAATGAAAAAAAAAAAGCTTCAATTATTATGTTAATGCAGACATTTTTATTTTGTGCTCTCATGCTTCCTGTAATACAGAATGTTTCAGTGTATAACTTTAAAAAATATAAAAGGAATAGTTTGCTAATCTTCAGTTTCTTTATTTAATTTTTCAAAATAGATATTATTGTGTGTTATTTGGCACCACTTTTTAACTTAGGTGAAAATTTTGGCAATTTCTTAATATAATAGAATAATAATAAATGCTGAAAATTCTGTAATACTGTGTTGCATGATATGACAAACCATTTTTAGACGGTTGTTTCTACATTGAGTTGTGATTTACTCATTAGACTGTCTCTGAATTACATTATACTTAAAGGAGCAATGTCCTTATTGAAATTAAGAATTATTTGTATTGGACTGTGGTCCCTTTTTTCACATTCTTATAAAAAATCAAATACTAAGCTTTCTTATTTAAAATCTTAAAAAATTTTTTTTCATCTCTTTTTTGCTGTTGTTTTTACAGAAGTCTTAAATAGCCTTCTAAATAGATCAATCTATCTGACACTTTCCTTGTTTATATTTAGTATATGTTGGGCATATAGCCTTTAAGGGCTTGAAAGTGAAGGTTTCTTTATAGTTCCTAAAAATACAAAAGCCAAGTTCAACTAGTCTAAGTCAAAGCTCTGTTGTTTCTGTCCCTTGCAAACACAGCTTGACATGCTGACATTCATTGGTGGTAAAGTGAGATTTGAGTATTTTTACCCCGACAATCTAAAATATTTACACTCTAATTTCAGGGAGAGTAAGCCTTCAATGGTAAATGTTAAAATGGGGTCTAATTGAGAAGCAAAAATAAAAGTTAGCATCATTGGACTTTAATGGGCTTTGGAAGTTCTCTGGACATCACTAATTATTCTACTAATATTTCTGCATCCATAGTATTCATTTAGTCAACAGAGGGGAACGGTTATTTAGGCTTTGAGAAAATTAATGTGCGGACCTATTCCCCTGTATGATAGAAGCAATTATTTGGTGATTTTTCTCTTAATGTTGGCCACCTGTGTGCATTAAACTTTCCAGATGAGGTCTTAGAAATTCCTAAGTGGTT
This sequence comes from Oryx dammah, assembly GCF_014754425.2. Lineage (NCBI taxonomy): Eukaryota > Metazoa > Chordata > Mammalia > Artiodactyla > Bovidae > Oryx > Oryx dammah. The sequence continues at coordinate 5,081,951 of NW_024070198.1, forward strand.
TTCTGTGTCCTAGTTTTCATTTAAAAATATAATTACAGTTAGTATAATTATAATATTCATTTCTGACTTTCATTTTTAAAAACAGTTGTAGACATAACTTTCTTGATTTTGCTCATAAAGAGAAACTCACAAAAGTCAGTGAATCAAATCTTTCAGTGTCACCTCTGCCAGATAATAATGGCTGTGTCAGGAATCCAATAAAAACTTTTTATTATAAAGGAGCTGATGGAATAAATAAAGTGGCATTGATTATTTAGTAAATTTGGCTCATTTAGAATTTTTACATTAGATCAGATTTAACTTTTAGACATTAGTTTAGCCAAATTTGTTATATGCCCCCTTATTACAATGTAAAAAAAATGATGGAGTAGATTTATAATTTTTTTTCCCTTTCATAGACTATTTCTATGAATGTTTTCCAGTTTTTATGGATACAATGCAGATTATATTTCTAATAATTTATTTATTTAAAAAAATCTCTTGGCTGTTTTACTCTATTTATACTTGAGTTCACTAACAATATCTTAAGCTAAGTATTTCCTTCCAATCTGGTTCTTATTCCTCTAGAATATGTGAAACCTAATTTTCTCTCTGTTATTCAGTATACTAATACTCTTGTACCATATGCATAAGCTTCTAACAACTTCATCTATGAGTTTTTTTATTTGTTATTATTTTTTTACTTCTAGAAGATATATTTTACTTATGTTCAACTAATCTCATTTTATTTATATTTTTAAAATATCTATTATTTAATGAAACATATTGAACATTTACATTATACTGTTTTCCTAATTCAGATATCTAAAGCCTTTGTGGGTATGACTTTGATTTTCTATCTCAATGGACTCTCTTTTCATGATACTTGGTTTCCTGTTCATTTTGAGAACTATCTGACTTTAACTTTTCATCTTTATTGGAGTTTATTTGTTAGAATTACTTGAGGCATAGATTGTAGATAACTTTTTTGAAAAAGTGTTTGCTTCTGTGAGAAAGCTAGACTGTTATCATTAAAAATCAGATTCACAGTTGTGGTTCTTCTGTTTATTCAGGTAGAATTCAGGACTACTGGATTTACAAATTGATAACATTATGATTTATCCTTGAGTTGAGGAAATCAGTGATGTGTGAATAAAGGCTGCAAATGCTGATGAAGGTTTGTGTTGGTTATAGATTGAGTCTCATTAAAGTTTGGGTTTCTTTGCTTTCTGTGTTTTCTCCACTGCATTCAACATTAAGGTTTAACAAGGCAGTTTTCTTTTTACTTTTGGGTGGCAGTGGCAGTGGTGGCTGGAAAGGGGAGATAAATTCTCATTCACCTTTAAAATTCACAACCCCATGGACTGCAGCACGCCAAGCCTCCCTGTCCATCACCAACTCCCAGAATTTATGCAAACTCATGTTCATTGAGTCAATGATGCCATCCAGCCATCTCATCCACCTTTAGCATTCTTCAGAGTGGAGTTTTATTAGACTTACATCTATGAGTGGGCCTTGATCTTGCCTCCTATTCTCTGAGCCACTCAAGACCTCATAAATTAAATTTTAAGTTCACTTGGATCAACAGAAACCCTGTAAGTGAACTTACTATCAATACTAAACTGTCTAGATCCTTGTTTTCATTTAGTTTTTGACTTTCATATTTATTTTCTTATCTCCTTGATATGCTTAGGAAAAATTATTAAGATCTTTTCAGTTCAGTCAGTCAGTTCAGTATTTCAGTCGTGTTCGACTCTTCACAACCCCATGGACTGCAGCATGCCAGGCCTCACTGTCCATCACCAACTCCCAGAGTTTATGCAAACTCATGTTAATTGAGTCAATGATGCTATCCAGCCATCTCATCCTCTGTCATCCCTTTCTCCTTCTGCCTTCAGTCTTTCCTAGCATCAGGGTCTTTTCCCATGAGTCAGGTCTTCACATCAGGTGGCCAAAAGGAGTTTTAGCTTCATCATCAGTTCTTCCAATGAATATTCAGCACTGATTTCCTTTAGGGTTGCCTGGTTTGATCTCCTTGCAGTCCAAGGGATTCTCAAGAGTCTTCTCCAACACCACAGTTCAAAGACATCAATTCTTTGGTGCTCAACTTTCTTTATATTCCAGCTCTCACATCCATACATGACTACTGGAAAAAACTTGACTAGATGGACCTTTGTTGGCAAAGTAATGTCTCTGCTTTTTAATATGCTGTCAAAGTTGGTCATAACTTTTCTTTCAAATGTCTTTTAATTTCATGGCTGCAGTCACCATCTGCAGTGATTTTGGAGCACAAAAAAAAAAAAAAAATAGTCTGTTACTATTTCTACTGTTTCCTCATTTATTTGCCATGAAGTGATTGGACCAGATGCCATGATCTTAGTTTTCTGAATGTTGAGTTTTAAGCCAAATTTTTCACTCTCCTCTTTCACTTTCAAGAGGCTCTTTAGTTCTCCGCTTTCTGCTGTAAGGGTGGTGTCACCTGCATATCTGAGGTTATTGATATTTCTCCCAGCAATCTTGATTTCAGCCTGTGCTTCATCCAGCCCAGCATTTCTCATGATGTACTCTGAATATAAGTTAAATAAGCAGGGTGACAATATATAGCCTTGATGTACTCCTTTACTTATTATCTAGCTTTCAGTGTTGTTTTCACTGGAATTTTAGTTCTGATACTTAGTCTGACATATTGAATGCAGTGATTATAATATAGACATTAGTGTAATATCTACCCAACTCTGCTATCAACTATCTTTATGATGTGAGGGCTTCCCTGGTGGCTCAGACAGTAGATTCTGCCTGCAATGTGAGATATCTGGGTTCTATCCCTAGGTCAGGAAGATCCCCTGGAGAAAGAAATGGAAACACACTCCAGTATTCTTACCTGGAAAATCCCATGGGTGGAGGAGACTGGTAGGCTACAGTCCATGGGATCTCAAAGAGTTGGAGATGACTGAGCAACTAACACACATCCTTATGATTGTGAGCCAATCACTGATCTCTCTGAGCCTCCATCTCTGCACCTATGAATTAATAGCAATAAAACTTGCTCAGTAGAAAAAAATGACATGAAATTATGTATGAAAAGTATTTACACAGCCCCTGAACAACCACAATTGGTCAATAAATGTTAACTCACCAAAGCAGCAATAACATAACATTATATAAGTAAGATAAATAGACCTTGTGTTTTAAAGAGCATTTTCAGTTCAGTTCAGTTCAGTTCAGTCACTCTGTTGTGTCCAACTCTTTGCAGCCTCCCTGTCCATCACCAACTCCGGGAGTCCACCCAACCCATGTCCATTGAGTCAGTGATGCCATCCAACTATCTCATCCTCTGCTATCCCCTTCTCTTCCTGCCCTCAATCTTTCCCATCATCAGGTGTTTTCAAATGAGTCAGCTCTTTGCATCAGGTGGCCAAAGTATTGGAATTTCAGCTTCAACATCAGTCCCTTCAATGAACACCCAGGACTGATCCCCTTTAGGATGGACTGGTTGGATCTCCTTGCAGTCCAAGGGACTCTCAAGAGTCTTCTCCAACACCACAGTTCAAAAGCATCAATACTTTGGTGCTCAGCTTTCTTTACAGTCCAACTCTCACATCCATACATCACCACTGGAAAAAGCATACCCTTAACTAGATGGACTTTTGTTGACAAAGTAATGTCTCTGCTTTTTATGCTGTCTAGGTTGGTCATAACTTTCCTTCCAAGGAGTGTCTTTTGATTTCATGGCTGCAGTCACCATCTGCAGTGATTTTGGAGCCCAGAAAAATTAAGTCAGCCACTTTACTGGTTGCTAATTTTAAGTCTGACCCAGCCTCAGTCACTGGCTTTAACTGAAACTTCTGTAGTTCAAATCCATGTTGTGCAAGGGTCAACTGTATATAAGTTTTGGTCTAAAACTATGTGTTTGTTGAAAATTAAATAGACAAATTTAAAATTGAAAATCCTTTAAAATGGTCACAAGTAGTGTAATTATGGAATTTTTATCATTCACATTTTAACTTCCTAGTTTCAGCTGAATGTGAGAGAGAGGTGAGAGACTTGAAAGAATGCTAATGATCCTGGCAACTATCCTTATAACTGTATTCTGAAATGAGATCTTTTCAGATTCCAAAGAGGAGCAAATCTATTAAAAGAATCAGAAATTTTAAGTGGAGCCATTACAAATAGCATACATATGACAGTGGTTTTATATAGTTGAAAAAAACTAAAAATCACCAAAGAAGCAGACTCACAGATATAGAGAAGAATCCAGTGGTTACCAGTGGGGAGGGGGAAGGAGAGAAGGCCCATGTAGGAGTAGAAGGGGAAAAAAAATGGATCATTATGGAATTATCTCTCTCTCTCTTTTTTTTTCCCTTGCCTTTTCATACTGTTCTTGAGCTTCTCAAGGCAAAAATATTGAAGTAGTTTGCCATTTCCTTCTCCAGTGGACCATGTTTTGTCAGAACTCTCCACCATGACCTGTCCATCTGGGTGGCCCTGTATGGCATGGCTCATAGTTGCATTGAGTTAGATAAGGCTGTGGTCCATGTGATCAGTTTGATTAGACAGCATATTAAAAAGCAGAGAAGAGACATTACTTTGCCAACAAAGGTCCATCTAGTCAGAGCTTTGATTTTTCCAGTAGTCAGGTATGGATGTGAGAGTTGGACTATAAAGAAAGCTGAGCACTGAAGAATTGATGATTTTGAACTGTGGTGTTGGAGAAGACTCTTGAGAATCCCTTGGACTGCAAGGAGATCAAACCAGTCAACCCTAAAGGAAATTAGTCCTGAATATTCATTGGAAGAAGCGATGCTAACGCTGAAACTCCAATACTTTGGCCACCTGATGTGAAGAACTGATTCACTGGAAAAGACCCTGATGCCTGGAAAGACTAAAGGCAGAAGGAGAAGGGGACAACAGAGGATGACATGGTTGGATAGCATCACTGACTCAACAGACATGAGTTTAAACAAGCTCTGGAAGTTGATGATGAACAGGGAAGCCTCGTGTGTTGTAGTCCATGGAGTCACAAAGAGTCAGATATGACTGAGCAACTGAACTGAAATGAAATGAACTGATGGGATTATAGAAAATAATCTGTGTGAAACTTTTGTAGAATTTAAGAAATCTTTCATTCAATTAAAAAAATAGTCCAGTAAACATGAATTTTTTAAAAATTGTGTATCTCACTTTCGTTAATTTGCTGCTAATGTATGAGGGAAAGTTATGCTTAAAAGATACTTCTGAGTTACCCAAACGTTTGCATTAAATGATTATTTGTTTCAGGAAAGTTACATTTAAAAACATCTTAATCTGTTAAGGCAAAATATGCCACTATAGTAATTTAGTAAATTAGCAATACAGCAAACCAAAATTACATGTTTATTGAAATTGGAAGTAATCAGTAAGAACAGTGCAAAGAAGCTTAATATACAAAGAATCAAAACAAGCAAAATGATTTTGCTGTAACTGCCTTTTCTATTCTTTTCTACTGTGTTACAGAGTTTGTTTTAAAATATTAAGGTTTGGAATCTTACAATAAAAAGCTATGTAGAAGTTAGACAAAAAATAGACCATAAATTATGATCCCATTAATATAACATTTAAAAATAAGCATAACTGATCAATTGTTTTGATAATCAGGGTAGTGATTTCTCTGGGGAACAGAGTATAGCTGGAAGGATATGATGAACATTCTGGGATCCTGGTAATGTTTTATTTTTTGATGTATGTGCTGGCTCATTGGATGTGTATAGTCTGCAATTTTTTATTGAACTGTATATTTATGATTTGTACATGTTTTGTGCCAGTTTCTTGTACCTCAGTAAAGTTTCATTAATGGTAAAAAGTTTATTTCAAAGAAAATACTCATGTTAATCATAAGTGAAAGAATAATATTCAACCATATTTTGAGTGATTCAGTATGTCTTAAATTTGCTCCTAGTATATACAAGAAATGTCTTTGATTACTTAATCCAAACTCATTTTAATTTTAATTGGGAATGTTCTTTTTTTTCCCCTTACTCTATACTTTGTTAAATGAATAAAAACTTGGGTTTAAAGCTTTAAAATAAACACTTTGATAACTATTTTTTCTTTCTTTTTCTTCTTTGTATAGTGATAATGTGACCTATGTTGGAATCTAATTCTTATTCCTCTAATACAGAAATGAAGCTCTGCCATTATGTAAAACATACAGGGCATTTAAAAAGACAAACTGGTAGTTAGACCTTGTCCTGTTCTAAAACTGAGAATTTTAACTTTCAAATTTCAAGAAATATTTTGTCCCAAAGAAAAGTATCTGAATTTTTTTACTTCAGGTTACCTTGTCTAGCAGAGTTATCTGACATGTTTTAAACTGTTAAGCACATATATAGAATTTAAAGTTAGAGATTCAGACTTTTGAATTTTGTGCTGAATCTCAACACACATTTTCTTATTTACTATAATTGTAATTATTTGTAGCCAAACTCTGCCACTTACTTTGTAGCCTTTGGCTTTTCAAATTTAATACAAAATTCACATTTCATTTCCTTAGTCACATTAGCCTCATCTCAGATGTTCAGTGGCTTGTGACTACTGCATTGGACAGAGGACATTTAGAGCATTTCCATTATTGTCAAAAGTTCTGTTGGACAACACTAATATAAGTACTAGAATAATATATTCCTTGGAGAGTTTTACTTTTGTTAAACAAAATTATTTTTATAGAATTCTTAGCATTGTAATGATGAATCATAAATGCTTGATACCTGATATTTAATAATAATATTTAAAAATAAGAATAATCAGATAATAATAATATAATTAAAATTTAAATGTTACATATCTAGTATCACAAATAAAGTTATATAGCCTTGTATAAATTCACTAAAACTATCATATCCACCATTCCTCTTTCAGATGTTTCACTGTGACAAACTGGCAGTCTGAAAAATTTCCCTGAAGTAGAAACAAAAGAGCCAGGCTAATATTACTATGCTCCCAACTTTTGTATATATATATATATATATTCTAAGCAACTATTTCTTTTTAATTTCTAAGTGTGAAGAAACCTTAACATGTAGATCATAAGTACTTACAACCAGGGACAAATCTGGTTAATCAGGATACAAGCTGATGAAAAAAGAAGCTGAATTAGTATTCTAATACTCTCTTATGATATGGCATTTACTAATCAGGATCTCTTTATATAATTCTAGACTTATAAAAGCTCTAAATACTGTCCTGGTGTCATCTGAAATATTTTAGTGCATAACTTTAATTTTTTTTTTTCCTTTTAGGAAATAGATCAAAAACACAATTACATGCTATGCTTACTACACAAGACAATGGTTAGGTAGACAGTCCCATCCTTAAAACAATTTGGATCTCAGCCCAGTGCTGATCCCATTAAACATGCCAATCAAAACACTTGGTTCATCAGTGGGACTGAGTTAGTGTCTCTGTCCCTTGTATTCACAGTTCAGTAATCATTATCCTTCTCATAACAGTTGTTCAACCCTGTGTATACAAAGTCTATACATCTATTTAATGGTACCTAGAAAAATATAACTTTAGGAGGACTTCATTGAGTTATTGTTACCTAAGAAACAGTAGTCTTGCAACCAGAAATAAGCTCTTTCATAAAGGTTCTTTCCAGCTTATTCATAACCTGTGCTTTTTCCCTCCTAGGCGACTGATAAAGATACTGGCAATTATAGTGCCATGGCATACAGACTCATAATACCACCAATTAAAGAAGGAAAGGAAGGATTCGTGGTGGAAACATACACAGGGCTTATCAAAACGGCTATGCTCTTCCATAACATGAGACGGTCTTACTTTAAGTTTCAAGTCATCGCAACTGACAACTATGGGAAGGGACTAAGTGGCAAAGCAGATGTTCTGGTGAGTAGATAAAACTTCAGATAAAGGGGCTATGTGCAGCCCTAGCCAGGGGTTAAGGTTTTAACACCTAGAACTTTTAAATATTGGAAATAGGTTTTCTAAAACATCAATGTGATTACCTTTCATCCAGGTTGTTACTACATATAGTTTAGAATATTAAAAAATTAGAGCTTTATGGTGGTTTATTTTTTTGACATTTCAGAAATTAATCATATTGTTTTTGAATATGACTGTGACAGCATTGTTTTTAGCACTGGTTTTCTGTTTGGTCTGAAGATCTCATTTTTAATATAAAGTTGGCTGGAGCTACTTACAATTTTAAAATGCTTCACAGAGTTTTGCTGTAGAAATTAAAATGTATGAAACTTTCATTACTATTTAAATTACTTTTAGGCCTTTTGTAATTAAGGAAACAAAAAATGTATTAGAGCAAATTTATGTTCCAGCAGATGTGATCTCCTTCTTTTACCAAACTCCTCATTAATGATGTTGGCGACCCTTAACTAAATTATCAATATATTTAGCTTCAGTCAGTAATCACTTTTCTATTGTTTCTTGGGCTATACATAAGCTCAGTGGTAGGTTATTAACAAAGACAGTCTGATATTAACATTTATTCAAAATACTCAACACCAAAGCATCTATCCTATGAAATTGCTACTTTAGAAGAGTAGATTATTTAGACATTTTTTTTTCTGATAAAATCAGTAAAAGTTATAAATATCATTGTTACTGGAAATATTTGTCACATAAAGTATAATTTTTCTTTTGCTATTTATACTTTATTAAATCTTCAATTTCTACTGTTCTCATTTAGTTATCAGGACAAGATTAAACATCAAATAGATGCAATAGCTCAGTTGGTAAAGAATCCACCTACAATGCCGGAGACCCTGGTTTCACTCCTGGGTTGGGAAGATCCCCTGGAGAAAGGAAAGGCTATCCACTCCAATATTCTGGTCTGGTGAATTCCGTGGACTACCGTCCATGGGATCGCAAAGAGTTAGACACAACTGGGCAACTTTCTCTCACTCAGATGCAACATAAATCAAATATTTTTCTTCTTAGATAATGGTGAAGACCAACCACCATGATTATGATGGATATGAAGGCCAGAACATTCTCATTTATAACAAAGGCCAATGTAAAAAGCTTTTGATATGCAAACTATTAAGGTTGGCATAGATTTCTTTAAAATCAAAATAAGACCTGTAAACCTTATATAAAGTCATATTGTCATTTCTCTTCCTGTTAAGGCTGAATAATAAGGCTACTACAATATTGTAAAAACATAAATAGAATATAACTATATAAGTTATCTATATGATATGTACATAAGCAATGTTAAGTTTGTGGGTTTCTTATTTGGACTGTATACACTATAGTATGGAAATTTAAGATATACCTCTAAAATTATCCAAAATATATTTAGAAAGATTCAATTCAAAATAATCATAATGTGATGTATTTGTAAATCACAATATTTATACAAGGAAATCTTCCTAGCAAAATATGTTGTTGTTCAGTCACTAAGTCATGTCTGACTCTTTATGACCCCATGGACTGCAGCGAACCAGGCTTCCCTGTCCTTCACCATCTCCCAGAGTTTGCTCAAATTCATGTCCATTGAGCAAATGATGCCATCTAACTATCTCACCCTCTGTCTCTCCCTTCTCCTCTTAGTCTTTCCCAGCATCAGAGTGTTTTCCAATGAGTCAGCTCTTCACATCAGGTCATAATGCATTTATGATAAAATTTGAAATCCTTTCAGAAAAGAGAAGGAAGACATGGAGAGAAATGACTTATGCAAAGAAAACAACAAGTGCCAGAACCAAGAAGGAAGGGCAATTGTGACCGTTCTCAACAACTGACAGATATTTACTCAGCTTGGCAGTGAGGGAGGGAAAGTGAATGAGACAGGGCTGGAGATGGAAGTATATAAGGTGTAGAACATATTGAAAATATTGGAACTTTTCCCCTAAAATTTATGGGAAATCATTGAAAAAATTCAGTAAGAGTGAATGAAGATACAGTTTTTAACTTTGATAAAACTTTCTTGTTTATTGCAAATCTGATTCTCCCCTGAGGACACTACTTCTGCTACTGCCTCCTCAAGCAGAAGCTTTTGTTTGTATTTTTTTTCTGTTTTTGTCAGTCTTCGTACTACCTGCTGGCAGAATAGCATCCTCAGTGTGCAACACCACTGCTCTAGACCCTCCTTCCTTCCTCAGAATCAGCTTTGATTTTCATCATCTGACTGTCACTAACTGCCTTACTTCATTCCTGGGACTCCGAAGCCTTGGTCAATCCCAAGTATATCTCAATGAGTTTGGCTCCCAAGTTACTATTACTTTCTCCAACAATCCTCCAACATTTTGATAATTTCATTATACACAAAGAGGATTCTTCCAATATCCTGAACTCGCAATTGCTTGAATGCCTTTCCTCCAATGGCTTTACTTTTCATCCTGTTGCAACCACTTAAAACCTGAGTTATTTTTTTGCCATTGCCACTTATGACACTCCTTTTATAGCCTCCACTTCAAACCACCCACTCTTTGACCATCATTTCCTTCTTCAGGGAAGCTTCCCAAACCAGGGATCAAATCTGTAATCTCCTGCATTGTAGCAGATTCTTTACTGCTGAGCCATCAGGGAAGCCCTCTCTTAAACACCTTTTAAATCAAAATTTCTCTCCTAACACTCATCCAAAACTGCTTATGCCAACATCAGCAATGACTTTCACTTATTAAAAGCCCTGGTAATCTGAATCTCCATTTTATTTGAACCATTAACTACCTTTGGTTGATGTTACCTTTACTAGGCTTGCCAGCCACCATTCACTTTTCTTTATTTCTTCCTTCACTGCTCAGTCTTTCTCAGTCATTTTTTGCTGTCAGTTTCTTCTCCTGACCCTTTAGTCAATGTTTCTTAGGGCTCAGATATTAATTCTCTTTTCTATCTTTACCCTATGACTCATTAAACTCATTTAGTCCCACAACATTAAAAGATTATCTATATATATTAAAAATGTTCAAATTTATATCTTCACTCTGAAGCTCATTCTTGAATAGCAAATTCATGTATCAAAATGTACATGCAGAATTATACTTGAATGTCTACTAAAGACCTGTTTGATGTTTGCTAATCTTCTCTTCCTCATCACATCTCTTCTGCCTATCAATTCAGTTCAGTACAGTCGCTCAGTCGTGTCCAGCTCTTTGCAACACCATGAATCACAGCATGCTAGGCCTCCCTGTCCATCACCATCTCCCGGAGTTCACTCAGACTCATGTCCATCAAGTCAGTGATGCCATCCAGCCATCTCATCCTCTGTCGTCCCCTTCTCCTCCTGCCCCCAATCCCTCCCAGCACCAGAGTCTTTTCCAATGAGTCAAATCTTGGCATGAGATGGCCAAAGTACTGGAGTTTCAGCTTTAGCATCATTCCTTCCAAAGAACACCCAGGACTGATCTCCTTCAGAATGGACTGGTTGGATCTCCTTGCAGTCCAAGGGACTCTCAAGAGTCTTCTGCAACACCACAGTTCAAAGGCATCAGTTCTTCGGTGCTCAGCTTTCTTCACAGTTCAACTCTCACATCCATACATGACTACTGGAAAAACCATAGCCTCGACTAGATGGACCTTTGTTGGCAAAGTAATGTCTCTGCTTTTCAATAATGCTATCTAGGTTGCTCATAACTTTTCTTCCAAGGAGTAAGCATCTTTTAATTTCATGGCTGCAATCGCCAACTGCAGTGATTTTGGAGCCCCCCAAAATAAAGTCTGACACTGTTTCCACTGTTTCCCCATCTATTTCCTGTGAAGTGATGGGACCAGATGCCATGATCTTCGTTTTCTGAATGTTGAGCTTTAAGCCAACTTTTTCACACTCCTCTTTCACTTTCAACAAGAGGCTTTTTAGTTCCTCTTCACTTTCTGCCATAAGGGTGGTGTCATCTGCATATCTGAGGTTATTGATATTTCTCCTGACAATCTTGATTCCAGCTTGTGCTTCTTCCAGCTCAGTGTTTCTCATGATGTACTCTGCATATAAGTTAAATAAGCAGGGTGACAATATACAGCCTTGCTGTACTCCTTTTCCTATTTGGAACCAATCTGTTGTTCCATGTCCAGTTCTAATTGTTGTTTCCTGACCTGCATATAGGTTTCTGAAGAGGCAGGTCAGGTGGTCTGGTATTCCCATCTCTTTCAGAATTTTCCACAGTTTATTGTGATCCACACAGTCAAAGGCTTTGGCATAGTCAATAAAGCAGAAGTAGATGTTTTTCTGGAACTCTCTTGCTTTTTCAGTGATCCAGTGGATGGTGGCAATTTGATCTCTGGTTCCTCTGCCTTTTCTAAAACCAGCTTGAACATCTGGAAGTTCACGGTTCATGTATTGCTGAGGCCTGGCTAGGAGAATTTTGAGCATTATTTTACTAGCCTGTGAGATGAGTGCAATTGTGCAGTAGTTTGAGCTTTCTTTGACATTGCCTTTCTTTGGGATTGGAATGAAAACTGACCTTTTCCAGTCCTGTGGCCACTGCTGAGTTTTCCAAATTTGCTGGCATATTGAGTGCAGCACTTTCACAGCATCGTCTTTCAGGATTTGAAATAGCTCAACTAGAATTCCATCACCTCCGCTAGCTTTGTTCGTAGTGATGCTTTCTAAGGCCCACTTGACTTCACATTCCAGGATGTCTGGCTCTAGATGAGTGAGCACACCATTGTGATTATCTTGGTCATGAAGATCTTTTTTGTACAGTTCTTCTGTATATTCTTGCCACCTCTTCTTAATATCTTCTGCTTCTGTTAGGTCCATACCATTTCTGTCTTTTATCGAGCCCATATTTGCATGAAATGTTCCCTTGATATCTCTAATTTTCTTGAAGAGATCTCTAGTCTTTCCCATTCTGTTGTTTTCCTCTATTTCTTTGCATTGATCGCTGAGGAAGGCTTTCTTATCTCTCCTTGCTATTCTTTGGAACTCTGCATTCAGATGCTTAGATCTTTCATTTTCACCTTTGCTTTTCACTTCTCTTCTTTTCACAGCTATTTGTAAGGCCTCCTCAGACAGCCATTTTGCTTTTTTGCATTTCTTTTCCATGGGGATGGTCTTGATCCCTGCCTACTGTAAAATGTCACAAACCTCTGTCCATAGTTCATCAGGCACTCTGTCTGTCAGATCTAGTCCCTTAAATCTATTTCTCACTTCCACTGTATAATCATAAGGGATTTGATTAAGGTCATACTTGAATGGTCTAGTGGTTTTCCCTATTTTCTTCAATTTAAGTCTGAATTTGGCAATAAGGAGTTCATAATCTGAGCCACAGTCAGCTCCTAGTCTTGTTTTTGTGGACTGTATAGAGCTTCTCCATCTTGGCTGCAAAGAATATAATCAATCTGATTTCGGTGTTGACCATCTGGTGATGTCCATGTGTAGAGTCTTCCCTTGTGTTGTTAGAAGAGGGTGTTTGCTATGACCAGTGCATTTCTTGGCAAAACTCTATTAGCCTTTGCCCCATTCTGCATTCCAAGGCCAAATTTGCCTGTTACCCCAGGTGTTTCTTGACTTCCTACTTTTGCATTCCAGTCCCCTAAAATGAAAAGGATGTCGTTTTGGGGTGTTAGTTCTAAAAGGTCTTGTAGGTCTTCACAGAACCATTCAACTTCAGCTTCTTCAGCATTACTGGTTGGGGCATAGACTTGGATTACTGTGATATGGTTTGGTTTGCCTTGGAAAAGAACAGAGATCATTCTGTCATTTTTGAGATTGCATCCAAGTACTGCATTTTGGACTCTTTTGTTTACCATGATGGCTACTCCATTTCTTCTGAGGGATTCCTGCCTGCAGTAGTAGATATAATGGTCATCTGAGTTAAATTCACACATTCCAGTCCATTTTAGTTCGCTGATTCCTAGAATGTTGATATTCACCCTTGCCATCTCCTGCTTGACCACTTCCAATTTGCCTTGATTCATGGACCTGACATTCCAGGTTCCTATGCAATATTGCTCTTTACAGCATCGGACCTTGCTTCTATCACCAGTCACATCCACAGCTGGGTATTGTTTTTGTTTTGGCTCCATCCCTTCATTCTTTCTGGAGTTATTTCTCCACTGATCTCCAGTAGCACATTGGGTACCTACTGACCTGGGGAGTTCCTCTTTCAGTATCCTATCATTTTGCCTTTTCATACTGTTCATGGGGTTCTGAAGCCAAGAATACTGGAGTGGTTTGCCATTCCCTTCTCCAGTGGAGCACATTCTGTCAGACCTCTCCACCATGACCCGCCCGTTTTAGGTTCCCCCTCGGGCATGGCTTAGTTTCATCGAGTTAGACAAGGCTGTGGTCCTAGTGTGATTAGATTGACTAGTTTTCTGTGAGTATGGTTTCAGTGTGTCTGCCCTCTGATGCCCTCTTGCAACATCTACAATCTTACTTGGGTTTCTCTTACCTTGGACGTGGGGTATCTCTTCACAGATGCTCCAGCAAAGCACAGCTGCTGCTCCTTACCTTGGATGAGGGGTATCTCCTCACCGCGCCCCTCCTGACCTTGAAAATAGAATAGCCCCTCTAGGCTCTCCTGCGCCCGAGCAGCCACTGCTCCCTGGACGTGGGGATGCTCCTCCAGGCTGTCGCCCCTGACTTCAGACGTGGGGTAGATCCTCTCGGCCATTCCTGTGCCGTCACAGCCTGGCACTCTCAGCCGTTGCCCCTGACTTCTGGACGTGGGGTATCTCCTCTTGGCCACACTCTGTGCGCCGTCACAATTGCCCTCATTCCTGTGTTAGAGGACACAATAGTCTTCACAATTTTTGCTCTATGACCAAATGAACTTTGAATACCTTGTGTGTGTGTGTGTGTGTGTGTGTGAATGTGCTTGGTCATGTCCAACTCTTTGTGACCCCATGGACCTGTATCATGCCAGGCTCCTCTGCCCATGTATTTTCCTTAGTCTCTTAATTCCTTTCTCTACTTAACCATACATTTAATTCCTGAGTAAATATTGTTGTATATATGTATATATACACTGTCACATACATATACTTCATATGTGTGTTATCTTCACATTTTTCAATACTTCTACTGTTACAGATTGTTTGATCAAGCATCATGACTCACTTGCATCATTGCACAAATTCACTAACTTGCTCGTATGCTTTCTTTCTTGCCCTGCTAACGTCTGGCTTTAATATAGCAAGTAAAGTGATATCTTAAAATGTAATTCAGGTTCTGTTATCTATCTGCTCAGAACTTTCTAATATCAGCTGATTCTTTCAGAGAAATTTTTAGATTATAGAAGACCATGAGGCCCTTGGTAATCTGACCTCCAATGATCTATTTTCTACTCTTCTCCCTGTAACTCCTTCAAACCTGATAATATTGGCCAGTTTGCTATTCCTCCAATAGTAAAAAAATGCTCTCAATTTAGAGAATTTTATAATGCACTTCCCTAGTGGCTCAGCTGGTAAAAAATCTACCTGCAATGCTGGAGATCTGGGTTTGATCCCTGGGTTGGGAAGATCCCCTGGAGAAGGAAAAAGCTACCCACTCCAGTATTCTGATCCTGAGAATTCTATGGACTGTATAGTCCATAGGGTCACAAAGAGTCAGACACAACTGAGTGACTTTCACTTTCACTACCTACAATGTTCTTTCCTGGCATTGTTCAGGACTAGCTCCCTTATCTCTTCTAAATATTTGTAACAATGTATTTCACAATGAAGCATACTCTCTTCATCCTAGTTAATACTGCAACATACTGCATCTCTGTATACTTAGCTGTTGTTTTTTTTTTAATAATGGGCTTATCATATTAGTGATTTCTTTTCTCAGAAAAGCTCTATAAGGACATTTTAAGAAATTAATTTAATTTAATCCCTAATATATCTCAAGCACCTAGAATAATTCCTGTCATAGATTGAGTACTAAATTCCTATGTGTTCAGTGAATGAATGGCCCGTCTCTTGCAGTGTAAGTTAGCAGTTCTCACAGGTAGTCTATGAAAACCTGTATGCATGCTAAGTCACTTCAGTCATGTTTGACTCTTTGCAGCCCTGTGGACTATAATCTGCCAGGCTCCTCTGTCCTTGGGATTCTCCAGGCAAGGATACTGGAGTGGGTTGCCATTTGCTTCTCCACCATGAGAACCAGAGAAACCCCAAATCATTTCAGGGTCCATGAGATCAAAGCTCCTTTCATGAAGATACTAGGACATGATTTGCCTTTTTACCATGTTGCATTTGCCCTGCCACAAAAATGGCTATGGCTTCATAGCCATACATAAACAGGAAAAAAAAAAGGAAGCCTGTTTCAACTAAGAATGCCCTTATTTAGGCCATAAAACTTGTTACTTTTAATAAATATCAACTCAACTAAAAACATTTTCAATATTTTCTATAATAAAAAAAAGAAGTAGGTATAAAGCACTTCTGATGTGTATGAAAGTTTCATGCTGTCTCAGAGAAAAGCTCTATGCAAGCTGAATTAGCTGCTTTTTTCAAGGAATAGCTTTTTATTTGAAAAAAAAAAAAAAACCTAGAGATAAACTATGGTTATTCAGACTTGAATTTTTGATGGGCATTTACAAAAAATTAAATGAGGTGAGACTGTCAATTCAAGGAAAACAACTGACAGTATTTGTTGTTAATGTTGACATTCAAGCTTTCAAGTACAAATTAGTATATTGGGAAGCATGTGTTCACCACTGTGAGTTTGACAGCTTGCCATTACTGAGAGATTTTCTGATGAGATCAGTGGTAATATTAAAGAATGTGATTTTTTCCTTGGTATTGTATAATGTAATGTGTCAATATTTGAAAAACTGGCAATATTCAGTGAACCAATACTTTCCAAATGACCAATGCAAGATGTTTTTTAAAATTCATAGGCAAAAGGTCCATTCAAATTGAAGACGGATAAGGTTATTTTAGTGTAACTGAACATGATTTTAGATTTTACATTGAAACTAATCTTGAAGAAACTACCACTTGAATTTTGAGTTTGCAAACAACATACACAATCATTTGAAAGCAAAAAAAAAAAGTACTTAAGATACCTCTTCTTTTTCAAGAAAGGTAAGATTGCACCAGAAACCAGTTAGGAAGAAACAGTGACCAGACCAAGCAAGAAACTTTGTGAACCTCTAGAATTTTGCTGTCTATTGTGTTAACTCTTTGCTATATGTGGCTTCTGAGCACTTGGAATGTGGTTAGGTTGCATTTAGACATACTGTGTAAAATACACACTGGACTTCAAAGACTTAGTATGAAAAACATACAAAAACTCTCCTTAATAAGTTTTTTAGCTTCCCTGGTGGCTCAGATGGTAAAGAATCTAGCTGCCATACAGGAGACATGGGTTTGATCCGAGTCAGAAAGATCACATTGAAAAGGGAATGGCAACCAAATCCAGTATTCTGGACTGAAAAATCCCATGGACAAAGGAGCCTGGCAGGCTACAGTCCATGAGGTCACAAGAGTCAGTCAGGAATGACCCACTAACGTTTTCACTTTTCCTAAACAGACTAATGATAATATATTGATTTTACTAGGTTAAGTGTATTATTAAATTAATTTTATCATTTTTTCTCTTTCTATTATGATTACCAGAAAATTGAAAATTATACATATCTGGCTTTTTTTTTTTTTTTTGGTCTCACGTTATGTTTATATTGGACTGTATTGAAACTGGAGCCTATTATACAGAGTGAAGTAAGCCAGAAAGAAAAACACCAATACAGTGTACTAACACATATATATATGGAATTTAGAAAGATAGTAATGATAACCCTGTATGCGAGGCAGTAAAAGAGACACAAATGTATAGAACAGACTTTTGGACTCTGTGGGAGAGAGAGAAGGTAGGATGATTTGGGAGAATGGCATTGAAACATGTATAATATCATATAAGAAATGAATCACCAGTCTAGGTTCGATGCAGGATAGAGGATGCTTGGGGCTGGTGCACTGGGATGACCCAGAGAGATGGTATGGGGAGGGAGGTGGGAGGGGGGTTCAGGATTGAGAACTCATGTACACCCGTGGCGGATTCATGTCAATGTATGGCAAAACCAATACAGTATTGTAAAATAAAGTAAAATTAAAAAAATAAAAGCTCAGAAGAAAAAATGAAAAAAAAAGAAGTGAATAGAAAAAAAAGAATTATCAGAGTTTTATGAGAAATAATTTAAAAGATTCAGAATCTCTGTTTTTGAAATTATGTGTTGCACAAATATTAGCTTTTTCTTTTTTTTTCTTTTGATTGTACCTAGTAACTTTAATCCATTACAAAAATCACCCCCCCCCAAAAAAAAGATGTTTAGAAAAAGTGTCATTAGTAATTAAGGCATAAATAATTAAATGAAGCAATTTTAAAGCAGAATTTTAAAAAATTTATTATAATAAACTGAAGTGCATTTGTAAGAATATTTGCATATAGGCATTACTGAAAAAGTAATATAAACAAAATCTAATAATCTTAAACATAAATATCTTTGCTATAGATGATAGAAGAAACCAATGATTCAAGGACATGGAAATTTTTGGAAGATCAAAATTTAAACTATAATAGCTTGTTGTCTTCATATGCACAAAGTATATATGTTCTACATAAATAATATGTATATGTCAATACATTTACAGAGATTTTAATTTTTAAATCTAACTGTTTGTAGATATGTCTGAGATAGTTACTTTTAGAGTTAAATGCAGTCTGACTTTTTATTTTTTCAGAATTAAAAATGCATTACTTTTTTATTTTAAGTGTACAAAATCATGTTTTCAAAATCATTTTCAAAAAATCTTTTTGAGAAATTATAAGCTTAATATGTATATATTCCAGAGGACTTTAAATCTTGATTCAGTTTGTTTAACAAATTAAAAATTCTCTTTGAAGTAATTTATCCTTCTGAATAAAGAGAAAGTACTGACAGTCTTTTAAACATAAATGATAGAGTTACTTATAACTTCAAGGCCAAATATTGCTTCTAAATAGAGTATCCAGCACATGAATTGACTGCATTCTAACACTTTACTTTTAAAACAACCTTCAAAACTTAGAACTTATTTATGCAAAGGGAAATTTTACCTTTACCCCATACTGAATAAAACATTCTAGTGTTTCATTATCTACAATTAGTGGAAATCGCTCAACCATGTGTAATTAATCCCTGGGTGTTTGTTTTGATAAGCTGACTGTGTAACAGAAAACTCCAAAATTTCAGTGGTTTAAACTAACAAGGTTTGTTTTTGCATGACCCAACAATGAGAGTATATATGGTCGGCTGATGTTCTTGACAGCTCTTGCAAATTGAGATTCAGTGGCTCAGTTCCCTTCCATCATGTGTCTGTGTCCTGCTCTATGGCTTCTTTATTCAAACAGATACTGCCAAAGAAAGGGAACGTTCACACATAGGATAGATTATAGGGTATTGTTTCTTCTTTTGCACTGACTTCCATTGGTCAGAACTTCATCATCATATGGTTCCATCAAACTCCAAAAGAAGCCGAGAAATCTGATCTTCTTTAGAAAAGAGTCCATGATTACTATTTGTTTCAGGCTGTTTGTTTTGGATCTTTTTTTTTTTTTTAACATTCTCTCACCCAATATTGAAAGAGGAAAAAGGAAGGGAGGAAGAGAAGAAGGAAGAAAGAGAGGGAAGGAAAGAAGAAAGAGAGGGAAGGAAAGAAGAAAGAGAGGGAAGGAAGGAATAAAGGAAACACAGTTTCACAAAACTCATATAGATTTTTCTAGAGATTTTTATCATCTATTTTTACTACTCAAAACTAAAACAGAAAGCAAAACAAAGAACAAAAAAATGTTATATGTAATATGTAATGTTAGTCCTTTTTATTCAGGAGTGATGCAAAAAGATAAAATAGAGTTACAAAAAAACTGTGATAATCCTCTTTTTCTAATGAACTTAGATTTGTGTGTGTGTGTGAGGACACAGTCAAGATTCATGTACATGTTTAAGGAAAATTTAATGAGTTAGAGATACAGGTTGGAACTGCCAGTGTTAGCAACTCGTTGATAGGTGATAATAAGATAGACTCCTGGCTCAATATAGTCTATCTGCACACATGAATTATTAGGCCCACATTATGGTTTGAAGATTTCAAATTAGTTGTAAATATTTCACATTTTATCTCTTTCCTTGAAAGATGGAAAACTCCAGCAGATCTGGACCTATTTATCTGCATCACAATATTCAGTAGAGATGAGCAGTAGCTGAATTCTTCAGAGTAATATGCTCTCTGATTTGAGAGACTGCCAATTCTCCCTATTATTTCATACTTTTGACAGCTTTCCTCATTTAGGTTATCCGCCTTGTCCCTGAAGAAGTTTGAGCTTATGACTTCTGATAGGCCATCTATGGGCAACTATATGCAGAGAATTTGGAGCTTATATAAAAAATATATGTAAACATGAGGTTGAAAGTGAAAGTCGCTCAGTGGTGTCTGACGCTTTGTGACCCCATGGACTCTATAGTCTATGGCATTCTCCAGGCCAGAATACTGGAGTGGGTAGCCTTTCCCTACTCCAGGGGATCTTCCCAACCCTGGGATCAAACTCAGGTCTCCCTCATTGCAAGTAGATTCTTTACCAGCTGAGCCACCAGGGAAGCCCAAGAATACTGGAGTAGCCTATCCCTTCTCCATGCATCTTCCCAACCCAGGAATCAAACAGGGTCTCCTGCATTGAGGGTGGATTCTTTACCAACTGAGCTATCAGAGAAGCCCAAAACATGGTTATTCCCTAGCAAAATTATATTCAGATATATAGTGCTAAATATGCCTAATCCAGAGTATTAACTTAATAGTCCTGGTGTATATGCATTTACAAAATTTTAATTGTGTATAATATTAGATACATATTTTTAATTTTAAAATTTAATATTATAAACTGCCATTACTGCATGGCAAATAGAAGGTGTAAAGATGGAAGTAGTGACAAATTTCCTCTTCTTGGGCTCCAAATCACTGCGGACTGTGACTGCAGCCAAGAAATCAGAAGACAATTGCTTCTTGGCAGGAAAACAATGACAAACCTAGACAGCATGTTGAAAAGCAAAGACATTACTCTGCTGATAAAGGTTTATATAGTCAAGGCTAGGTCTTCCCAGTGGTCATGCATGGTTTTGTGAATTGGACTGTAAAGAAGGCAGAATGCCAAATAATTGATGCCTTTGAACTGTGGTGCTGGAGAAGACTCCTGAAAGTCCCTGAGACAACAAGGAGATCAAATTAGTCAATCTTAAGGGAGATCAACCCTGAATATTCACTGGCAAGGACTGGTGCTGAAGCTGAAGCTCCAGTATTTTGGTCATGTGATGCAAACTGGCAACTCATTGGGAAAGACCCTGATGCTTAGAAAGATCAAGGGCAGAAGGGGAGAAGAGGGCATCAGAGGATGAGATGGCTGAACAGCATCACCAGTGCAATGAACATGAACTTGAGCAAACTCTGGGAGATGGTGAGGGACAGGTAGGCCTGGCCTGCTGCAGTCCATGGGGTCACAAAGAGTCAGACACAACTGGGTGACTGACCAACAGCACTTGTGTATAATATACATGCAGGACAGTACATTTTTTTAATGTCTGGGTAATAAAAGAGCACATGTTCTGAAGCCTGTGTTTAATTGGGACCAAGATATTAATGTCTCTTTGTTTTATTAGAGACATATTTTAAAACTGGATATTTAAAAATTTTTCATATTTAAAAAATGGAATGATACTGTGACTACCTGATACAATGATTTATAGAATTAAATCAGTGTCAATTCCTGTGTGTATGCATATGTTAAGTACTTTCAGTTCTGTTCAACTCTTTGCAACCGTATGGACTGTAGCCCACTGGGCTCCTCTGTCCATGGGATTCTCCTGGCAAAAATACTAGAGTGAGTTGCCAAGCCCTGCTCCAGGGGAATCTTCCTGACCCAGGGAATGAACCCATGTCTCTTTAATCTCCTGTGTTGGCAGGCAGGTTCTTTACCTGGGAAGCCCATTGATTCCTATACTTTTAAGCGAAACAGTAAAACATGTATTGTAAGCAGAGAATAAATGCTATTATTTTTCTTCCATTTTTCTAAATAAGAACATAGAAGGGACTCTAAATATCACATGAAAGAATGGATTCATAAACAGTGTTAAATTAGCTTATTTCAGCCCCATCTGAAGTTTTTATGTATTGTCATTGTTTTAGTCACTAAGTCGTGTCCAACTGTTTGTGATCTAGTGGACTATAGTCCACCAGGCTTCTCTGTCTGTGGGATTTCCCAGACAAGAATATTGGAGTGGGTTGCCATTTCTTCCTCCAGGGGATCTTCAAGACCCAGAGATCAGATCTGTCTCCTGCATTGGCAGGTGTATCTTTTACCAGTGAGCCGCCAGGGAAGCCCGAGTTTGTATGTGTATACCTCTTTATCTACACAAAGTTGGCTAATGCAGACATGATTCTCTATTTGGTGATCTCATGGAATGAATTATTCTAACTCTGCATGTCCCAGATTCTTAATGACAATGAATAAAGGATCTCTTAGGATTTATAAAATCTAAAAGCTTACTTTTCCATTTTCCTGAGAGTTCTTAAATAACCAAGTTTTTTAAAATGTACACCCGTGGTGGATTCATGTCAATGTATGGCAAAACCAATACAGAATTGTAAAGTAAAATAAAAAAAATAAATAAATAAATAAATAAACAAAAATAAAAATGTACAAAACCATGTTTGTTTTATGCTTTTTTAAAAGTCAAGAAAACAAATGCAAAACCAACAATAGTCGAAGTCACTTAGGCTTCTATAACATCTAAGTAAGCAACTATTCTGTCATTCCCAACCTGTTCCAACATATATAACAGAGATTATGTGGTTAGAAATACCATTTTGGCTTAAATTGGAAACCACCATGTCTTTGCATAGTAGGGAAGAAAAATGTTAATTTGATTATAGAAATGTTAATGAGTAAAAGCCAAATGAATTATATTTTTGTCTTTCAGGTCTCTGTGGTCAATCAGCTGGATATGCAAGTCATTGTCTCTAATGTGCCCCCTACTCTAGTGGAAAAAAAGATGGAAGGCCTGACAGAGTAAGAGGTTTTCTTTACTTACGTATTTGTTTTCATATGGCTACAGTTTCTTACTGAATTAGGTCATTTTGATTATTACAATGTTCAGACTAAAGGCACATTTTTAAAAATACCTTCTCAAAATTAAATTTAGGTCATTCTTTTATTGAAACATGTAACTTCATTTGAAGTTTGTGATGATCTAAGATTCCTCAAATAAGAATGAAAATTAGATGTGAGATCTTAGTATTCAGAATGTTTTGACTGATGGGTCAACATAAACTCAAAATACTGTACATAAGAACTAAGCATAACTATTTGAGTATATATCTTGATTTTGTGGCTCCAGGGTCTTCAAAAAGCTCATTATCTCAGCCATCCAGCTAGTCCAGGAAATGCTATTTCTCAGAGTGATGTGTCTAAATGGCTAAAGCTTAATCTTTTATAATTTTTAAAGAATGTTAATTCTCTCATATTTTCATTCTAAAATACATGTCACGTCCCTCTACCTTTTTAACAGTGTATACTCTACATGGCTGAATATGTTAGTATTGTCTCAAAACTGTGATTATGAATTCACAATTTCCTAATATTCTAAATATTATAAAGGAATATTAACATGTCTTTACTATTTCACTTAACTACACTAACCTAGCTTGTATCATTTAATAATTTTATAGTGATACTTATTAGTTATTCCTTGTCTTCTATTGAATTCAACTTGACTGAAGTCAATTACTGTCAATTTGCCTCTTTCAAGTAAAACATCTTTATATTTCTGTGTTGCCAGAAGAAACTGTAGATGGTCAGATAGTTAACCTGCTACTAACTATGTATCAAATAAAATACAACAGGCACTGGATTAAGACATGAGTGCTTATAATAAGAGCATATGTGCTTTGCAAGAATTATTTCCTGATGCTTCACAAAATTTAACCTTTTTTTGCCACATAAAACATCCTATGAAAGAGGTGATTATCAACATTTAAGCATGAAAGAGCTATCAGAGAGTATCTTCTTTACTTCTGTAAAAGTGGTTTATATACGCTTAACTTTTATTAAATAGTAGCTGATTACACCTGAAAAAAGTTTCTTAGCTGTTTTAATGTCATCTATTGGAACAGGCTTTTTCTGATTATACCATCCAAAAGAGATGACACTCTTTTCAACCCCTGCTTTTGTTCAAACCATATTTAATATTTATATTATATAACAACATATGCTTTATAAAGATAGGAAATCTACTTTTCACTACTATAATTCCAGTTATATAGTAAGCATCTGATGCATTTTCCTGAATGAAAGTTTTGTGCAAGCAAAATCATGATGTTCTTTTCTTCATATGGAGACAAAATTTATAAAAACTGAAAATGGCAGTGTAAAAGTATAATTTCATAGCAATTATATGATTTATTCCTCTGACATAGATATGAAGATTTTAAAAAGAAAAATCAGGCATCTTTGAAAGAAGTTTTGACTTCATATAATATTGTCTTTGAAACACAAGCTTCGGCAAAGAGTTTAATCTTCCCCAGACTCAATTTCACCATTTGTTGACAAGATAAAACTCCTTTCATAGAATATTGTGAGAACTAAATAATATAAGCCATCTAGGACTCTTCTAGGGCTATGAAAATTGTGAACATTCAATGAACAATAGATATTCTATGCAAATGAAGTTAGTGACCCAAAGTCAGTAGGGTAAGGCAGAAAGATCCCAGAGTTTTGGCATGTTCTATTCAAAGAATATAGTTTAGTAATGGAAGTCAGATTATGGATTATGGATTCAAGCAAACTAGTTTGATGTCGATCTTGTGTTCCTTTAGATAGAATTTAACATAAATTTGTGGGACTCCCCTGATGGCTCAGTGGGTAAAGAATCCACCTGCAATGCAGGAGACACAATGACTCAGACACTTTGATCCCTGGACTGGGAAGATACCCTGGAGGAGGAAAATGGCAACCCTGCTCCAGAATTCTTGCTTGAAAAGTCCCATGGACACAGGAGCCTGCCAGGCTACAGTCCAAAGGGTCGCAAAGGGTCGGGCATGACTGAGTGACTAAACACATAAGTAAACCTAAATTTACTAGTGCAGTAAGCATAGCAGGTGCATGCCAAATTCCCTTTTACCGGATGTCTTTTCTTGTTTGTTTTCTACAATATGTGTTAATTTAGAGATTTTTAAGGACAAAAATTTTGGATCCCTTTTTGAAAAGAGACTTTGTCCAGGGAAGTTTTATGTCATTGTAAAATAGAGCAGAAGATACAGAGAATGCCCATATACTTCTTTTTCCACCCCCTCACACATAGCTTCCCTCACTATCCATATCTTGCACCATAGTACATTTGTTACAATAAATAAACCTATGTTGACATATCATAATCATCTCAAATCCATAGTCTACATAGTCTTCACTCTTGGTTGTATATTCTGAGGTTTGGAATACTGTATCATCATTGTAATATCGTATAGAATAGTTTCACTACTCTAAAAAATCCTCCATGGTCCAACTATTCAAACCTTTCCCACTAACCCCCAGAAATCAGTGATCATTTTACTGTCTCCATAGTTATATCTTTTCCAGAAGATCATACCCTTGGAATCATATAGTTTGTAGTCATTATGATTCCTCTCAAAATCAACTTTAGTAGATAGAAGATGGAAGTAGCAATAAAGACTGTTAGATCTGATTCAGCACCATGAAGCCCCAAATGCTCCATGTCCCAGGGCTGGGGGTGAGAGAACGGAAGGCATCATGAAAGCATACACATAGACGAAGTAGACAGCAGAGTGCCAACTTGGTACTTAAAAATAGGAATTTATTATTCCAATGATCAGACTAACCAATGTATATGTTTCCTGTAGGTATTGTTAGATAAGTTACATCACCTTCAAAGCCATCTTCTGTGTTTCCTGAGACATCTCTATCTTAAGATGGGAAAACAAACTCCATATGATCATGGTTTTATTTTTCTCCTTTGTATGTGCTTTCAGTTGCTCAGCTGTGTCTGACTCTTGGGACCCCAGACTTTAGCCTGTCAGGCTCCTCCTCTCCGTGGGATTTTCCAGGCAAGAATACGGGAGGGTTGCCATTTCCTCCTCCAAGGATCTTACTGACCCAGGGATCAAACTCGCTTCTCCTCCATCTCCTGCATTGCAGGTGGATTCTTTTCCGCTGAGCCACTAGGGAAGTGGCCAGATCATAATCCAAAGTGTTCCTGATAAGCATACAATCAGCACAAATTGGGAAGTAGATTAAAGAAAAATGTAATGATCTAATAAATCCGTTCACGATTGGGAAGATTTTTCATAGGGTGTCAATGTCCTTTGATAACTAAGAGCATGATGCCTGGAAAATAGAATGCTCAAAGAGTAAATGTTAGCTGCTATAGGAATGATAATAATTATTTCCCACTTTCTTGGAACCGGCTTAAATAGCTCTACTAAATTTTTTTTTCTTTTATTACTTTGTTTTCTAATGCTTATAGAAGTAACCAAATGATCTTTTGCAATGAAACACATATCTTTTTAATTATATTAAAATATTCAGCAAATTCTCCCATAATGGGAATCTGTGCCCCTTACGAGCGGCCTCGCATGTTTGCATTTTGAGGCATCTTAGTTAGATCGATCTTAGTATTTATCTCTTTGTGAGCATTGTTTTTCTGTTACAAATTCTTGAGATTAAGGCATAGGAGAAATAGCTGTGAGAGTAAGGTTAAGGAGATCTTATTATAACATACAAATGATTGGCAATATTGTCTAAAGAAGCTAAGAATTGTTTGCATTTTGTGTCTTCCTCCTTGTTCTTTTCACTTCACCATGAAGCTCATATAAATAAAAGATGCTTGGGATTCTAAAATTTAAATGGTAAGAATCTGTGGAAATGGCATTTTCAAAAATATAGATAAAATAATTTAGAAATATTGTGTATAATATAAATCAGAATTGGTAACTTAGGTCTCAGAGTTGGTCAAATTCTTCTTATTTTCTAAATACAATATGAAAATTCAGTGAAATTAGGACTTTATTGACTTTATTGATGTAGTTATTGCTTTGGTGTGGAGAAGCCTAATAGTTCCATGAAAAATTTACAAAACATCTGAAATGAGCCTGTGTAATTAATCTATAGCTCCTGGAATAGAGCTTACAAAACATACTTTAGAAATCTAGCCAGAATGTCTATTTCTGGCATAAGAATTATAAAATCACTTCAGAAGAAAATCTAGGAAACAATAAAAAATAAAAGCCAGCACTTATATTGTCTTAAATCTGCATAAGACTTAGTGTTGGGAAGAAAGGTGGAGTTGAAAGGCAAATCAATAAACACATTATCATTGATCATTTTTATCTACATTTTGCTCTAGAGCTGGGAAGCCTAGGGAATTTTCTATAAAGGGATATATTAGTTTACTAATAATAAATTAAAAACAATATTTGTACTTTTAATGGTATTATTTAAATTTTGCTGTTTTGTTAAGTTAATTTAGATATTAAAATATTTAAATGTTAAAAATAATTAGTAATCATCATAGCAAAATCCTTTTGTAAATAAAACCTTATTTTCAAGAGCAGGTAAGGCTGATTTAGCTAATGGGCTCTAAATTAGCAAATCCTAATTTGGAGCATTATATTTTGTAAAGAGAAAAAGTTACAAGGCTTGTTTTTCTATTCTAACTCCTATAAGAAAACACTTTAAAGAAAATCTTGTGTGAAATTCCCAACTGATAAATTAGCAGTTTTTCCTACAAAGGCTTTTCCTTTTGAATTCACATGACTTAGGCTTAAGCCTTGGTCCACTGCTGCCACTGCTGCTGCTGCTGCTAAGTCGCTTCAGTCGTGTCTGACTCTGCGCGACCCCATAGATGGCAGCCCACCAGGCTCCACCATCCCTGGGATTCTTCAGGCAAGAACACTGGAATGGGTTGCCATTTCCTTCTCCAATGCATGAAAGTGAAAAGTGAAAGGGAAGTCGCTCAGTCGTGGCCGACTCTTCGCGACCCCATGGACCACAGCCTACCAGGCTCCTCTGTCCATGGGATTTTCCAGGCAAGAGTACTGGAGTGGGGTGCCATTGCCTTCTCCGCTAGTGGTTAGGAAGTCTTGGACCAGGAAATTAAACTTTTTGATTCCTGGTATCCATATCTTGGGGCTTCCCTGGTGACCGAGTGGTAGAGAATCTGCCTGCCAATGTAGGAGATGCTGGTTCAGCCCTGGGTTGGGAAGATCCTGTGGAGAAGAAAATGGCAACCCACTTCAGTATTCTTGCCTGGGAAATTCCATGGACAGAGGAGCCTGGAGGGCTACAGTCCATGTGGTTGCAAAAGTGTCCGACATGAGTTAGTGACTGAGTATGCATCCATGTCCTGGAGCTGGCAATTTTGTCATTAAATAAAGAGTAGTTCTTAGTTGTAAGCACTGAAGATTTAACAGTGAACTTAAGCAAAGTCCTTGTTCCCATGAAACTTACATTCTGTTGGGGAAAAACAGCAAATAGGATAAGAATAATAAATAATACATAATTTGATGTCAAATAGTAATAACTATAATAAAAACAAGTAAAACTAACAATATATATTATGAAACAGATGTATTATTTCATATAGGATGATTGAGGAAAACCTTTCTAATGAGCAGAAACCTAAGAGAAGTGAGGGAGAAAGTTATTTTTCTGTGGTGATGTGGGGAGTCAGGATAGAGAAAGTTATCCCAGAGAGAGGACACTACATATATGAAAATCCAGAGTTAGGAATATATGTGTCATATCAAGGTATAGATGTCAATGTAGGAAATGAGTTATATAAGATCTCATAGGCTAACTGGATGATTTTAACATTTTACTTTGTGTAAAATAGAAAGTCCTGAGCTTCCCAGATGGAGCTAGTGGTAACGAACCTGCCTGCCAGTTCAGGAGAGGTAAGAAATTTGAGTTTGATCCCTGGGTCTGGAAGATCCCCTAGAGGAGGATATAGCAACCCATTCCAGTGTTCTTGCCTGGAGAATCCTATGGACAGAGGAACCCAATGGGCTATGGTTCATAAGGTCACCAAGAGTCAGACATAACTGAAGTAAACTTGGCATGCACACATGCATAGTAGCTACTAGTTACATGAAGTTATCAAGGACATGAGAAGTGACAAGTCCAAATGAGAGGTGCTGCAAGTACAAAACACACACCAGACTTCAAAGACTTAATACCAAAAAAAGTAAAATATCTCCTTAATGTTTTTGTATGGATTATATATGAAATGATCATTTTGGATATACACAGCTAAATAAATATATTAAATTCACCTCACCATTTTTATCTTTAAGTTTTTAATGTAGCTACAGAAAATTTGAATTTATATGTGTAACTTGCAGTGTATTTTTTTGAGCAGTTTGCTTTAAATGTTTTGCACAGAGAAATAACATTGTAACTTTAAGTTTTAAAATGTTGTTGAGTGGGAAATCAGGAGACCAGTTAAGAGTCTAGAGCAATAGTCCAAGAGAGGGATCAATGTGGTTTGGAACTGATGGTAGGTGTGGACACAGGGAGGAGTAAAGGATATAATTTTTGAAGATACAACCTACAGAATTTGTTATAAATTGGACATATGAGAAAAAGTAAGAAACAGTAATGACTCCTAGGTGTTGGGTATGAGCAAATGAAGCCAAATAATATTTGCCATACTTGAACACTGAAAAATTTGATAAAAATTATACATGCAAAAGTAAAGGTGCTGTGTTCTTGGAAAGGATTGACTTTATATGGCAATACTTGATTCATATCAATAAAGGCCCTGGATGTCAGTCCTCTCTCACCATCATGATACTAATTTCCCAACTTAGTAATGGGTTAAAGCTCCATTATCTGTTCTTGCAGTCACATTTTCAGCTCCACATTAAGATTTTTTTTTTTAATTTATCTCATTTATTCCATGTGAACTGAGTACATTATAGATATTAGGTATGGTGCTATCCAATTAAACCAATGAAAATATGTTAAAAAATATAGGCCCGGCTGGGATGTATGAAATATTTTATTGTATTGAAAGTTTATAGTTGCATAGTTTTTCTTATCTACTATGTTCTAAATTGAATTGCTATAAATATCTCCTTGAATTGCCATAAATATCTCCAATCACATACCAATTTTGTTCAAGTATTCTTAACACAAATATGAAGTTGAAGAGGTTATCAACAGAGTATGACTATAAATGACCTAATTTTATGAGATTATCAAGCATAGATATTTCAATAGCACAACTTTTGAAAATAATGTTTTTTGTAATAGGCATCTAATAGCTGTAAAATAAATTGAACCCAGTCATAAAAATAAAACATAAGCTCAATATAAAATGAAATCCAAAATTTTTTAATATTCAAAGTATATGTCATGATTCCTTTAAAAAATGATAGATGTAATTTGGTTTTATTCAGTCTAGGTGATTCATTGTTATGAGACAAAAGGGATTCACCTACTATTTTTCTAAAATACTTAGCTTGGGGTTTTATTTTCACAGAGAAAGAAGTAACTTCCTGTCTTTCCTAGCAGAAATACTCATTTTTCACCTCATTATGTTACAAGAACTCATAGTATTTTACAAAATTAAGATAGCCCAGAATACAATTTGGCTTGTTCAAAACAGTATGTGATGTTGTTACTTATGTACTTTGAAGAAATAACCAAAGCAAATTACTTTTCGGACTTCTCTGGTAGCTCAGATGGTAAAGAATCCTCCTGTAATGTGGGAGACAAGGTTCAGTCTCTGCGTGGGGAAGATTCCCTGGAAAAGAGAATGGCAACCCACTCTAATATTCTTGACGGGAGAATTACATGGACAGAGGAGCCCGGTGGGCTATAGTCGATGGAGTCACAAAGAGTCTTCTCAACTAGATTTTACTTTTTCTCTAGATTCTACTGTATATTGATTCAGGAGAGTCTTGCATGTTGATGTGTTTGCTTTCAACAGGTTTATTCATATTCTAATGTCCATACTCACCATTGATTGATTAACACATTTCTGAAAGCTTATAGTCGAAACTACCAGTTTCTCTCGGGAGAAAGAAAAAAGTATTGAAGGATAATAAATGAATGTTCTAAATTTATATTTGCCATCTGATACATATGACATATAAAAATGTAAATACATAATTGTGTCCCTCTTGCATTTTTCTTAGCAACACACACACATATACACGTATAAGAGAATGGTGCTTAGCTGTTACATTTAGACTGTATGTTTCGTCAGATTCGATACATTTGCTCCTATGTATTGTTTTGCTTTTTTTCCCCCAGAAACAATGAAAACAAAGAAAAATAAATAAATAAACATAATGCTTTTTTAGAATTCCACTGAGGACATTTTAATTTCATTTTTATTTAGAAATAATGTTTGATATATTTGAGCAACTGCTATTGTTTGCAAAAAGAGATAAGTAGAATCTTTTTAACTGAAAATGAATTGAAATACTCATTTTAAAAACCCTGTTTTTTAGTTTTAGGGCTGATAGAGATGGTTTTACATTGTTTTGTTTGCCCTGTAAGGGGAATACAAACATTAAAACATAAAGCAGTGTTGGAGCAAATATTCTACTTAAGAAAAGAGCAAGCTGAAAGAATAGGCAGAGCTACACTGTAGGAAATAAAAATAAATTTAATTCATAAAATACAATTTTAATGAAGGTACCATAATATTGACTGTAATATTTTTATTTAACTTATTCTTTGTGTTATATATTTTAGAAGAATTTGAATAAATATTTTAAAGCAAACAATAGAGGGGAAAAAAAGTAAAGTGTTATAATCTCTATTTACTTTTCCCAAAAATCACATCATTCAGTTTATTTTTCAGAGTTTTTGCTTGCACCAAATAGAACATAACTAGAAAGCAGTTGCAAGATGAAAATAATATCATGATATTATGATTCCATTAGAAACATGAATCACAGCTGCTTTATAAAGATTTCCATGGTACATACTGGGCATTTTTTTTTCCTTTCAAAATACTTATATCTCTCATATTCTTTTGTTTTATGATCCAGAAGTTTGCCAAATAGAACAGCTTATTATCTCATAATTATTTCCAGGCCATGGTACAAGATAAATATATTGTGTTCTT
Source organism: Oryx dammah (assembly GCF_014754425.2). NCBI lineage: Eukaryota > Metazoa > Chordata > Mammalia > Artiodactyla > Bovidae > Oryx > Oryx dammah. The sequence continues at coordinate 5,113,990 of NW_024070198.1, forward strand.
GTGCAGCCACTCATTTCAGATACCTGATCAGCAATGATTGGTGCCTTTATTCTCTTAATCATTTTTGTAGTTCTTCTCTTAACTTTTTCCAGCTTCTATACAATTTACCTTTCTGTGCTGCTGTTTTATTAGCTTGTGGAATAAATTCAACCACGTTTATATAAGAAAATTCAATTTGTATCAGCAGCAACACAAACTATTTTATTAATAATTTCACTTATATCTAAGTTGTAATAGAGGTTACATTTAGGGTTTTTTTTTAATGCTTAACTTTATACAAGGAGAATTAAGACAGTTTATAATGATTCATACAGTGAAACAAGGTAAAAAACATTTAACATAAGTCAGAAACTGAATATGACAAGCAGAATAGAAAGACATTGTGGAAAGAATGAAAATGAGACTGGTAATAAAGAGGCTAAAACATCTTGCAGAGACACTACAAAGTAGGAAACAAACTTGATTTTCATCATTTTAAGGCCAAAGTGAAAGAAGCACACAAAAAAATGGAAAAAAATATAAATCAGTTACAAAATTAAGAAAAAACTAAAAAACAAACAACAAATCACTTCCATTGGAACTATTTCTGAGAGAAATGCAGGATTGGAGGAATGATTTTATCCTGTGGGACATGTTAGAGAAGATATCTCCTAATGTCATTAACAAAATGTTCTATGGAACCTGGAATATTGCTGAGGATATGGTCTGGGTAAAGTCTCTACAAGTTTGTTTTATGAGAGAACATTAGTTTAGAATAGTAGGAAAGCGTGTGCTGTGCTGCATATCTCTCTGGCCATCTGCAGTGCCTATTGATTCTTTTAGCCAGGCTTTTGAAAAAATATTGACAGTTACCTGGAGTGGAGCTCCCTATGTTGCTAGTTAAATATAAAACATATTTACTTCAACAAAAGGCTAAGTAGGGTTTGCAATCGTGAAATCTGAAGAGTTTTTACAACCACCACAACAAATAGCTAACATTTGTGGCATGTTTTTTATTTGCTGGGCTTTGTGCATCTAATTGGTTGTTATCTAAATAATGTCTCATAGAAGCCTTTGAGGTAGAAATTATTATTTTCCCCTTTGCAGAGAAGAGTTTCCTAAAATGTTGAGAGTCTCAGTAATTTTCACAAACATACAGATGCCAGTGGTGGAAATTTAATTAGAATCTACGTCTATGAGCTAGCAGCAGGTTGGGTTCCTAACCACCCCCTCTGCACAATGCTTCTTAGAAGGCAGATCTAATTAGAAACCCAATCTATTTTTGGGGGTGAGTGGAGGAGGAGTGAGCTGCTCTAACACAAGGCCAGAAAAACCTATCAAATAGCAATTTTACTGTGGCTCATTCACACAAATGGGTAACTGGAAAGATGATTGGTGTCACAGTTTTAGTGTAAAAAAACAAAAGCTAGCTATAAATAAATATTTGTTTTAGTTATAAAATGATTTCCATAAAGCTGCTACTCTTATTTTTTTATAACACAATTTCTGGTGAAAGGCACATATAAGAAATTGGATAAGTGATGCTGTAAATGAAAATTTAGGGGAATCAACCAAAAATAACTACCTTTGATAATAAATCAGTTAACTGAGCCAGTTGTTTATTAGTTCTCTTAGTCTGTGATTTAAAAAAAGATGTTTCACATAAAAAATGGTTTTCTTTCAATACTTATTATAAGAAGGCTATATAAATTGCAATTTTCAATTTAAATTAGAAACTAGTTTAAATTTTAAATAATTAGCTATCATGTGGTAGCACAGTAAAATGTTGGTCCCTTGGACTACAAGGAGATCCAACCAGTCCATCCTAAAGGAGACCAGTCCTGGGTGTTCATTGGAAGGAATGATGCTGAAGCTGAAACTCCAATACTTTGGCCACCACATGAGAAGAGTTGACTAAGACCCTGATGCTGGGAGGGATTGGGGGCAGGAGGAGAAGGGGATGACAGAGGATGAGATGGCTGGATGGCATCACCGACTCGATGGACATGAGTCTGAGTGAACTCCGGGAGATGGTGATGGACAGGGAGGCCTGGTGTGCTGCAATTCATTGGGGTCGCAAGAGTCAGACACTACTGAGCGAGCGACTGAACTGAACTGAACTGACTGATACATATATTTAGATATAAACATATGTAAACATATAATACATATAACTGTATTAACATTTCTTTATAGAAACTTTGAAACTTTGTCTAAAGATCACATAATAACCTATTGCTAAATATTGTGAGTATGCTACTGATCTTTTAAACTGAAGTAGAACAATAAACCCTAAATGTAAATTTAATTTTTTAAGTATTATAATTATTATACCAATTCATTCACACTGTATTTAATTCTTCACATATCAGACAGTTTGTTGTTTTGAAAAATGTTGCCGTAATTAAATACCATACTGCCAAATGTTCGATTATACTACTTATGTTTTCAATTGATGTATTGCTTCCAAAAATTTAGATTCAGGGCACAATTAACATTATATAAGCATCATCACAGGCATCTCCCTTGATACAGTGTTTGTGTATGACACAGATGTTACAGATTGATAAAGAGTATTATAGACCCTCCTCTCTCTCATAGCTCAGTTGGTAAAGAATCTGCCTACAATAAAGGGGCTGCTGCTAAATCACTTCAATCAGGTCTGACTCTGTGCGACCCCATAGATGGCAGCCCACCAGGCTCCCCCATCCCTGGGTTTCTCCAGACAAGAACACTGGAGTGGGTTGCCATTTCCTTCTCCAATGCATGAAAGTGAAAAGTGAAAGCGAAGTCACTCAGTCGTGTCCTACACCTAGTGACCCCATGGACTGCAGCCTACCTGGTTCCTCCATCCATGGGATTTTCCAGGCAACAGTACCAGAGCGGGGTGCCATTGCCTTCTCCGACAATGAAGGGGACCTCAGTTCAATTCCTGGGTTGGGAAGATCCCCTGGAGAAGGGATAGGCTACCCAGTATTCTTGGACTCCCCTTGTGGCTCAGCTGGTAAAGAATCCACCTGCAATGCGGGAGACCTGGGTTTGATCCCTAGTTTGGGAAGATCCCCCGGAGAAGCGAAAGGCTACCCACTCCAGATGGGGTGGCAAAGAGTTGGACACAACTGAACGACTTTCACTTTCACTCCACATTCACTTTAAGCATAAGTCTAATAATTAAAGCCTTCAAAGTCATAATATCATAAGTTGACAGTGACCTAGGGCATGCAAATACTTATACTGGTAGAATTTCTTGATGAAATTACTAACTGTAAATCCACATGACATCTTATTTCAAAATGTATGTGTGAACTGGCTTAATGAATAAAGAGGAGTGAAATAAATAAGGGCAATATAAACAATAGCTTTAATTTATATTTGCCAATTCAAAGTAAGTACTTAGAGAGTTATGTTTAAAAACATGAGGTTAAAAAATTGGAAAAAAAAAATTGGAAGCAACGCTTTATCTATGTACATGTGAAGATCAAGGTCTAAAAATTCATTATTATGAATATCACACATATATATTTATATATATGTATAATGTAATATATATATATAGCATAGGAAAATATTGTAGAAATGCTTAGGTATGTGGACATAGATGATAAACAGAAAAATTGATTTTTAAAAAATATGTTCATATTTAAAATACTTAAATTTAGTTTTAATATATTTATCTGAAAAAGGTTTTTAAAAAAGTCTTCAGATCTGACCTTATTTAACTTTATCCCAAAATATCTCTAAATGTTTAAGGAAAAAAATCTTGATGATGAGAGAAAAAGAAAAGAATGAGGAGTACCTCAATAAGAGAAACTTCAACTGTGCTCTTCTACACCAGTTTAAAAGTAAACAAGAAGACACTTCATTTACATTGGCGATGTCCTCTGGTGTGCACACCATAGACTTGTGCTCAGTAGTACAGCCATTTCCTCCAAAGTTTCATATCCTGCTTCTCTTTCAACAGGGCAAACCAAGCACATACCAGACTCTGAAGGCAATATATTTTTTCAATAGAGGAGAAAACAGGTCAATTTTGGCAACTGAAGTAACAGTTATTTCCTGGTGCATCAAAATTCTTTAGAATATATTATTCCTTATTCCCCCAAATGCTTCACAGCTTGGATTCTATTTGTCATGTTTAGTTTTTAAAATTAATTAATTTACATATAAATGTCTATATTTAATAATCTGCATTCTAGAGCTAATCTTCAAGGCTTAATACTATGAAGTTTTTAATAAGAAAAAGAACATTAAGGAAACTGCCTTTATTTGGCTATAATTTTTACTTTCAATTAAAATCATTATCCAGTTAGAAAAAAATTATACTTTACAGAAAATTACCTATGGATTACTGTTATTTCTTTCCTTTCTGTTGAATATTACTAATTATGTACTAAATGATATATCTTTTAGTTATTTGGTGGCTCAGTTGGTAGTCTGCTTGCAATTCAGGAGACCCAGGTTCGATCCCTGGGTGGGGAAGATGCCCTGGAGAAGGAAATGGCAACTCACTCCAGTATTCTTGCCTGGAAAATTCCATGGACAGAGGAGCCTAGTGGGCTACAGTCCATGGAGTCACAAAGAATGGGACAAGACTTGGTAACTAACAATTTCACTTTCACTTTAGTTATTTGTATTCCCTAAATAGCCTCTGAGGATTTTATCATAATCTGATAAATCAGGCAAAGCAAAATATCTACATTCTTCCAATGCTATAGTTTTCTAAGGGGCTTTATACGCTGAGGGAAACAAGTATCCGACTTGCACCTTGGTATATAGCTATATGGCATGTATCACAAAATCTGGTGAAAGGTGTAATTTATAACACCAACCATATGAACTCAAGAGTTCTAAGACCCCATGGCTCCTATAAAGCACAGACAGCTTTATTTGTACAACAGAGTTGGCATTTCTCATGAGCCATGTAAAAGTTCAATTGGTATCATAAATTTTAAGTCTAGACTTAAAGAGGACATGGTTGATGACCTCTTTCTACCTTATTCAGCTTCTAGCATCATTGGGAGTTAAATGTTCTAAATACATAGAGAATGTTTTTCAAGAGTTAGTTTTCACTGCTGCTGCTGCTAAGTCGCTTCAGTCATGTCCAACTCTGTGCAATCCCATAGATGGCAGCCCATCAGGCTCCCCTGTCCCTGGGATTCTCCAGGCAAGAACACTGGAGTGGGTTGACATTTCCTTCTCCAATGCGTGAAAGTGAAGTCACTCAGTCGTGTCCAACTCTTCGCAATCCCATGGACTGAAGCCTACCAGGCTCCTCTATCCATGGGATTCTCCAGGCAAGAGTACTGGAGTGGGTTGCCATCGCCTTCTGAATAGTATTCACTAAGCATTAGCAAAAACCAGATTGTCATCATTTTTCATTTACTAAATGTCATTTCAAGATGAGGGTGATTTTTTCCCCCCAGTTAATCTGTCAGAACATCATGTTTATGCTTTGTTTGATTTATAGGATTTTGGATCGCTATGTTCAGGAGCAAATTCCTGGTGCCAAGGTTGTGGTGGAGTCCATTGGTGCTCGCCGGCATGGTGATGCCTTTTCTCTAGAAGATTATACCAAGTGTGACTTAACTGTCTATGCAATTGATCCCCAAACCAACAGAGCCATCGACAGAAATGAGCTTTTTAAGTGAGTACTTTTATTGTTTGTAACAGCACTATGGTTGCAATATAATCCATGCTGCTGCTGCAGCTAAGTCTCATCAGTCATGTCTGACTCTGTGCGACCCCACAGAGGGCAGTCCCCCAGGCTCCTCCGTCCCTGGGATTCTCCAGGCAAGAACATTGGAGTGGGTTGTCATTTCCTTCTCCATGAAAGTGCATGAAAGTGAAAAGTGAAACTGAAGCCGCTCAGTCGTGTCCGACTCTCAGCGACCCCATGGACTGCAGACCACCAGGCTCCTCCATCCATGGGATTTTCCAGGCAAAAGTACTGGAGTGGGGTGCCATTGCCTTCTCCCATAGATAATCCTAATTTAAGGCTATAAGTACTTATTTATTTATTTACATTTTCTTTTTTAAATATAAATTTATTTATTTTAATTAGAGGCTAATTACTTTACAATATTGTATTGGTTTTGCCATACATCAACATGAATCTGCCACGGGTGTAAACATCATGAACCCCCCTCCCACCTCCCTTCCCATACCATCCCTCTGGGTCATCCCAGTGCACCAGCCCCAAGCATCCTGTATCATGCTTTGAAACTGGACTGGCGTTTCGTTTCACATATGACATTATACATATATCAATGCCATTCTCCCAAATCATCCCACCCTCTCCCTCTCCCACAGAGTCCATAAGACTGTTCTATACATCTGTGTCTCTTTTGCTGTCTAACATACAGGGTTATCATGATTTTTCTAAATTCCTTATAAATACGTTAGTATACTGTATTGGTGTTTTTCTTTCTGGCTTACTTCACATGTATAATAGGCTCCAGTTTCATCCACCTCATTAGAACTGATTCAAATGTATTCTTTTAGTGGCTGAGTAATACATCCAAGTCTATGCCCCAACCAGTAACACTGAAGAAGCTGAAGTTGAACGATTCTATGAAGACCTACAAGACCTTTTAGAACTAACACCCAAAAAAGATGTCCTTTTCATTATAGGGGGCTGGAATGCAAAAGTAGGAAGTCAATAAACACCTGGAGTAACAAGCAAATTTGACCTTGGAACACAGAAAGAAGCAGGGCAAAGGGTAATAGAGTTTGCCCAAGAGAACTCACTGGTCATAGCAAACACCATATTCCAATAACACAAGAGAAGACTCTACACATGGACATCAGAAGCAGAAGATATTAAGAAAAGGTTGCAAGAATACACAGAAGAAATGTACAAAAAAGATATTCATGACCAAGATAATCACAATGGTGTGATCACTTACCTAGAGCCAGACTTCCTGGATGTGAGGTCAAGTGGGCCTTAGAAAGCATCACTACAAACAAAGTTAGTGGAGGTGATAAAATTCCAGTTGAGATAATTCAAATCCTGATGCTGTGAAAGTGCTGCACTCAATATGCCAGCAAATATGGAAAACCCAGAAGTGGCCACAGGACTGGAAAAGGTCAGTTTTCATTCCAATCCCAAAGAAAAGCAATGCCAAAGAATGTTCAAACTACCGCACAATTGCACTCATCTCACATGCTAGTAAAGTAATGCTCAAAATTCTCCAAGCCAGGCTTCACCAATACGTGAACCGTGAACTTCCAGATGTTCAAGCAGGTTTTAGAAAAGGCAGAGGAACCAGAGATCAAATTGCCACCATCCACTGGATCATGGAAAAAGCAAGAGAGTTCCAGAAAAACATCTATTTCTGCTTTATTGACTATGCCAAAGCCTTTGACTGTGTGGATCACAATAAACTGTGGAAAATTCTGAGAGAGATGGGAATACCAGACCACCTAACCTGCCTCTTGTGAAATCTATATGCAGGTCAGGAAGCAACAGTTAGAAGTGGACATGGAACAACAGAATCGTTCCAAATAGGAAAAGGAGCAGGTCAAGGCTGTATATTGTCACTCTGCTTATTTAACTTCTATGCAGAGTACATCATGAGAAATGCTGGGCTGGAAGAAGCACAAGCTGGATTCAAGATTGCAGGGAGAAGTATCAATAACCTCAGCTATGCAGATGATACCACCCTTATGGCAGAAAGTGAAGAGGAACTAAAAAGCCTCTTGATGAAAGTGAAAGAGGAGAGTGAAAAAGTTGGCTTAAAGCTCAACATTCAGAAAACTAAGATCATGGCATGTGATCCCATCACTTCATGGAAAATCGATGGGGAAACAGGGGAAACAGTGTCAGACTTTATTTTGGGGGGCTCCAAAATCACTGTAGATGGTGATTGCAGCCATGAAATTAAAAGACACTTACTCCTTGGAAGAAAAGTTATGACCCACCTAGATAGTATATTCAAAAGCAGAGACATTACTTTGCCAACAAACGTCTGTCTAGTCAAGGCTATGGTTTTTCTAGTGGTCATGTATGGATGTGAGAGTTGGACTGTGAACAAAGCTGAGCACCAAAGAGTTGATGCCTTTGAACTGTGGTGTTGGAGAAGACTCTTGAGAGTCCCTTGGACTGCAAGGAGATCCAACCAGTGCATCCTAAAGGAGATCAGTCCTGGGTGTTCATTGGAAGGACTGATGTTGAAGCTGTAACTCCAGTACTTTGGCCACCTCATGTGAAGAGTTGACTCATTGGAAAAGACCCTGATGCTTGGAGGCTTTGGGGGCAGGAGGAGAAGGGGACAACAGAGGATGATATGGCTGGATGGCATCACCAACTCGATGGACATGAGTTTGGGTAAACTCCGGGAGCTGATGATGGACAGGGAGGCCTAGCGTGCTGTGATTCATGGAGTCGCAAAGAGTTGGACAGAACTGAGCGATTGAATTGAACTGAACTGAATACTCCATTGTGTATATGTACCACAGCTTTCTTATCCATTCATCTGCTGATGGACATCTAGGTTGCTTCCATGTCCTGGCTGTTATAAACAGTGCTGCGATAAACATTGGGCACACATATCTCCTTCACTTCTGGTTTTCTCACTGTGTATGCCCAGCAGTGGGATTGCTGGGTCGTATGGCAGTTGTATTTCCAGTTTTTTTAAGGAATCTCCACACTATTCTCCATAGTGGCTGAACTAGTTTGGATTCCCACCAACAATGTAAGAGGGTTCTCTTTTCTCCATACCCTCTCCAGCACTTATTGCTTGTAGACTTTTGGATAGCAGCCATTCTGACTGGCGAGACAATCTGTTTAACAAGTGCTGCTGGGAAAACTGGTCAACCACTTGTAAAAGAATGAAACTAGAACACTTTCTAACACCAGAATGAAACTAGAACACTTTCTAACACCATATACCAAAATAAACTCAAAATGGATTAAAGGTCTAAACATAACACCAGAAACTATAAAACTCCTAGAGGAGAACATGGGCAAAACACTCTCTGACATAAATCACAGCAGGATCCTCTATGGCCCACCTCCCAGAATATTGGAAATAAAAGCAAAAATAAATAATTGGGACCTAATTAAAATTAAAAGCTTCTGCACAACAAAGGAAACGATAAGCAAAGTAAAAAGACAGCCTTCAGAATGGGAGAAAATAATAGCAAATGAAGCTACTGATAAAGAATTAATCTAAAAAATATACAAGCAACTACTGCAGCTCAATTCCAGAAAAATAAACGACCCAATCAAAAAATGGGCCTAAAAACTAAACAGACATTTCTCCAGAGAAGACATACAGATGGCTAACAACCACATGAAAAGATGCTCAACATCACTCATTATCAGAGAAATGCAAATCAAAACCACAGTGAGGCTAAGTACTTAAAGTTTGGTGGTGATTGATGGATAGTCACTAAGTCGCATTCTACTCTTTTGACCCCATGGACTGTAGCTTGCCAGGTTCCTCAGTCCATGGGATTCTCCAGGCAAGAATATTGGAGTGGGTTGCCATTTCTTTCTCCAGGGGATCTTCCCGACCTAGGAATCGAATGGTCTCCTGCATTGCTGGCAGATTCTTTACCAACTGAGCTACAAGGGAATCCCCACTTAAAAGTTTAAAACCCACCGAATTGTCCTTCAAAGTAAAGTATGAGAGGAAAAAAAAAAAAAAAAAAACTAAGAAGCAATGCCTAGGGTGCTCAAGCCTAGAATTTTCATGTTTGAGTGTAAGATAAGTGAACTCGGAGGATCTTTCTCCTTGAGATGTCAGAAGATCCATTATGCTTAAGAGGAAGGAGCAGTTCAATGAGATCACCTTGCATCTTCTTCCACTCTTACTCCACAAATCTGGCTCTTAGAGAGGAAAGCACAGATTCATTCTTAAAGTGGCAGTTTGCCTGCAATGATGTTAATAGGCTTGAATTGTAAGAATAAGCCTAATTTCTTCCAGGTCTTCCTGTATAGGCAAAAATTAGTATCTGATTTTCCCCCTGACTGCTGGTGGAGAGCAGAGGATATAGTCACTTCCACCTAAGTCCATGTGACATTTCATCCTGGTGTGAATTTTAATATATGAGTTGTAAATCCTAAAAATAAGGAAATTAACAGAATCATAAACAAAATGCTGTTATAGAGTCTCCTTCGGAAGTTATTCTAGAACAGCTTTTGTTGTTAATTTCTCCTTTACTTTAGAGACACCTAGTGTTCAAAAGATTCTTGGCATGTAATTCTTATCCAAAGTAAAACATATAGGAAAAATACATATTGTTATAAAATGTGTATATTCCAAATATTCATAGATGTGTGTGTGTGTATGTATGTTACATATATATCTCCCAAATCCATTATTTCAGAATTTAGTTTTTCTTTGTCTCTCTATATAATAAATAGCATATAAATAAATATATGCATATATAAATTTACATGTATGTCCATATATGGGTGCACGTTTTTATTTAGTAGGCATATGTTTATCCATTTATTTATTAAAACTCATGAATCCTGAATTTGATTTTACTTTATATATGTTCATCAACATTCAACTATTCTTAACAACAATAAAATACGATTTAATATCAATTAATTTTTTAAAAGACATAGTTGTCAAGTATTAATATTTAAGATAAAATAAATTTATATATAATAGATATTTGGAGCATTTGCAAGATAATATACTAATCACTGTGAGGAAACACAAATGACTGACAATTGCTTTCTCTCAGGCTTTAGACTCATCATCCAAATGAAGCCGCACTGATGTCTACTAAGTCAATGTTTGCTTACTGTATTAATTTAAAAGTTCTTTCAGTTCAGTTCAGTTCAGTCCAGTCGCTCAGTCGTGTCCGACTCTTTGCGACCCCATGAATCGCAGCATGCCAGGCCTCCCTGTCCATCACCAACTTCCGGAGTTCGCTCAGACTCACGTCCATCAAGTCAGTGATGCCATCCAGCCATCTCATCCTCAGTCGTCCCCTTCTCCTCCTGCCCCAATCCCTCCCAGCATCAGAGTCTTTTCCAATGAGTCAATTCTTCGCATGATTTTAAAAGTAATTTGTATATGTTCTTTCTATTAATTGTCATTATTAACATTTATTTAAATTCATTTGCATTCTTTTATATCCATATTGGTTTTCTTTCAAAATATAATGATAGATTGAACTTAAATTGTTTTCCTAAATTTAAAAATATCTCTGTTCTTTTAGGATGACACCTTGTCTCTAGAGAGTAAAATAATATTGATTATAATTTGAATTGTACTTACAAATATTTTAGAGATAACAGATTTGGAAACTGAAGCCAATTTGATTTCAACTGACAGTATGAAGTATAAGATACACATTCTTCATTCTAAACAACTTTTCCCAAACTTATATTATATTGTGAAGAATAGATCTCTAAATTCAATTCAATAACTATTATAGCCAAGAAGAAAGCAAAAAATATATAGTAACTATAAATTAAAAAAAATTATATTGAGGAGAGGACAGAATATCTGTGAAGTATTAAAATTTTTTTCTTAGTAGTCTTCACCTTGAACTAATAGCTGTGAAACACTTGTCTAATTTAAACCCAGAATTGTTTCTTGAAATGTTTTGTAATGAAATTACATAGGTATATTACATAATGCAAGGCTGATAATGCAAAGATATTATCAGACATTATTATCTATTCTAAAGTTATAAAACGTTTTGCATATTTTCTTTTAACAGTGAACGAATACACTAGGACATTAGGATTGTTGGCTTAGATGGTAAAGCGTCTGCCTACAATGTGGGAGACCTGGGTTCAATCCCTCGGTCAGGAAGATCTCCTGGAGAAGGAAATGGCAACCCACTCCAGTATTCTTGCCTGGAGAATTCCATGGACAGAGAAGGCTGGTAGTCTACAGTCCATGGGGTCGCAAAGAGTCAGATATGACTGAGCAACTTCACTTAGGATTGTTGCCTAGTGTCCAGACCAATGGAAATAGGATTATCCTCTCAATTTTCCCTTATCCTAAAAGCTAACAATGTTAAAATTTGCTGGAAAAACATTAGAAAAAAAAAAAATTACTTCATCTAAGGTGTTCACTTCAATTTTTGAAAACTGATTTAACTATATCAAAAACTTCAGATAAGCATATAAATGTGTAGAAAACTAGAATGACATTGATACTCTTTAATTACATATTTTATTTCACTAGGTTAGGAGTATTTTGATTTTTCTCAATTTGAGTTATCTGAATTGCTTAGATATTTTTACAATTTATGCATATCATTTTTATTTTGCTTTTACTCTTGAGGTTCTTTGAGTATCTTTAATCTGCATTTTTGTCTGGGGAGTTTTTGTTCTTATTGTTTTTATTTCTGGAATATTTCTGGACAAAATATCTACAAATATATCTTATACCCTATTCTGTCTTTATTCCTTTTCTGAAACTCCCATTAAAAGTTGTTTTGTCCTCATAAATTTTGAGTGTTTTATTCTTGTTCTTCTCCTTTCCCCCAATATTCTTGTCCCTTTATATTTTTGTTTGGATAATTTCTGTTGCCCTTTTTTCAAGTTCTCTCACTCATCTGTGTTAGCCTTTCGTTAAGCACATTAAAGGAATTCTTTATTTTTATGTCTTTCAAAAAAATGTTTTTTCCTTTTCTATTTCTACCTTTTCTATTTCCTTTTCAGTTTCTACCACCTTACTGAATTTCTCATTTCAGGCATGTTTTCCACCTTACACTAGATCTCATAAAATATTAATCAGAGTTGTGTTAGAGTCCCTATGTGATGGTTCCCATACCTGAATTATCTGTCTAGTTCTCCTGCTTTCTGTATCTTTCAGCAGTCCCTGAATGTCTGTGACGAGGGCTTTCTCTCCATTCTCTTACTCTCCTGATGTAGTAAACGGCCCTTGCTTGCTGCCTGTTTCTACTCTTAAGGTGGGGATGGGTCAATGATGGGTTTGGGAGGTTCTATTTTCATTGTCTAGTCTGTGTGCTTAGGATTGAGGACAGGGCTTTCTCGTCTTTTCTTTTGCTCCTTCTTGTGGCATCCATAATCTACTTCATAATTGTGGAGGTTCTTGTGTGTAAGAGAGTCCCTGCCTCTCCAGCACAGGTAGTAGACCTCTACTTTCCAGGGTCTTTGGCTATAGAAATCTCCTTCTTCTCTCCCAGATGGGGTGAACTTTGCTCATAACTCTTTTCCAGAAGCAGTGGACCTTCACTTAAGCTTTCTTTCCTCTCTCTCTGTGTAGCTCTTGCTTTGTATGAGATACAGGTCCAGGGGAATTACAGAGAGTAGAGCACCCGAGCCTTAGCTGATTACTTCCTATATCCCTTCACTATGTAGAAGATTTTCTCTGTTTCCCTGACCTGCACCCAATCTATCTTTATGGTGGTCAATAGGAAAAAGTTTGCAAATGAGTGCAAATCCCATGTGTGTTTGTGGGTTACTTTTTCTAACTGTTACTTTTGCAATTCAGTTTTTTTTTTTATGCTTGCAAAATTTATAATTTCAATTTTATAGACTTTCCAGTCATTAGGGTGGGTGCCACGTTCTCTTGTGGCATTCTACCTCCTGAGCAGAAACAGACAATTCTATTTTAAAACAAAACTTAATTAAATTTGAAAATAAGCAAATACAATTTTAGCTTGTACATATTTTTTATATGCCTAGGCTGCTTAACATTAGCGTGTTCAGATAGTAAATAAGAGATAAAGAAGAAAGTAGAAAAAGCTGGTATATTTTAGAAACTGCATTTAGAATTGCAATGTTTAAAAATACATAATTTTAAATGAATCTAACTACCAAGGTCTGACAAAACTTCTTTCAACTTCCTAAATCCAGGAAAAAGAGTTAAAATACTGAAAATTCAAATAATTGGAAAACTAAATACTAGAACCTAGATAAAAGAATTGTGGACTGGTGTAGAGAAAATAGTAGTTCACTTCTGGTTTACTTTATTAAGCAGATCCAAGTGCAAAGGATGTGGGCAGATATGTTAACCATTGCCCACTCCGTGAAACTATTTTAGAGACCGACAGTGCTTACTGATCACGGAACATAGCAGTTGTTCCTCCACCATTTAGGTGTGGGCTTTTGAAGTACAAAATACATTTTCCTGATCACCCTCCTCTTTTCTACACTGGTATGTACACTGCGACTCTGAATCATCAAGGTAAAATGAAGGATGGTCTGTGGTTACATATTGTACTTTTTTCTGAGTTATTCATTATTCTTTTTTAAAAAATATTGGAATATAATTGCTTTGCAATGTTATGTTATTTTTTGCTTTACAACATTGTGAATCAGCCATATGTATACATATACCCTCTACCTCTTAAGCATCCCTCCCAATCCCCTTTCTCCTCTAGGTCATCACAGAGAGCCTAGCTCAGCTCCCTGTGTTAGACAGTAGATTCCTGCTAGTTATCTATTTTACACATGGTAATGTATATGGGCTTCCCAGGTGGATCAGAGGTTAAAGCGCCTGCCGGCAATGCGGGAGACCTGGGTTGGATCCCTGGGGTCAGGAAGATCCCCTGGAGAAGTAAATGGCAACCCACTCCAGTATTCTTGCCTGGAGAATCCCATGGATGGAGGAGCCTGGTGGGCTACAGTCCACAGGGTTGCAAAGAGTCGGACACGACTGAGCGACTTAACTTTAACTAAGTGCTAGGACAATTACACTCATCTCACATGCTAGCAAAGTAATGCTGAAAATTCTCCAAGCCAGGATTCAACAGTACGTGAACCGTGAACTTCCGGATGTTCAAGCTGGATTTACAAGAGGCAGAGGAACCAGAAATCAAATTGCCAATATCCTTTGGATCTTTGAAAACCAAGAGAGTTCCAGAAAAACACCTCCTTCTGCTTTACTGACTATGCCAAAGCCTTTGATTGTGTGGATCACAACAAACTGTGGAAAATTCTTAAAGAGATGGGAATACAAGACCGCCTTTCCTGCCTCCTGAGAAATCTGTATTCAGGTCAAGAAGCAACAGTTAGAACTGGACTTGAAACAACAGACTGGTTCCAAATAGGGAAAGGAGTACATAAAGGTTGTATATTATCACCGTGCTTATTTAACATATATGTAGGGCTGATGAAGCACAAGCTGGAATCAAGATTGCTGGGAGAAATATCAATAACCTCAGATATTCAGATGACACCACCCTTATGGCAGAAAGTGAAGAAGAACTAAAGAGCCTCTTGATGAAAGTGAAAGAGAAGAATGAAAAATTTGGCTTAAAACTTAACATTCAGAAAACTAAGGCCATGGCATCTGGTCCCATCATTTCATGGCAAATAGATGGGGCAACAGTGGAAACAGTGACAGACTTTATATTTTGGAGCTCCAAAATCACTGCATATGGTTAACTGCAGCCATGAAATTAAAAGGAGTTAGCTCTTTGGAAGGAAAGCTATAAGCAGCCTAGATAGCATACTGAAAAGCAGAGACATTACTTTGTCCATCTAGTCAAAGCTATGTTTTTTGTAGTAATCATATATGGATGTGAGAGTTGGATTATAAAGAAATATCAAGAATATAAATTATAAAGAATATCAATTCTTGAGCACCGAAGAACTGATACTTTTGAACTGTGTTGTTGGAGAAGACACTTGAGAGTCCCTTCAATTCCAAGGAGATCAACTCAGTCAACCCTAGAGGAAATCAGTCCTGAATATTCATTGGAAGGACTGATGCTGAGGCTGAAACTCCAATACTTTGGCCACCTGATGTGAAATACTGACTCATTGGAAAAGACCCTGATGCTGGGAAAGACTGAAGGCAGGAAGAGAAGGGGACGATAGGGAATGAGATGGTTGGGTGGCATCATCGACTTAATGGACATAAGTTTGAGCAAGTTCCAGGAGTTGGTGATGGACAAGGAAGCCTGGCATGCTACAGTCCATGGGGTCACAAAGAATCGGGCATGACTAAGCGACTGAATTGAACTGAAATGTTAGGAAGGGATCTGTTCACTTCACCCTTAGATGTAAAAAGGATTTTGACAAGCAGCTAAGTAGACTATGGATGAGAATAAAGAACAAATTTCACATCTTTATTGATCTTGAATCTGTCAGCTTTATTTCCTTCCTAAAAGAAGTAAGCAAGGAGAAAAACAGTATCAGTAATAAATGCTGAAAAACAAAATAAAAGAAATAACATTCTGATGACTCAGAGGAGACTATATCTCTGGAAATAATTCTCTTATAGAAACCATTAGAAAACAGTTTAATGTTCCCAACAGAAACAAGACCATATAAGACAAATGGTATATGTGTTTTACATGTCCTGAATCTTTTCCTCTTTCTGGTAAAAAATGTTCCACAAAAGAATAGTGTGGTCGACCTTCTTCAACATGGTAGCAGGCTGGAACCCTCAGGCCATTTGGAGTATGCCTTTCCTCTGCTCATATTGACTACATGTGGATTAGTGCACATTCCAGATAAAGTCAGTTAGATTTCACCTTCAAGGATTGACATGGATCTTGGGAGACAATAGAGCTCTTAGTCCTGAAATCAGAAAAAAATATGAAAAAAAAAAAAGCCCTGAATTTTCTTTGGGCTACATTTTTCCATCTTTAGGGAGAAAATCTCCTAAAATCCATTAACTATCCAAATTTGGACTTGCCTGTAATGAAAAGGCATATGAAAAACAAATTGGCAAAATGAAGTATAAATATAAGAAGCTCATAGCATATTAAGGGAAAGAAAAAATGATAAAACAGGTAAAAACAAACTTAGAAGATAATCAAGATACAACCTGATAATTGCATATATTTCTGGAAACAGTGAGAGACTATTTTGGGGGGCTCCAATATCATGGCACATGGTGACTGCAGCCATGAAATTAAATGATGCTTGCTCCTTGGAAGAAAAGTTATGACTAAACTAGACAGCATATTAAAAAGCAGAGACATTACTTTGCCAACAAAGGTCTGTCTAGTCAAAGTTATGGCTTTTGCAGTACTCATGTAAGGATATGAGAGTTGGACTATAAAGAAAGCTGAGCACTGAAGAATTTATGCTTATGAACTGTAGTGTTGGAGAAGACTCTTGAGAGTCCCTTGGACTGCAAGGAGATCAAACCAGTCAACCCTAAAGGAAATTCTGAATATTCATTGGAAGGACTGATGCTGAAGCTGAAACCCCAACACTTTGGCCACCTGATGTGAAGTATTGACTCACTGGAAAAAACCCAAGAAGAGGTGGCAAGAATACACGGAAGAACAGTACAAAAAAGATCTTCACAACCTAGATAATCATGATGATGTGATCACTAATCTAGAGCCAGACATCTTGGAATGTGAAGTCAAGTGTGCCTTAGAAAGCATCACTACGAACAAAGCTAGTGGAGGTGATGGAATTCCAGTTAAGCTGTTTCATCCTGAAAGATGATGCTGTGAAAGTGCTGCACTCAATATGCCAGCAAATTTGGAAAACTCAGCAGTGGCCACAGGACTGGAAAAGGTCAGTTTTCATTCCAATCCCAAAGAAAGGCAATGCCAAAGAATGCTCAAACTACCGTACAATTGCACTCATCTCACATGCTAGAAAAGTAATACTCAAAATTCTTCAAGCCAGGCTTCAGCAATACGTGAACCGTGAACTCCCTGATGTTCAAGCTGGTTTTAGAAAAGGCAGAGGAACCAGAGATCAAATTGCCAATATCCATTGGATCATGGAAAAAGCAAGAGAGTTCCAGAAAACTATTTCTATTACTAAACTATTTCTACTATTTCTATTTCTGCTTCATTGACTATGCCAAAGCCTTTGACTGTGTGGATCAAAATAAACTGTGGGAAATTCTGAAAGAGATGGGAATACCAGACCACCTGACCTACTTCTTGAGAAACCTGTATGCAGGTCAGGAAGCAACAGTTAGAAGTGGACATGGAACGACAGACTGGTTCCAAATAGGAGAAGGAGTACGTTAAGGCTATATATTGTCACCGTGCTTACTTAACTTATATGCAGAGTACATCATGAGAAACGCTGGACTGGAAGAAACACAAGCTGGAATCAAATTGCTGGGAGAAATATCAATAACCTCAGATATGGAGATGACACCACCCTTATGGCAGAAAGTGAAGAGGAGCTAAAAAGCCTCTTGAGGAAAGTGAAAGAGGAGAGTGAAAAAGTTGGCTTAAAGCTCAACACTCAGAAAACGAAGATCATGGCATCTGGTCCCATCACTTCAATGGAAATCGATGGGGAAACAGTGGAAACAGTGTCAGACTTTATTTTGGGGGCCCCAAAATCACTGTAGATGGTGACTGCAGCCATGAAATTAAAAAGACGTTTACTCTTTGGAAGAAAAGTTATGACCAACCTAGATAGCATATTCAAAAGCAGAGACATTACTTTGCCGACTAAGGTCCGTCTAGTCAAGGCTACAGTTTTTCCTGTGGTCATGTATGGATGTGAGAGTTGGACTGTGAAGAAGGCTGAGCGCCGAAGAATTGATGCTTTTGAACTGTGGTGTTGGAGAAGACTCTTGAGAGTCCCTTGGACTGCAAGGAGATCCAACCAGTCCGTTCTGAAGGAGATCAGCCCTGGGATTTCTTTGGAAGGAATGATGCTAAAGCTGAAACTTCAGTACTTTGGCCACCTCATGCGAAGAGTTGACTCTTTGGAAAAGAGTCTGATGCTGGGAGGGATTGGGGGCAGGAGGAGATGGGGACGACCAAGGATGAGATGGCTGGATGGCATTACGGACTCGATGAACGTGAGTTTGAGCGAACTCCGGGAGATGGTGATGGACAGGGAGGCCTGGTGTGCTGTGATTCATGGAGTCACAGAGTCGGACACGAATGAGCGACTGAGCGACTGAACTGAACTGAACTGAATTGGGAAAGATTGAAGGCAGGAGGAGAAGGGTATGATAGGGGATGAGATGGTTGGATGGCATCACTCACTCGATGGACATGAGTTTGATCAAGCTCTGGGAGTTGGTGACACACTGGGAAACCTGGAGTGCTACAGTCAATAGGGTCACAAAGGGTTGGACCCAACTGAGAGACTGAACTGAACTGGACTGAGGTAAAAATTGAAGTAGTTATCACAGAAACAAAACCCGAAAATATAATTAAAAGGTTTCATTACATCACAGGCAGAATCAATGAAAATGTTGTCAGATGTCCTTTAAAAGCAACTGAGTATGTTTTAGAACTATTGAAACAAAAGTAAAGATGACTTAATCATATAGGAACAAAAACTGATGCCTTAAATTCCATCTGTATGATAAAATGCCAAAAGTCAATGGAATCAAATTCATAATATTTTAAGGAAAATGTTATGCCTCAAGGATTTTTGCCTAGACAAGTTGTTTCTCATATATAGAACACAAAACTGTTCTAAATCAGTTTTGGATTCAAATGTGATGCTCTCTTCTAGTAAAAAAAAAATACTTATGATTTTTTTAATTGAGAAATAAACCAAAATAAATATCTAAATAATGGCATTATTGTAGTGTAAAAAGACTAATAAATCTCCCTTTATGTGATTTGGATATCAATGAGAATCCAGTAAGAATCCAATAGAATAGTGATCTGTTGTCCTCATGATAGGAATAATTTTTCCCTGCAATTTATGCTGTTTGTCTACTTCTGATCCTTCCCAGTTTGTAATGATACAGTTCTTGTGATGTAACTCTTAATCTGTACTTCATTTGGATTTCTTATTTTATCTGATAAACATTCAAACAAAGTGTTGTGCAATTCCATTCCAATTTAGTGCTTGGAAAAATGGAAAAAACCTTTATTGTATTCCTGAACATATCTGAAAATGACCTAGGAAAAAGTGATATGAAATGTATATTTGTAAAAAATAAAAACAAACACGCATCCTAACTGCCTTGTATTATAGTATGCTAACTTGAATAAAAACCTACGTAGCTTTAAAACTGAAACGAGTTATTTGAATCACTAGGTTTCCTAAATTGAAAGGTTAATAAACTATCCAAGGATTCCTATCTGATACCAGGCATCTATATTTTTTTTCTGTAAAGAAGCTATGAACAGCATGTTTAACTAGATTTAAAGTCAGCACAGTCACTTGGAAAATTAGAGTAAAAAGTATCGAAGGGAACAAATAGCCTGTAAAATGCACAAGGATAGCAATCTTCAGTTACTATTTGATGATGCAATTTTGAGCCATTTAAATCTTTCTTTCACATTTGTTTGTATTTTTCACATTGGTATTTTATATTAAAACATGTTTCTAAAATGATATTTTCACTTTGTATGTGCTATGTAATTACAAATATATAAAAATGTTTATTAATAGCAAAAAAAGATTAGTGCACCAAAATATTAGCAGCTGTTATCTTTGCATTATGGGCATTTGAGTAATTTTGCTTTTTGAACTATTTTGCTTTTCTATTTTCTATAGTAGGACATTTCACTTTTAATGGATAGAAGTCTTAAGAAATTAAAATACAAATAACCTAAGACATTTGTGGTTTTGTGGTTTTAAGAACATAATTGTTATATCAATATTATAGGATATGTAAAAGATCATTTAAATGTTCCTGAGGAATCTTTTTAAAAAATGCCTGCTAATTACAGCATAAAATATGTGACAAAATTGTTCAGTTTAATTAAATTAAGTAACTATTATTCCTTAATTCTTCTCCCCAACACAATACTCATAGTTGGAAATGCATTATTTAGAGAAACGGTTTACAAGAACTACTAGATAAATTGGGCTTCCCAGGTGGCGCTAGTGGGTAAAGAACCTGCCTGCCAGTGTAGGAGACATAGAGATGAGGGTTCGATCCCTGGGTCAGGAAGATCCCCTGGAGGAGGGCATGGCAACCCACTCCAGTCTTCTGGCCTGGAGAATCCCACAGGTGGAAGAGCCTGGGCTGCAGAGTCAGACTTGACTGAAAGGACTTCGCAGGCACTCACCAGATAAATCAACCCCCGATTCTTATCATCCTGAAGGTACTGATTTACTGCCTGCATCATTTATTTAGTATTCAGTTTCTAGGAAGAAGAAAACCTTTTAATTTGTTCATTCTTTCCCATAAAAATATTTTGGTTTGAGATTTAAGAGTGTCTACATTTAGTGGTCTGGTGAAACCTAATTAAATACTATGAAAACTTGTGTTGATATCTCAGATTTGTTTCCATAACTTTGTAACTTTGTGGTCTGTAGTAAATCAGTATTAAGGTTCTATTTTACAGAATTATTTTGAGAACCATAGAAATAATATGCAGGAATATATTTTTAAATTGTACTATATAATTTAGAATTTATATTTTATCCCTCCTGAATAACTTACTATAAATAATCTCAACATAGTGATATAAATTTCTATAACATTGTTATTTACTTTTGCCAAGTCTATAAGCATAGTAAGGGTCATTGTTATTAGTATGTTTGATATGTTCACATAGAACTGTTACTCTATTGCTCTTGCTTTTTATATATGCTTTTCATATTTATAATAAGATTTCTGACTCAGCTTATGTTATAATTAAACAAAATATTAAAAGAGATTACCAAAAATATTTTGTTTACTAAAAGGCCTTCTCTGTTAATATTGATTTTACTGTTTATCTAACAATAAAGATTTTTAGATGGCAAACTGCTTGACATCAATAAAGACTTTCAGCCATATTATGGGGAAGGAGGACGCATTCTGGAGATCCGGACTCCAGAGGCAGTGACCAGCATTAAAAAGCGAGGAGAAAGTCTTGGCTATACCGAAGGGGCCCTGCTGGCTCTGGCCTTCATCATCATCCTCTGCTGTATTCCTGCCATCTTGGTGGTTTTGGTCAGCTACAGACAGTAAGTATTGCTACCTGCCGAAATAGGGACAGCTCCTCGAGAAGGCATATCAAAAACTTGCTTCTGGTAAAATAGCACTGGAGTTGTAAAATATTCATGGTGCAAACATTCTGGGAGTGTGGTATTTTTCTTTTCCAAATAACCTTTCTTTAAGGGAAAACTACAAACTTTCAATACATTTTTCACAGATTTCTCAGTGTTCCTGTGCTAAAATATTCTTATCTGCCAGGACTATGAGGTTACCTCCTAGAGTTTCATTTATGCTCTTCATCAGGTTAAGAGCTTTGGGAAGAAAAGTAGTGGAATGTCATATACAGATACCACAGTTGCAAAGGAAATTCTATAACCTAAATATCAATGCACTGTCATGCTAGGTCTTTATCCATACTGTCAAACTTACCCCTATGCAGATATTACAGTTTGAAAAACTCATGTAAAAATCATAGCACACCATATATAGTTTCCCATATGATTTCTTCTTTCTTGGGTAGCCTTGATAGAGTCTATTTTGTAACATCTAACATTATATTGTAGCTGTACAAGTCTTACATTTTTCTAGTCCCTATAGGCAAATACATTCATTTAAAATATCTATATTTTTCTTGTTTAGGGTCTTTACAGTAGTCAAGTAAATTTTAGCTAATTTAAAGATCTATATTTAAAATAGTCTAGCGAGCAATTTTTTTTTTATTTGATACTAGATATGGGGAACTTTGTGATAGAGGGTTGTGCTGTTTAAGTATATCCCTATTGATGATAAGTGCTAAAAAACAAACAACAACAACAACAAAAAAACTGGAATAGGTTAAGAAGAGAGGTAGCCCTGAGGGTGCCACAAAATGAAAATAATTAACAGACAGGAATCATAAATCATATAAATTACTTGACATAACAAATAATGGAAGAATGGCTACTCATCATTTAAAATGCCTACAGGGAAAGGACTAAAAAAGTCCTTACATAATCTTAAACTGTTATCTTTGTTCTCTAATAATGAGGATTTTCTATTGAGTTAAATAAGGTAAGGTAATTCCAACTTGAATGTTGAGGAATGTGCTGTGCATAAACATACTATAGGAATATTTTCTGTCACAAAAGCAATGAGAAGTTGCAAATATAACATTTAGGTTGACATATTGGAGTTCAGTGTGTGCTTAAATAAGTTGATATGCCAAATCTAAAGCTATACACAAACAATAATGGACACATTTTTAGATTACTAAGCTATCAATCCAATATTAATTTTTATGTTAAATATGTCTGTATCACAGTTACTTTTTCATCCAACTATTTCTGAAAGGAGATTTATTATATCCTGCTAGCATTAATATAAGTGAGAAAACTTCTTTTACTTGGCATAGAAAGCAGTGATCAAAATTGAAGCATCCTGGATGTTATGCTAAATAGTCTGAATTTTAACAAAATATTAAAATCCCTAATATTTAAATATTTTAAAGATATTTTATTGTTTTTTAATTCAGTAATCAGCTTGACAATCTAAGAGTAAATTTTGGTTACTCTCTTAGTGTAGATTAACAAAAGTAGATGTGTTATAAAGTAAAATTCTATTATTTTAAAATCTAACTTTTATACCTTCATTTTCTGCTTATAAATAGATTAGAATGAATGATTATTCTTTCATTTTAAGATGTTTCTTTGAAATTTGCTGTGGATGGAAAACTATGAGGCAAATGTGAAAGTGTCATAAATTTAGTATTCAAAATTGTCTCCTTCTAATTCTAGCTTCAGCTTCAAAGTGAGGACGAGTATAACTGGGGCTTGGTGCCTGACTCCATTTCTTTAATAGTCTTCAAGCACAATAAACCAAAATGCCAGTTATAAAGATCAGAGCATCTTTAATATTCCATTTCTCTATCAGAGGAAAAACTCACATATGCATGTTTTAATCCAGTGTTTCCTATTCTAATTAGTTAATTTCTTTGCTTTCTTGCAATAAATGTTTTAACAGCTTGTAGGACAGTGACAGTAATAATAAAGTGCTTACCATTTTCACTTTCTGAATTGAAAGACTTAATTCTCCTACAATGTCATTAAGTCTGTGTTATTATGAGTTTAACCCATAAATTATTCATAATGTAGATTAATTCAGATGTTAAAATATTATGAATGCAGTATTTCTCATGTAGCTTTCTCTTTTTTTCTTATTCATTTTTTCCTATTCATTTGCTTTCCCAAACAGGTTTAAAGTGTAAGTATAATTACTAATATGTTGCATATGATTTTATGTGATATGAAAAGAAAAAAAACAACAGATAATGCTAATAAAGTAGTCAGCCTGCCCAGAACCAGGTACTATTTCTCTACTTTATATTTGTATTTTGCATTTGAACTAGTTTTTAGTTGCACATCCTTTGGTTTGCATGTGTGTGTGTGTGCTTAGTCGCTCAGTCGTGTCTGACTCTCTGTGACCCTATGGACTATAAGCTGCCAAGTTCCTCCATCCATGGGATTCTCCAGGCAAGAATACTGGAGTTGGTTGCCATGCTCTCCTCCAGCAGATCTTCCCAGCCCAGGGGTAGAACCCAGGTTTCCCACATTTAGGCAGATTCTTTACTGTCTGAGCTACCAGAGAAGCCCTTGTGGTTTCTGTACACAGAATTAAACTAGTTTTAGACAAATGGATACAAGAGGAAGAAATGTGGCAAAGACAGTTTGCCCTGATATTCGCCACCCTTGGGGATTTCGGTTTTGAGGCAAGAATTAACAATCAGTATCCAGGAAAGTCAAAAAGAGCAGCCTTGCTCCAATTCAAGAATCATAGGCATTCCTTGGAATCCAAAGAAAATAAAAGCTAACTAAATATCTCCTAAACATGCACCTCTACACAGTGCCTGTAGTATCTAAGATGGGTTTAAAATCATTTTTAAACAAAATAACTTTTCTTTAAATAGATGGAAGACCAAAAGTAAAAGCCAATTGTGTATCTTCTATGGGCTCCCAAGTAGAGCTAGTGGTAAAGAACCCACACGCCAATGAAGGAGAGGTAAGAAACCTGGCTTCGTTCCCTGGTCAGGAAAATCCCCTAGAGAAGAGCATGGCAACCCACTCCAGTACTCTTGCCTGGAGAATCCCCGTGGACAGAGGAACCAGGCGGGCTACTGTCCATAGGGTCGCAAAGAGTTGGACACGATTCAAGTAACTTGGCACGCATATGTATCTTTTACGTGCCTTATTATGAAAGAGATCCATTAAACAACCACCAATTATAAATCACATTATAAATATTTTTCCTTCTCCATTTAATATTACCATTTAATTTAATTTGCAAATTGTTCTACTGAATTTACCGTTTTTCAAGGACTAAACATTTTAAAGAACTAAGGAGAAGGGGTTTTAAGTAAATGATACTCTGTGGGAATGCTTTTGTAATTTTATTAGTTAGTAAGTTCAAATATTTGTGTAAAAAATTTTGAGTTCCTCTGATAACTGGACTTTATTATTGAAAGGTAGCTTATTGATAAGTATATGATTTCTAAAATGAGTTTTACAAAACCTCCTTACTTTACCAAAGACGCCAAGCTGAGTGCACCAAGACAGCTCGAATCCAGTCTGCCCTACCTGCAGCTAAACCAGCAGCTCCTGCCCCGACACCAGTGGCCATGCCCCCGCCACCCCCGCCGCCTCCCGGTGCTCATCTCTATGAAGAACTCGGGGACAGCACGATGTAAGTAGACCTTTCAGGGCCTTTTAGAAATAAATGGGTTTTGATGGATGCTGTGTGGTGAGTATTAAGTTTCAACTTGATGTGGAAATACTGCTTACAGCCTATTTTGATTATTACATTTTTTAAACATAAAACAGTTAAGATGAAGACCTAAGAAAGTTCAACTGGAGAGTAATAACCAAAAAACTAACAAAGAAACATTAACAATAATAATAATAAAAACTGAGTAACAGGAAAGAAGTTTTCAGTTTGAGGAGACATTTGCAGATGAGTAGCTTGAGTATTATATTTAATTTCTAAATCTTCAGAATCAAGGATTTTCCTTCGAATTAAAAATTCTGAAAATATTTTTCTCATAAAAAATGAGGAAAATAAAGCACAGTCATAAAATAGTAATTCCTGGTTTGATACTAAAAGCCAACTCCTGTTTGGTAATCAAAAGTCCACTCTATCGTCTAAAATAATAGACTTTTCTAAGATACCATTTTAAGATGTTATAAAATAGAATTAAAATCTGAATGAAAATAAAGAATTAATATCACATATATAATCACTTAGGAATATTCTTTTCATTATATTTCTCTCAAATGAGAATGCTGTTATAACAGTATTTCTCCTAGACTATTTGGAATCGCTAATCAATATTAAATCATCATTTTGAAAAAGAGTTTAAATTATTCCTAAAAGATTTTATGCCTTTATAGTGTCTTTAATGATGCTACCTCAAACCTGATTCCTTTTGAAGATATTTAACTTGTCCATATTGGGAGAAGGAAATGGCAGCCTACTCCAATATTTTTGCCTGAAGAATCCTGTGAACAATGGAGCCTGAAGGGCTGCTGTCCATAGGGTCGCACAGAGTTGCATATGACTGAAGCTACTTAGCAGCAGCAGCAGCAATTTGTCCATATTAAAAAATAAAATTCAAGCTATATCAACATGAAATGCAAAACAACCAAGGATATTATAAAATTTTGAATATGACTAAATTAAATCCAGGAAAACTATTATTAACTGAAATTTGGTGGAACTGAGGGACTAAAACACATTCTACTCTGTTACATTTGTAGCATTTACTAGTAGGAATAAAGCAAGCCTCAAAAATTATGAAATTTATCTTTTAATGGGAAAATTGTATTCAAACCTATGTATCAATATTATTAACTGCATTAATACTATTTGCCTCACATGCTACTTCTGGAGTAATAATATAGGAAAAGGTTTTAAATATTGTTTTTCCTTTTGTAAAAGTTGGAATGATGGTTTCTTTTTCAATTATTGGTGAATGTTGGAATTGAGCCAATAAGATTTGATTCTAAACACGTTCAAAACTAAAAAAGATTTATGTGTAAAGTTGAATGTGCTTTATTTGGAATTAGTGAGGGTTATATACTAATTTTTATTTAACAAAATCAGGAATACTATAACATCACCCAGAATCAGTATAGTTTGATGGTGATAATTTTCAATAGCAATGCTTAGGCACTATTTTTATTTGAAAAATTGTAATAGATAGTAGAGGATTTTGCAATTCCTATTTGTATTTGTTGAAGTTTTTGTTTTACATGTTTAATGATCTTTAACAAATGTTTAAATTATCTATTCAAAAACTTTTTGCAAAAATTCTAGTCAAAAATTACTATAAAATAAGCTATCTTCAAATGAATAAAAAGATAGAGGGTACTTTGAAAACAAAAGTTTCACAAATAATTAACAACTTGATGTAGACTCAATATTAACTCTGTAAAAGTCATATTCCTTCTAAACGAGACTTATGTCTTCTTTATAAATCAATGTGGACTAATTGTTCACTTGGGACATAGAAGCAATTCTTAGGATCTCATTTTTAAAATTCCGTGTTAGAGTTGAAGTCACCCATGATTAATAGAGGTGAATTTAACTATATATAGGAGATATTGAGTTGGGCAAAAAATCCATTTGGATTTTTCTATAGGATGTTATGGAAAAAACCAAATGAACTTTTCAACCAACCCAATAGATAGCTAGATGTACTTTTATGTCATAAGAGAACCAAATAAATGTCATATGATTTATCTAAAGCATTATTAAAATTATTCATAGAAATAGTTAAAAATATGACACATTCATTTTCTCTTTTGATATGAGTATTAAGTATGTAAAGCATATTCTTGTTAATATTTTCATAACCATCTCAATTTAACTATAGTTAAAACTTTTTTTTTCTGTCACATGTTTTCTCTTTCTCACCTGTGGATACATAGGCATAAGTAAGTAAATAATATCATTCTAATACAAGGGCATTAGAAAAAAAAAAAAGATGCAATAGAATAGACTAAGTGTTGTTTTGCTCTATATACAGTAATCTTCATCTTTTACTGTACATTTACTTTTAAAAAGAAAGTTATGTTTTCTATACTGCATTCCTTCTTTATAGCTTGAAATTGCATGAGTTTACATGTATTCTCTGTGATAGTATGTCTGCTTATGAAGAAAAGTTTAAAAATTCTCTTTGTTTTTGTTAAAAATATTTATGGATATCTTTCCATCAAAAATGATGTGATATCATTGAATAGATAGTTCTTTCCAAGAAAAATAAATCCAACAATGTATTTACACAGAAACAACTGCTATATGTCAACCAGATTTTTAGACTACTTTTTGTGATTTTGAAAAGCAGTTGCTGTTTGTTTAATCCAAGTTGTCTCCACTTTCTGAATTATTCAGGAGATCCTGACCACCTGTGAGAATTCTCTCTTGCAGTTTGCATTTTTGCCAAATGACACAATAATTATATATCATTATATTGTCTCACCTTTAAACCTGATTTTTCAGTGAAGCTTTTAAATTTTAATTAAAAATTCCTTTTATTTCATCTATACTATGTACATAAATATTAAATGATAATAAAAGTGAATCTGTTACTCTGAGCTTGAGAAGCAAAGTCAAATGAAAGACTATTCAAAAACCCAAGTCTCCCTGTCTTTCTGGGAGAAGGGTCCCAGTGCTTTCATTGGAGGCACTTATTTGTACTCTTCGACTTATTCCATTTTATTTATGACTCACAGTCACTGTAACTCAGTGACCATGTCTGAGCAAGTCTTTCAGTGATATCAAAACTATCACTATAATAGTATATATTTTCATTAAAGTGTGGCCTAAAATTTGATCTGTATCATGTTCAAAAGAAATCCAAAAGTCTCCCTTCTTATTTGTAATATTTATAGTGCTTTTTGAATCATTAAGCATAAAATTAAAATGGAAGAAATAATCTCTGTCAAGATTCTTAAATACAATTTTTCAATTGTGATTTAGAACTCTATGAGAGAAACTGTCCCATCTGTCCTCGGAGACTAATTCTCTTAATCTAGAGAGCAGAAAATCTTTCTGTATTCTCTTGCAAGCTTTATATCACATAGGAGAGTACTTTTAACTCCAGGACAGAATTACTAAGATAAGAGATAATGGGCAAGTACTGAATCAGATACAGCTAAGGATCCTTTCCTTAAAACAGTCAACTCTAATCATCCTTAACCAAGGCAAAGGATATAAAACCACTGCCCAACATGTTGCTCTATAACTTGGAAATGTGATTTATACTTGAGAGAACTCTTATGTGTGGTCATGGAAACTTCACTGTATCAAAATCACTAAAAAAAAAGAAAGAGAAAGAAAATCAGTGTATGGATTGACACATTTTTTTGGAATGAAATTTTTCATGCTACTCCCAGCTCTCTAGCTTTTCCTGGGCTGCCTTTTTGAGAACAGAAACATCAAAGTAATGGCTTGCTTCAGTAGATTAGTGTTATTTGGCCTTTTATATATTTGAAGTAGTAATGAGAACCATAAAAACATCTTTCTCATGAAAGCTGTTTCACAACCTGTTTCCTTACATTTCATTATCTTCTTTTCTTTTAAGTCTTTTCCTTCTCTACCATTTCCAACAAAGCAGGGAAAATAAATCAGTCTCAGAAGACAGGAAACATCAGCACTTTTCTTCCAACACTGTTGAGGCTCACAAGCAGACTCACATAGATGGATCTCTTAAGAACAGCTGGCCCAAGTCTGCAAGAGAATTCACACTGATGTCTGGTGAGGATGCCTTAAATGCCCATAGTACCATTTACAAGGAATACACAGATCAAAGATCAACAAATTCAGACTTTTTACTCAGAACAGATTTTGTTAAGTCATTTTTACCCAAAACACAAGCCAAGAATGAGTTTCTGAGGGGCCCAAGAGAAAAGATTCAGAGGATGTGGAAACACCCAACCTGCATACCTAGGAGACCAATGTGGGAACTTCCTGATAGATCAGAAACCATAGCTCTAAAGCAGTGGCAAAGCAACAGGCAAAAAGCTGAAAATGAAAGCACTGGAACCAATCCAAACAAAAGAGGTAACAATAATCCCTTGCTTACAGTTGAAGATGCAAATGTAACAGAAAAAGAGGAAACAAGGGAAAGTGAATCACTGACTATCAAAGGAACAGAGCAGTTGCAGTCTCTATCTTCAGACTCTTTGCTTTCCTCTCCTTGGTCTCACTGCTCTTCCTCCACTTTGCCAACTGTTTCAAGAGCAGTGGAACTCAAATCAGAACCTAATGTTGTTGTTTCTCCTGCTGACTGTTCCTTGGAACTTTCTCCTTCAATGCCTTGCATTTTAAATTCTGAGTTCCTTAGCAGAGAGACAGCTACTTGTTTGATGACTTTTGAAACCAAAAAGGACATTTTTGAAAATCTTCCCCATCCACCAAAAACCTCTCCTCCCCCTCCTCCTCCTTGTCCTCCCCCCCCTCCTCCTCTTACGCCTCATATCCTTACTCCCTTTTCTGTGTGTAGTCTTCCTCCTTCTCCTCCTTCGAATCCACCTCCTCTTCCTCTTTCTCCACGTCTTCTACTTTCTGTTCCCTCTCCTCCTCCCTCGACGTCTCCCCCACCTTTTCTACCTTCACTTCCCTCTCTTCCTCCAGCATCTCCTCCTCTTCCTTCTTCATTGCCTCCTTCAATGTCAGTTCCATCCACCAAGTGTGTGCTTACACCAGCTATTGAACGTAGTGTCAGCGTGACACCAGCCAAGGAAGTGAAATCCACTGTGATACAGTTGTCAGCATCAGCAGCACTGTGTAACGCACATCCTCAAAGGGAACCAAAAGGCATTCTCAAGCATATAAAAAACTTAGCAGAACTGGAAAAGTCAGTGGCTAACATGTACAGCCAAATAGAAAAAAATAATCCACCAGCACAACTTTCAAAACTTCAAATGAGTTGTCCTTCAGAGACCACAAATACGGAAATGACATCTGAACAAAACCAGGAGAATTTGCACAATATTGTTGAAGGAATTGAAAAACAGTCTCACAGTCATTCTGCTTCACTGTAATGTTTCTTTTTCAGTTTTAAATGGACAACTCTTTTCTTGACCATAACCTTCCAGTGGAGGCAAATTTGGACATTAAAGAAGACACTATTCTTTTACCCTAAATTCAATGCAATGCTTGTTTTTCTTATTTTTAATTTAAAAGATTATTAATCTCATCATTACTAACTCATATTATAGAATTCCCTTAACTTTCTTAACTACGAAGTAGCATTATTTGTCTACATTTATTTACAAAGTAAGTAATTTCAATCTATTTTTCAGTTGGTATATATGGACATGAAAGTTAGATATCCAGTTTAAACCAATGATTTGTTTATCATGTCAAGTTTTACATTTACTTCTGATCATAGTTTATATGAGTGTTCCAGGAAGACAGCAGACTGTTACAAATAAGCTAAAAAATGATATCATATGTTCTGCTATGTCCTTGAAGCCTATGTATTTGGTAAGAAGAAATACTACCAAAGTAAAATGTTATGTATCTAAAAATGTAGGAGATGACAGACATTATGGTATTCCAAAATAAATCTCAGGTGCTATAGATGTAGACATCTGTTTTCTTATAAGAACATCCTTTACTCTGGCTTGCTTTTATCTTACTAGAATGCTTATACATTTGATAAATCTTTTACTTTTTTCAATTGCTGTCTTATTCTATTTACTTCTCATTGTGTTTTCTCTTCCTTTCTTTATAATGGAAATAAATCTTGAATTGTTGACTTGTAAGACATTTCATTGTTCCCACAAATGTTTATAAATTGCTCTTTAGCTTTGCTTGTTCACATTGTTATATCATTCCTTGATTATAATTTTATCATGAGTCTCCTTCAAAAATAATCTTTATCTCCAGTTTAATTAATTCTAATCAGTTTCATCAAAAGAAAGTTAGGTAAATACCTACAGAGTTTATCTAGTGTGAATTTAGTTACTATTTCATCATTAAAAATTATATTTTTCATTGT
This sequence comes from Oryx dammah, assembly GCF_014754425.2. Lineage (NCBI taxonomy): Eukaryota > Metazoa > Chordata > Mammalia > Artiodactyla > Bovidae > Oryx > Oryx dammah. The sequence goes on from NW_024070198.1 coordinate 5,145,733, forward strand.
CTATCAATAATGTAAAACATGATTGTCTACTAAAAGTTTTTAAAGTTCATAATTGGTTTTATTCCTAGGTACTTTTTTTTAGAATTAGTTTTTATTAAGGTATAGTTGTTTTAGTGTTGTGTTAGTTTCTGCTGTACAACAGTGTGAATCAGCTGTAGATATACATATATTCCCCTCCTGATTACTTTTAATTGCTATGGATAAATCATCCAAATTTAGCCTGTAAACATGAATGAAATATAAAAATTTTAAATAGAAATCAAGAAGAAATATATCTGGTGAACTGCCACCAGTTTTATATATGTCTTTCCTCTTTTATTTTAGGCAAATAAAATAATTTATACTCTAAAAAATTTCAGTAGTTGTTCTTATATCTTAGAGCTCAACTTGTTAAATTCTTAAAGATATCAACTAAGCTAAGTACCATCTTTCTATCCTAATGAAAGCTATCCTCAATCATCAAATAATTACTTTGTTTTTTCCATCTCACACAGGGAATAAATTTTACTTACTGGAAATCCTCACTTTGAATACAAGTGTAATTGTTTATTATATGCTCCAGTTTTAATCTTTTAGGAGATATGTCTGCACAGATAAAACACAACTCCAAAATATAGGCAACGTCCTCTTGATAATTGCCATTTTAAGTATATTAATTCATATCCAGAGCCCTACAATGAATGCATCATTTCACAGGTTTTATTTAACTCATATGTGAAATTTCTTCAAGAATTTGATCTAGCACCCCAGTTAACAATATCAAATAAAAGACTATATAGTTAACTATTTTCATTAGATCCTCTGCTTTAGATTCTTTTCATCCAAATCAACAGTAATTTTTTTTCTGGGGTTCTTGAACATGATTTTTTTCTCTCTTTCACTGAAAAACTTCAGTTGGAGTTTTTGTTGGCAGCTGATCATATGCATGAGAACTTGTGCTATTTGGCGGACTCTGACAAGGTATTATTCACAATTGCATAAACCTTTAATGTGAGTGTGTGCGTCTTCATGCTATTTTGTATCAGCCTCTTGGAAATGTAAAAGCAATTTCTTGTTAATTCCTTAGAATTATTTGATAATTAAATCTCTAAATAACTACCAAAGAATATAAGAAGTCCAAATAACAATTTTATGTAGGTATATAGCCTTATTAAATTGTTACTTTGTCCTTTTACATAACCTTTTTATAATTTTAAATTATTAGTATTTCATACTTTGCAAATGAAACATCCATTCCCATGTTTTATATTTAATCTAGTCTTTCATTAATACATTATATTTAGAAGTTTCCTTCATCATAAAGTCAATTAAAGCATCTTTTACTTGAGATCTAAAAATATTCTGGTATACACTCAAAATATTATTTTTCACCACAACCCCTAAGCTCACACAACCTGACAGCAAACCTCCAAAAACATAATATCATTTTTTCTTCTGCATTTATTATGATTCAATTAGTACAGAAGAAATTATTAGGTGCCTTATTAAAAGTTATAGCTTGTTAACATACATTTTCCTTATTGTTAAAAATAAACAATAATATATACAAATAGTATAAAATGAAAAATTAATACACATTAGATATAAACTACATAAAAAGATGCATGAGTGTCATATAAATGGTTTTATAAGGATTAATAGAAAGTCATGTTAATTGAAAACACCAGATAACTATACATATTGATTCTGTTGTTTACCTTTTCTGAGTTATGTTTTGCCTTTGAGGTAAGACAAAACAATGCGAATAACCAAATAAAAGGCAACAAAAAGGTTGATGGAAATAGTATAGTTCATCTACTGATATTTTATTTTTCATATTTATGGAATGTAATCACAATGAAAAGAGGCAATTTAAGTATCCTAGAAAGTGAAATATAGGCTTTATTGGATACAACTCCAGTCATTATTAAAACCTGAGTATGAGCTCTCAACTTTATGTATCTCTAAAAGATACAAATTGAGTAAAAGTTGAAAATGTCTCAACTTTTAAATGCTTTAAGATTATCATCCCCCTATTTAACCATACAACATAAGCATCCTGCAAGACGGCTGATAGATGCCTGAAACCTCAAATACTGGACCAAGGGACCACTCATGTCTGGGAGGGATACAGAAGGATGGAGTGAGACTTCATAATGCTACTCAGAATGCAATCTAAAACATACAATTTTTTTTTCTAGAATTTTCCATTTAATGTTTTTGGACCATATGGGTAACTGAAACCACAGATAGATAACCACAGATAAGACAAGATTATTGCAATAAATTGCTGACAGCAATATATGTGTATAAGCATTAGACTACCATTATTACCAACCAGATTACCATTATTCAATCACCAATGCCTTATAATCGATGCATTCAAATAAGCAGATTTATCTTGTAAAGTCCTTGGAATATTTTAAATAAATTTTATACAGATTCTTTTGCTGGACTTTAGAGAGTGTTCATAGTAAATTTTCATTGCAGTTGTTTATTAATTTCAGATAGCATGGTCAACAGCATTAGTATAATACTTTAGGTCAAGTGTTTAATGAATAATAAATAAAAAATATTCATAATTAATGACATTGAAAACATTCCATACTTTTTTCCCTTTTAAGTACAGTCAAATGTTTCAACTTAAAATTTAACTATATAAATTTCTATGTAATATTGATTGCTTGGCTATTATATTTCTAAACCTTTTTCATATCACGTCTAGTAATGTAATTTATATTTAAAGACTAGTCAATATTTTGCATTTATTATTTTTAGAATAATTTGACAAAACAAAAAACCTTACAAACATTTGGAAGAATATGTTCTAGTCATGAACTGAAGTCGCTCAGTCGTGTTCGATTCTTTGCGACCCGTGGACTGTAGCCCACCAAGCTCCTCCGCCCATGGGATTCTCCAGGCAAGAATACTGGAGTGGGTTGCCATTTCCTTCTTCAGGGGATCTTCCCTACCCAGGGATCGAACCCAGGTCTCCCACATTGCAGGCAGATGCTTTAACCTCTATTTTTTGTCCTGTAACAATGTTTTTCATGTATCAAGCATATCTTTTCCCCAAATGAGTATCATACATATCAAGACTTGTCTAGGACAGACATGATGTAGAATATTTTTAATCTAACTGATCATAACAGAGTCAGTGTGTGTTATTATACAACCATTGAGATAAAACAGATTGTGTATTGTTTAGTTTTCACATGGCATGAGGGTCTGGAGTGTTAATTGTTTTTAATAATGCAGGCATATAATCTTGATCTTCCTGTTTTGATACTGCCATAAAATATATTTCTCCTGAGACAATTTTTTAGAAGAAATCACCTTCTCAATTTTTCTATGATTTTCTTAAATTACCTTCATTTATAATTCTATTTTATCTGTAAATCCAGGGTGTTTAATACTGATTTCTTCATTTCTGCCTTGCAGGAGAGGTTATACATCAGAGGTAAGGGCTTTATGGTGCTATGTTACATCAAGGTTACTGGAAAACTATTTATGTTACAGGCAGAACTGATTTACATTCTTTCAAGACTAGGGTATTTCCCCTTATTTTAACAAAACTTATAAGCATGCTTTGCTATTTATTTTCTTGTATGTTTGTTGCTTTTTTGTTCCACGTTTTAAGTCAATAAGTGAACACAGATCAACTGTGATTAACTTTTCAAAGATAAATTTCTATTTCCTAGAATTATTATCACTCCATATTGTGACATCCCCCCAAATTCCTTTTTCTAAGGCTATAAATCTAACCTAGAATATGGTTTCTAATTTATAAGCTTTTAAAAAATCAGTACAAGCCTCACTCCTACAACTTTTGAGCTTTTAGAGTTAAAAACAAGTCAGACTATTGTATGGCTTTTTGTGTTAATTTGACTCTTGGTCTGCAGAGAAGATACTGGATATTCTGACCAATAGTATTTGGTGAACTACACTGTAAGTGGCACTATCAATGAGTTACTGAAAATTTAGTATGAGTTAGCATATAGCTCTTCAGTAAAGAGAATGAAATAGGCATATGCCCTAATTGGCTAATGGTTTAGAATGCCTAAGCCCTAGATTATTTAGAAATCAAAATGAATGCATTTAAGAAAAAATTATTTTCAGGGATAATTATCACAGCTAACAGATTGAATCAGAATATCTCTAACTTCAACCTCCTACCCCTTTAAGTGAATACCTTAACTGTACTGTCACACTAACATGTGTACTGTGGAATCTCTATCGCTTCTGTCAAACAGTTGTTCTATTGGCCATTTTAAGCAGTTGGCTCACTTGTAGGGTTATTTCCTAGAACCTCTCTGCCTACATTCCCAAAGCTTACTTTAGGACTTAAGTTGTATAACCATTCCCTTCAAGAACTGAGAAGCCAAAATTTGAATCTGTGTATGTTTTCACCTAGTTATAGTACAGATTATTATGAAACAGACCAGTAGAAAGTGTATTTTAAAAAATATGGGTAAAATGGGGAGGGAGTGAGAAGTGGTCTCCAAAAACTAAGGAAGAACAATTTCCTTAATCATAGAAGAATTTCTGAAAACATGCTTATATCTTGACTTCAAGCAATCCAAGTTTTATAAAAATGAAAAATGAGAGCATGTCTTGAATATAATCATAAATTCATTAGAACCATATTTTTTTTTTTTTTGTGAGCCCTACACTTCTTCCTAATGAACCTGATTATATATAAATGTGACTGGGGAGAAAAAGAGGGACAATTTAAAACAAGGTTAAATTTGTTAAAATGAATTGTGTAATACTTAAAGTTCTTCAGAACCATAAATGACTCTTGCTATGTAGCTTAAACCAAAAAAAATATTTATAGATTTTTATTTATTATGATTATAGTTTGATGTTAATTGAAACAATGATGAAATTAAAGCACATTAATTATGTTCCAACATAAATAGTCAAAATATCACTTAATGCTATACATCTGAGGTAAGGGCTTTATGGTGCTATATTACATCAAGGTTAATAGCTATCACATAACTAATAAATCATATCTCAAGGTAACCAGTTTTAAGCTGTGACCTTTTTTTCTCTCTTTTCAATCATAATCTGCTTTTTCAACCTGAATTATTTCCTAAACCTTTTTCTATTTTAATTTCCTTTGGCAGCAACAACAACTGCTGAGGCCTTCTCTTCTTAAACCAGAGGTATCAATTTTCTTTTTCTTTTCTACCTTCACTGAGTCTTCAACATACTTAATGTGACTTTGAGGCCTATTTCACATGTGGGCAGAGTGTGTGGCTACAAGCATGACATAATTTTACAAGGCAGAGAAAAGGTGGTTTTAAATTAGATCAAATAAGGAAATAAGCAAGCAACTCACCTCCCTTCTGCTTTCTGGTGACTGAAGTTCCAAATTTTTAGCTTCACTCTCTGGAAATCAGGTAAATGAGACCTTTGTTTATATTAAAAGCAAACAAGCATTAAATGAGACAAGTCATGAACCTGATCTGTTGCTTGTCTTAGTGAATCTAGATTCATCAGAACTGTTCTTGAGATCAGATTTAAGTCAGGGAAAATCTGAAGAAATAATGGTGACATCCATGCTGAAATAACAAAGGTAGAAACTTCGTTGTGATAAACAGACTTTAATCATTGAAATGTGATTCAGCAGACTGTCTTTAGGCAGTCTATTTTAAAATGCCTTATGACGTTTTCTCCTGCAATGAGAAAATACATTTGGAGTTATATAATAAATGCATGTCATTTTATTTATTTACTATTTTATATACTTCCTAAATTGAAAGAAATAAAGTAATGCAAATTTTAAATACCTTCTTCCTTTGGAAAATGTAAAATTTTATAATAGCCACTTAAAAAAAATACTTTGTTTATTGCTACTTCTCAACAACAGAATCTTAACTTTGCTAAAGACAGGCATTTTGTGGTTAGAATTCATTCCTCAGATTGAGAAGTTGGTAGCAGAAATATTCAAATGTTATAAATTTTATTTAAAAAATTCCATGGAAGAAATTCTCTGGTGGTCCAGTGGTTAAGAATCTACCTTCCAATGCAGGGGACTTGGGTTAAATCACTGGTCAAGGAACTAAAATCCCACATGCCATAAAATTACAAAAGTAATACATTAAACATTTCTGTGACTACTTCTCCATAGATTGTTGAATCAGATACCTCAGAGTTGAAATCCAAATGCCAGTTACTGTATATAAAGCCTTGGTAAAATTACACATCCTCCTTATGCTCATTAATTTCATCTTTTATGGGGTGTTGGCAGTTATATAAAATATATAAACTTCTAGCTCAGCAACTGGGGCATAGTGGGAAGAAATTCAGTAATGGTAGTTTTTTGTTTTTTTTTTTTTTTTTTGCATCATTAGAGCTTAGTCACTCAATCGTGTCCAACACTTTGCGACACCATGAATTGCAGCACAACAGGCCTCCATTTCCATCACCGACTTCCGGAATTCACTCAGACTCGTGTCCATCGAATCAGTGATGCCATCTAGCCATCTCATCCTCTGTCGTCCCCTTCTCCTCCTGCCCCCAATCCCTCCCAGCATCAGGGTCTTTTCCAATGAGTCAACTCTTTGCATGAGGTGGCCAAAGTATTGGAGTTTCAGCTTTGGCATCATTCCTTCCAATGAACACCCAGGACTGGTCTCCTTTAGGATAGACTGGTCGGATCTTCTTGCAGTTGAAGGGACTCTGAAGAGTCTTCTCCAACACCACAGTTCAAAAGCATCAAATCTTCAGTGTTCAGCTTTCTTTATATTCCAAATATACATCCATACATGACCACTGAAAAAACCATAACTTTGACTACATAAACTTTTCTAGGAAAGTAATGTCTCTGCTTTATAATATACTGTCTAGGTTGATCATAACTTTCCTTTCAAGAAGTAAGCGTCTTTTAATTTCATGGCTGCAATCAACATCTGCAATGAATTTGGAGTCCCCCAAAATAAAGTCTGAAACTGTTTCCACTGTTTCCCCACCTATTTCCCATGAAGTGATGGGACCAGATGCCATGATCTTAGTTTTCTGAACGTTGAGCTTTAAGCCAACTTTTTCACTCTCCTCTTTCACTTTCATCAAGAGGCTTTTTAGTTCCTCTTCACTTTTTGTCATAAGGGTGGTGTCATCTGCATAGCTGAGGTCATTGATATTTCTCCCGGCAATCTTGATTCCAGCTTGTGTTTCTTCCAGCCCAGCCTTTCTCATGAAATACTCTGCATAGAAGTTAAATAAGCAGGATGACAATATACAGCCTTGATGTACTCCTTTTCGTATTTGGAACCAGTCTGTTGTTCCATGTCCAGTTCTAACTGTTGCTTCCTGACCTTCATACAGGCTTCTCAAGAGGCAGCTCAGGTGGTCTGGTATTCCCATCTCTTTCAGAATTTTCCACAGTTTATTGTGATCCACACAGTCAAAGGCTTTGGCATAGTCAATAAAGCAGAAATAGATATTTTTCTGGAATTCTCTTGCTTTTTCCATGATCCAGCGTATGCTGGCAATTTGATCTCTGGTTCCTCTGCCTTTTCTAAAACCAGCTTGAACATCTGAAAGTTCACAGTTCACGTATTGCTGAAGCCTGGCTTGGAGAATTTTGAGCATTACTTTACTAGCGTGTGAGATGAGTGCAATTGTGCAGTAGTTTGAGCATTCTTTGGCATTGCCTTTCTTTCGGGATGGAATGAAACTGACCTTTACCAGTCCTGTGGCCACTGCTGCGTTTTCCAAATTTGCTGGCATATTGAGTACAGCACTTTCACAGCATCATCCTTCAGGATTTGAAATAGCTCCACTGTAATTCCATCACCTCCACTAGCTTTGTTCATAGTGATGCTTTTTAAGGCCCACTTGACCTCACATTCCAGGATGTCTGGCTCTAGGTGAGTGATCACACCATCGTGATTATTTGGGTCGTGAAGTTCTTTCTTGTACAGTTATCTTGTGTATTCTTGTCAACTCTTTTTTCAATATAAATTTATTTAATTGGAGGTAAATTACTTTACAATATTGTATTGGTTTTGCCATACATCAACATGAAACTGCCACGGGTATACACATGTTCCCCATCCTGAACCCCCTCCAACTCCCTTCCCATTCCATCCATCTGGGCCATCCCATTGCACTAGCCCCAAGCATCCTGTATCGTGTATCAAATCTGGACTGGCGATTCATTTCATATAATATATTATACATGTTTGAATGACATTCTCCCAAATCATCCCATGCTCTCCCTCTCCCACAGAGTCCAAAAGACTGTTCTATACATCTGTGTCTCTTTTGCTGTCTCGCATACAGGGTTATAGTTACCATCTTTCTAAATTCCATATATATGTGTTACTATACTCTACTGGTGCTTTTCTTTCTGACTTACTTCACTCTGTATAATAGGCTCCAGTTTCATCCACCTCATTAAAACTGATTCAAATGTCTCCTTTTTAATGGCTGAATAATACTCCATTGTGTATATGTACCACAGATTTCTTATCCATTCGTCTGCTGATGGATATCTAGGTTGGTTCCATGTCCTGGCTATTATAAACAGTGCTGCGATGAACATTGGGGTACCATGTCTCTTTCAATTCTGGTTTCCTGGTTGTGTATGCCCAGCAGTGGGATTGCTGGGTCATCAGTTCAGTGGCTCAGTCATGTCCAACTCTTTGCGACCCCATGAATTGCAGCACGCCTGGCCTCCCTGTCCATCACTAATTCCTGGAGTTCACTCAAACTCACATCCATTGAGTCGGTGATGCCATCCAGCCATCTCATCCTCTGTCATCCCCTTCTCTTCCTGCCCCCAATCCCTCCCAGCATCAGGGTCTTTTCCAAAGAGTCAACTCTTCGCATGAGGTGGCCAAAATACTGGAGTTTCAGCTTTAGCATCATTCCTTCCAAAGAACACCCAGGACTGATCTCCTTTAGAGTGGACTGGTTGGATCTCCTTGTAGTCCAAGGGACTTTCAAGAGTCTTCTCCAACACCACAGTTCAAAAACATCAATTCTTCAGCACTCAGCCTTCTTCATAGTCCAACTCTCACATCCATACATGACCACCGGAAAAACCATAGCCTTGACTAGACGGACCTGTGTTGGTAAAGTAATGTCTCTGCTTTTGAATATGCTATCTAGGTTGGTCATAACTTTCCTTCCAAGAAGTAGGCATCTTTTAATTTCATGGCTGCATAAGGCAGTTTTATTTCCAGGTTTTTAAGGAATCTCCACACTGTTCATAATGACTGTACTAGTTTGCATTCCCACCAACAGTGTAAGAGAGTTCCCTTTTCTCCATACCCTCTCCAGCATTTATTGCTTGTAGACTTTTGGATAGCAGTCATTGTGACTGGTGTGAAATGGTACCTCATTGTGGTTTTGATTTGCATTTCTCTGATAATGAGTGACGTTGAACATTTTTTCCTGTGTTTGTTAGCCATCTGTATGTCTTCTTAGAGAAATGTCTGTTTAGTTTTTTGGCCTACTGTTTGATTGAGTCTTTTATTTTTCTTGAATTGAGCTGCAGGAGTTGCTTGTATATTTTTGAAATTAGTTATTTGTCAGTTGCTTCATTTGCTATCATTTTTTTCCCACTCTGAAGGCTGTCTTTTCACATTGCTTATCGTTTCCTTTGTTGTGCAGAAGCTTTTAATTTTAATTAGGCCCCATTTGTTTATTTTTGCTTTTATTTCCAATATTCTGGGAAGTGCGTCATAAAGGATCCTGCTGTGGTTTATGTCGGAGAATGTTTTGCCTATGTTCTCTTCTAGGAGCTTTATAGTTTCTGGTCTTACATTTAGATCTTTAATCCACTTTAAGTTTATTTTTGTGTGTGGTGTTAGAAAGTGATCTGGTTTCATTCTTTAACAAGTGGTTGACCAGTTTTCCAAGCACCACTTGTTAAAGAGATTGTCTTTTCTCCATTGTATATTCTTGCCTCCTTTGTCAAAGATAAAATGTCCATAGGTGTGTGGATTTATCTCTGAGATTTCTATTTTGTTCCATTGATCTATATTTCTGTCTTTGTGCCAGTACCATACTGTCTTGATGACTGTGCCTTTGTAGTAGAGCCTGAAGTCAGGCAGGTTGATTCCTCTAGTTCCATTCTTCTTTCTCAAGATTGCTTTGGCTATTCAAGGTTTTTTTGTATTTCCACACAAATTGTGAAAGTATTTGTTCTAGCTCTGTGAAAAATACCGTTGGTAGTTTGATAGGGATTGCACTGAATCTATAGATTACTTTGGGTAGTATACTAATTTTCAATACATTGATTCTTCCTTTCCATGAACAGGGTATATTTCTCCATCTATTAGTGTCCTCTTTGATTTCTTCATCAGTGTTTTATAGTTTTCTATATATAGGCCTTTAGTTTCTTTAGGTAGATATATTCCTATGTATTTTATTCTTTTCATTGCAATGGTGAATGGAATTGTTTCCTTAATTTCTCTATTTTCTCATTATTAGGGTATAGGAATGCAAGGGATTTCTGTATGTTGATTTTATATCATGCAACCCTACTATATTCATTGATTAGCTCTAGTAATTTTCTGGTGGAGTCTTTAGGGTTTTATGTGTAGAGGATCATGTCATCTGCAAACCATGAGCATTTTACTTCTTCTTTTCCAAAGTGGATTCCTTTTTTTTTCTTTTTCTGCTCTGATTGCTGTGGCCAAAACTTCCAAAACTATGTTGAATAGTAGTGGTGAAAGTGGACACCCTTGTCTTCTTCCTGACTTTAGGGGAAATGCTTTCAGTTTTTCACCATTGAGGATAATGTTTGCTGTGGGTTTGTCATATATAGCTTTTATTATGTTGAGGTATGTTCCTTGTATTTCTGCTTTCTAGAGAGTTTTTATCATAATTGGATGTTGAATTTTGTCAAAGGCTTTCTCTGCATCTATTGAGATAATCATGTGGCTTTTTTTTTTTCAATTTGTTAATGTGGTGTTTTACATTGATTGATTTGTGGATATTGAACAATCCTTGCATGCCTGGGATAAAGCCCACTTGGTCATGGTGTATGATCTTTTTAATGTGTAGTTGGATTCTCTTTGCTAGAATTTTGTTAAGGATTTTTTCATCCATGTTCATCAGTTATCTTGGTCTGTAGTTTTCCTTTTTTGTGGCATCTTTGCCAGGTTTTGGTATTAGGCTGATGGTGGCCTTGTACAATGAGTTTGGAAATTTACCTTCCTCTGCAATTTTCTGGAAGAGTTTGAGTAGAATAGATGTTAGCTCTTCACTAAATTTTTGGTAGATTTCAGTTGTGAAGTCGTCTGGACCTGGGCTTTTGTTTGCTGGAAGATTTCTGATTATAGTTTCAATTTCCATGCTTGTGATAACTCTGTTAAGATTTTCTGTTTCTTCCTGGTTCAGTTTTGGAAAGTTGTACTTTTCTAAGAATTTGTCCATTTCTTCCAAGTTGTCCATTTTATTGGCATATAATTGCTGATAGTAGTCTCTTATGATCCTTTGTATTTCTGTGTTGTCTGTTGTGATTGATCCATTTTCATTTCTAATTTTATTGGTTTGATTTTTCTCCCTTGGTTTCTTGATGAGTCTGGCTAATGGTTTGTCAATTTTATTTATCCTTTCAAAGAACCAGCTTTTGGCTTTGCTGATTTTTGCTATGATATCTTTTGTTTCTTTTGCATTTATTTCTGCCCAAGTTTTTAAGATTTATTTCCTTCTACTAACCCTGGGTTCTTTATTTCTTCCTTTTATAGTTGCTTTAGGTGTAGAGTTAGGTTTTTTATTTGACTTTTTTCTTATTTCTTGAGGTATGCCTGTATTGCTATAAACCTTCCCCTTAGCATTGCTTTTACAGTGTCCCACAGGTTTGGGTTGTTTTCATTTTCATTTGTTTCTATGCATATTTTGATTTCTTCTGTGATTTGTTGGTTATTCAGCAGTGTGTTATTCAGCCTCCATATGTTGGAATTTTTAATACTTTTTCTCCTATAATTGACATCTAATCTTACTGCATTTTGGTCAGAAAAGATGCTTGGAATGACTTAAATTTTTTTGAATTTACCAAAGCTAGATTTATGGCCCAGGATGTGATCTATCCTGGAGAAGGTTCCATGTGCACTTGAGAAAAAGGTGAAATTCATTGTTTTGGGGTGAAATGTCCTATAGATATCAATTAGATATCAATTAGTATCTTCTGCTTCTGTTAGGTCCATACCATTTCTGTCCTTTATCAAGCACATCTTTGCATGAAATGTTCCCTTGGTATCTCTAATTTTCTTGAAGAGATCTCTACTCTTTCCCATTCTGTTGTTTTCCTCTATTTCTTTGCATTTATCACGGAGGAAGGCTTTCTTATCTCTCCTTGCTATTCTTTGGAACTCTGCATTCAGATGCTTATATCTTTCCTTTTCTCCTTTGCTTTTTGCTTCTCTTCTTTTCACAGCTATTTGTAAGGCCTCCTCAGGCAGCCATTTTGCTTTTTTGCATTTCTTTTCCATGGGGATGGTCTTGATCCTTGTCTCCTGTACAATATCATGAACCTCCCTCCATAGTTCATCAGGCACTCTGTCTATCAGATATAGTCCCTTAAATCTATTTCTCACTTCCACTGTATAATCATAAGGGATTTGATTTAGGTCATACCTGAATTGTCTATTGGGTTTCCCTACTTTCTTCAATTTAAGTCTGAATTTGGCAATAAGGACTTCATGATCTGAGCCACAGTCAGCTCTCAGTCTTGTTTTTGCTGACTGTATAGAGCTTCTCCATTTTTGGCTGCAAAGAATATAATCAATCTGATTTCATTATTGACCATCTGGTGATGTCCATGTGTAGAGTCTTCTCTTGTGTTGTTGGAAGAGAGTGTTTGCTATGACCAGTGTGTTCTCTTGCCAAAGTGTGTGTATCTCTCTATTAACTTTTGCCCTGCTTCATTCTGTACTCCAAGGCCAAATTTGCCTGTTACTCCAGGTGTTTCTTGACTTACTACTTTTGCATTCCAGTCTCTTATAATGAATGGGACATCTTTTTTGGGTGTTAGTTCTAAAAGGTCTTGTAGGTCTTCATAGAACCGTTCAACTTCTGCTTCTTCAGCATTACTGGTTGGGGCATAGGCTTGGATTACTGTGATATTTAATGATTTGCCTTGGAAATGAACAGAGATCATTCTGTCATTTTTGAGATTGCATCCAAGTACTGCATTTTGGACTCTTTCGTTGACCATGATGGCTACTCCATTTCTTCTAAGGAATTCCTGCCCACAGTAGTAGATATAATGGTCATCTGAGTTAAATTCAGACATTCCAGTCCATTTTAGTTCACTGATTCCTAGAATGTTTCCGTTCAATCTTGCCATCTCCTGCTTGACCACTTCCAATTGCCTTGATTCATGGACCTGACATTCCAGGTTCCTATGGAATATTGCTGTTTACAGCATCGGACCTTGCTTCTATCACCTGTCACATCCACAGCTGGGTATTGTTTTTGCTTTGGCTCCATCCCTTCATTCTTTCTGGAGTTATTTCTCCACTGATCTCCAGTAGCATATTGGGCACCTACCGACCTGGGGAGTTCCTCTCTCAGGATCCTATCATTTTGCCTTTTCATACTGTTCCTGGGGTTCTCAAGGCAAGAAAACTGAAGTGATTTGCCATTCCCTTCTCCAGTGGACCACATTCTGTCAGACCCTTCCACCATGATCTGCCAGGCCTGGGTGGCCCTACATGGCATGGCTTAGTTTCAATGAGTTAGACAAGACTGTGGTCCATGTGATCAGATTGGCTAGTTTTCTGTGATTATGGTTTCAGTGTGTCTGCCCTCTGATGCCCTCTCACAACACCTACTGTCTTCCTTGGGTTTCTCTTACCCTGGACGTGGGGTATCACTTCACGGCTGCTCCAGCAAAGCGCAGCCGCCCCTCCTGACCTTGAACGTGGAATCGCTTCTCTCAGCCCTCCTGTGCCTGCGCAGGCTCCCCTGGTGGCTCAGCTGGTTAAGAATCCGCCTGCAATGTGGGAGGCCTTGGTTTGATCCCTGTGTTGGGAAGATCCCTTGGAGAAGGGAAAGAGTACCTGCTCCAGTATTCTGGCCTGGAGAATTCCATGGACTATATATCCATGGGGTCTCAAAGAGTCAGACACAACTGAATGACTCACTCTCACTTTCACTTTCCTGCATCATTACAAACATTTACAATTTGGTCAGTAAGATACTAGACTGATTATATGTGTTCTCTGTGTGGTCAGCAAAAAATGAAATTTAAAAATAACATTAAGCAGTTTATCTGCCCATAAAAGCACCTTTTCATAAGACACTTGGCATAATTCACCTGCTATGGGAATGGCAACAAGGACTCTATGGAACAGCCAAAAAGACCAACGTTCCACTTTTCTTTTCAGTCTGACTCAGGATCTTAGAGCTTCCCTGGTGGCTCAGTCGGTAAAGAATCTGCCTGCAATGTGGGAGACCTGGGTTCAATCCCTAGGTTGGGAAGATCCCTTTGAGGAAGGCATGACAATCCCTCTAGTATTCTTGCCTGGAGAATCCCCTTGAACAGAGGAGACTGGCAGGCTTAATGGTGGAGTTCTTCCTCCATTTTCTCTTTTTCTGAAGAGATGATGCTTTAATAGGTGATACAAGTATCCAGGTGGGACCTTTCAGAGCATTCCCTTCCACCAGCTCCCATCTCTCCCTATAGACTATAGAGCGATTGATTAAATTGACGATTGAGTATGTGGGTTCCTCCCCAGTTGCTTCCATCCTTCTGTTATTTTTTTAAGTCATTTGATGCCAGATATATATATTTAGCTAACAAGACCTGAGTTTTATTTACCAGTCAAGAAAAAAGAGAAGTACGTGTCTGTAAAGAAAATTGATCCTTTTAAAAGTTGAAATCCACTCAGTCACCTTGTGCTCAGTTGCTTCAGTCATGGCCAACTCTTTGTGACCTCATATACTGTAGCCAGGATCCTCTGTATATAAGATTAGCGAGGCAAGAATACAGAAGTTGGCATTTCTTTCCCCAGGGTATCTTCCTTACCCAGTGACCCAACCCTCATCTCCTGCAGCGCCTGCATTCGCAGGCAGGTTCTTTTACCACCAGTGCTACCTGGGAAGCCCCTTCCGTAGCATATATTTCCATAAATATTTTTCATTATTCCTAAAAGCTATTAAAATTCAACTTTAAAAACTTTTTTTGCTTTTACTTGTCATGAGATCACATACTTCGAAATGTTTCCTCCTTTAAATGCACAATACAGTATTGTCAACTGTAAGTTCAATGCGGTATAGCAATCTCTAAACTTTTTCATTGTGCTTAATTGAAACTTAATATCTGCTAAATAGCAACTTCACATTTGCCCCTGTCCCCGTCGCCTGCCTGGGGCTTCCCTGGTGACTCAAGTGGTAAAGAATCTGCTTGCAATGCCAGAGACTTGGATTCAATCCCTGAGTTGGGAAGATTCCCTGGAGAAGGCAAATGGCAACCCTCTCCAGTATTCTTGCCTTGAGAATTCCTAGGACAGAGGAGCCTGGCAGGCTACAGTCCATGGGGTTGCAAAGAGTATGACACGGCTGAGCCACTAACACTTTTGCCATCCCCTGGCAATCATCATTTTCCTTTCTGTTTCTATAAGACTGACTACTTTAGATACCTTGTATAAGTGGAATCATGTTGGATGTGTCCTTCTGTGACTGGCTTATTTCATCAATGTGGTAGCAAATGACAAGACTTCCTTTTAAAAAAAAAAAAAAAAGGCTGAATAATACTCCCTTATATGTATGTACCACATTTTCTTCATATCAATACATTCTTCCATTTATGGACATTTAGATTTCAACTTCAGAATCATTTGGCAGTCTTTGCTCAGTCTTCCCATGCATTAGATTAAACATGCATTGGCCAAGAAGTTAAGTATTACTTCTGAGACCTTTTGGCTTCATTTAAACTAGTATAATTACATTGGATTTTGAATGCTTCAGTAGTCTAAGCCTATCAATATTAATCAGTTTTTTTCTTAAGTATTTAATTTTAATAAGTCAAATTTAGATTTTAACATTGTCCCAGTTTCTTATTGGTCTGAATTGACTTCATTTCACACCTTTTTTCCTGTAATAAACATTTTTGAAATAAAAATACAGACATAAAATTATATTGTGTTGCGAAATGAATTTTTACAGAGGACTCATGGAGAAGGCAATGGCACCCCACTCCAGTACTCTTGCCTGGAAAATCCCATGGAAGTAGGAGCCTGGTAGGCTGCAGTCCATGGGGTCACTGAGAGTTAGGCATAACTCAGTGACTTCACTTTCACTTTTCACTTTCATGCATTGGAGAAGGAAATAGCAACCCACTCCAGTGTTCTTACCTGGAGAATCCCAGGGACGGCGGAGCCTGGTGGGCTGCCGTCTATGGGGTCATACAGAGTTGGACACAACTGAAGCGACTTAGCAGCAGCAGCATGCCATAGTAGCTCTCCAAAGGCCCTCCACATTAACACTTAGATATTGTTTCTCCTTTCACTCCTACTCACCTAGCTTTTGTTTCCAACATAAATGTTTAACTGTTTTTGTTGTTTAGTCATTAAGTTGTGCCCAACTCTTTGTGACCCCATGAACCATAGCCCACCAGGCTCCTTTGTCCATAGGATTTCCCAGGCAAAAATACTAGAATTGGATGTCATTTTCTTCTCCAGGGGATCTTTGCAAGCCAGACATCTGCTGCATTGGCAGGAGGATTCAATACGTATAGTTAATTTTGGCTTTATCGAGGTATAAGTGACAAGTTAAATTGTAAAATGTTTCAAGTGTACATTCTGGTGTTTTGATATATGGATACACTGTGAAAGGGCTTCCCAGGTGGCTCAGTGGTAGACAATCCGCTTGCCAATGCAGGGGTTGCAAGAGATGCATGTTGGATCCCTGGGTGGGGAAGATCCCCTGAAGGAGGAAATGGTAACCCACTCCAGTATTCTTGCCTGAAAAATCCAATGGACAGAAGAGTCTGGCAGGCTATGGCCCATGGGGTCTCAAAGAGTAGGACATGACTGAGCATGCACACATGCAAGCATACACTGTAAAAGGACTAACATATCTGTCCTCACATATTTATCTTATATTTTTACTCTTTATTTTTTGTGAGATCATTTAAGTTGTACCCCCTTAGCAAATGTCAGTCATACAGTATAGCATTATAACTGTAGTCACCATGTTTTACATTTGATGCTTGACCTTATACACCTTATAGCTAAAAGTTTGTGCACTTTCACAAACCTTTGATCATTTCCTCTACTCAGTAATCATTTTTCTACTGTTCCTGTGAATTTAGTTTTTAATTTGTTTTCTATTGTTTTCAGATTCCAAATATAAATAATACCATATAGTTTTGTATGCATGGCTTGTTTCACTGAGTATAATGCCCTCAAGATCCATTTCCTGTTGTCATCACAAATGGCAGGAGTTCTTTTTCTAAGTATAGCCATTTGTCAGTAGCCAAATGAGGTTTATCCAAAGTGTGATTATTGCTAACAGAAAAATTTTCACCTAACTGGCAACACCCAAATTAGTTTGTCTGTTTTTGAAGTTTATAGAAATAGGATAATATCGACTCATATGTTTCATTTTGTACCTGACTTCTTTTGCTCATCATTCTGTAAGGAAGATTCATCTCTATTCTGTGATGTAGCCGCGTGTTTATCTCATGGCCTTAGGTATCAGTTCCAGTTTGGGGCTGTTATAAATTATGTATTTTCGTGCACAATTTTACATATTTATATTGGGCACATAGACTAAGTTAAATTGAATTTCTGTGAAAAGAAATATGTATGTTTTACTTCAGTATTATTCCCAAACCTTTCCCAGATGGTTTTGCTAATTCATAATCTCCAGAATATGAGAGTTCCGGTTGTGCCATGTCCCTTACCCAACATGGTATTGCTGATATACACACACACACCTATTACTTTTAACGTCTTATGAGTAAACGGAATCCATTTTAACATCAAAACTGGATTCCTTTGCAATTAATTCACAAAGCATTTTAACTGCAAAGTCAACAGATAGTACATTTAGTAGAGGGGTTGCAAGCTCATAAAAATCTAGGGAGGTAATGCAAGTAAGTAGAGTTTATTCAATGTAAAAGAGAGAGTAATGGGGCATCCTATTGCGACTGTGAGTGTAGTTGTAAAATAGTCTGGTTGAGGACACAGCAGTGACCAGGAAAGAACATGATTGCTGTAGGGAAAAATACCATCAACTAAATTCATGACATATAAAAATAAGAGCCCACTGTTGCTATCTTTATATTTTTTGAAAGAAATAAAAAAATCCAGATTTTTAACAGCATTTTCTGATTAGAAATTGGGTAACTAATCACTTTTTTAAAATGCTATTTGCCAAACAAAGCACAAATGAGGGCTAACTCCCTTTCAATCATGCAGGCTGTGAATATCCACACTTTTAAGTGATACATTAGTAGCCCCAGAGGACTTGTTTTCCTGACATATTATACCTGGACCAACAAAATTAGTTCTTATAAACAGTATATGATATTAGAAATAATATTCCACTGGTTTTCCTGTGGATACCTAAACTCTTCTTCCCTTTTCTTACTTCATTGACAATTAATTTGGTAAAACCTTGACAGTTCAACTTATTCAAATGTTAACATAGAAATGAAAAGAGAAATTTAGTGAAACTGAATTTAATTGTGAAACTGTTATTTAAAGCTAATTTTATATGTATGACTCAGGAAAAATATCTTTCCATTAAGTGTAGAATGACAAAAATCAGTAGAGTCTGGAATTTAGAATTGGAAACCTTGAAAAGGCCTGTGGTCTGACAACTTTCTTTCTTTTCTTTTTTTTTTTTTAGGAAAAATAATTAAATTCTTAATTATCATCCTTGAAGATATGTCACATATTAGCACATTTTTATTAATATATAAATGATTATTTTCAAATCCTTTCTTAAGAATAGCTTTTGATGAACCGAAGAGCTCTTGATAGTAGAAAAATGTTATTAGGATGATGAAACAGTGATGAAACAGATAATGTTATAATTTTCTTCATGACTAAAGTCTACTAATAATATGTTAAATAGGTTGAACTATTAACTGTCTATTGATAGTTTTAAAAAGTATCTAAAAACTAATGATATATGCTTATCTGTAATCTTTGACAGATTTACCATTCAAAAAACTTTACTTTCCCCCTCCCCAGTTCTAATAACATAAATTAATTTTGTGTAAAATAGCTACAGACTATATATATATGTTTGAGTATGTTTAACTAACATTTGTAACTAAAGTTATTTTGGCAGCAGCATTTTGAGAGTCATCGAACACTAGGTTGGGAAAACAAACTTTGAGCTGAAATGTGATAAGAATTTATTTTCAAATGTGATTTCTCTCTTTGAATAATAGGAGTTATCCATGGAGTCTGGAATTGATCCTGGCCAGGAATATGGACAAGATTATTACAGTTATGAGCATGGGTACATCTTCAGATTTTTTATCCAGTATCTTAATATTTTATGAATAATAAGGTGTTATTAAGGGATTATTATTATTAGCATTTTATGAGTATCATTTCATCCATTTCATGTTTGAAAATGAGTTATGTATCTAGTTTTAGCTTCAATCAAGTTTACCCATTTTTTCTATATTGAATTTTGTTTTGATGTTTATATTGATATTGACTACAGTTTGAAAAATGCAATAAAATTGTTCAAATTATTTAAATGAGGAATAGAAGTCAAACATATTTGCTCAATTCCTGAATTCACCATTTCTTTCATATGAGATATTTAACATTTTATCTAACTAGTCAGCCTCAAGATTTGCCCAAGAGAAATTCATAAGAAAACACAGTTTGGAATCCAGAAATGATCATTTCAAAAGTCATTTCTACAGATATAAGTTAACTGTTTTCTACAGTAGAGCAAAATAAATATTATCCAATATCATATTTGAAGCAGAAATTTAAACTTAGAGTTTGTGTTCTGAATAAGCTACCTTTCAGAAAGAACCTGTTTGGTGCCTTAAATTGTTCAGTTAGTCAAGGAAAAATATGCCTTTCTCTTCACTCTTATCTCTCCTAAAACTTCAAACTGAAATTTTAAGATTAATTTCCTTTTCTTGTTATTCCAGGGTACCTTATGGCAAAAGTCACTGGTCCTCAGGTTGTAGTTCTTTCCCTGTGGTTTTGTAACTAGTGTACCAGAAGCCAAATAGGTGCTGTATAAATATCTGGTGATTTATTGGTGAAGAAAAAGAAGGACACAGAGATCAATCATAGTTATACAGATCACATGAAGAAATGTTTAAAGTTGTAAGTTTCTGTTACAGGTATGAAATGCCTCAATATGGAAGTCGTCGTCGTTTGTTACCCCCGGCTGGACAAGAGGAATATGGTGAGGTGGTTGGTGAAGCTGAAGAGGAATATGAGGAGGAAGAGGTAACTACTATAATATTTTATGTAATGTTAACATTCCAAGGAAATGGCAACCCACTCCAGTATTCTTGCCTGGACAATCCCATGGCCTGACGAGGCTGGCAGGCAACAGTCTATGGGGTCACAAAGAGTCAGACAAGACTGAGTGACTTCACCTTAACCTTCCAAGAAGAATATTTTTAGCCCTATTTGAATAGAAGCCTACAAAATGTTTCAGATATCAAAAATCCTGTTCATTTAGTACCTGTTTTCCATAGAAATTTAATAATACTAGCCATTTCATTGTCTTGTCTATAGAAGGACATCAATTTATATATAAATTTAATTTAATTATATAAAATATTAATTTGAAATAAAACCAAAATAAAAAATTCTAAATGTTATTCCATAATGGTAATATTATAATCAAATAGGTTAAAAAATATTTTGCACAATAAAATGCTCCCACATTGTCTAGCAAACCTAAAAGTCATTAAAAGTATAATCTCCATTTTTAATTATAAGAGAAAAATAAAGCATCACCAGTATTCTTAATGGAATTATGTCATTTAAGTCTAAATTACCACAAATTCATTTATATCAAATCCATATACTTTGCCTGAAATATTCACTTGGAATGTGCTGTGCTCACTCAGTCATGTCTGACTCTTTGCAGTCTCACTCACTGTAGCCTGCTAAGCTCCTCTGTCCATGAAATTTTCCAGACAAGAATACTGAAACAGGTTACTATTTCCTACTCCAAGAGATCTTCCCAACCCAGGGATCAAACCAGAGTCGCTTGCATCTCCTGCATTGACAGGCAGATTCTTTACCACTACTGCCACCTGGGAAGCCCTCATTTGGAATACTGATTCAGACATTTAAAACAAAACAAAACAAAAATAATGTCACTGTAGTTTTACCCTGGTCAACATTTTAAAAATAGTTAAATATTTCATTAGCTATTCAGATAAGCCATCATAATTTCCAGATGGGTAAAAATTTTGTTAAAGCAAATGCATAACACTATTTATTCAAAGTCTAAGAATGGGAGAGAGAAGAGGAAATGATTAATTTCTTTCTTTCTTTTTTGATCTAAGGTGAGAAATAAATTTTGAATAAGAAAAGTGAGAAAACCTTACATTTTGGTATTAGAATGTATAAGCTAGAGTGGTTATTTCCTTGACCATCTTCTGTCTATATGCAGTGGAGTAAACAGTAGGGAATGGTATGATTGTTCTCTAAAAACAGTTTTATAATTTGCATGAAGCTATTGCCCTTTAGATTCACTCCTCTTTAACTTATGTAGGACAAGGTCATAGCATAACCTTTCCCCAGCTGACACTTCAATTGCATTTTCATGATTTTCAGGAAAAGGCAAAGGAAGTCAAACCAAAAGTTGAAATTAGACAGCCTAGTGAGGAGGAAGAAGTAGTTGTCACTATTGAAAAGCCACCCCCAGCTGAACCAACATACACAACATGGAAGAGAGCCAGGATATTCCCCATGATTTTTAAGAAAGTTAGAGGACTAGCTGATAGAAGAGGCATCATTGACCTTGAGGAGGAAGAGTGGCAGCGACGCCTTGAGGAAGAAGATAAAGATTATTTGAAACTAACTCTGGACCAAGATGAAGCTACAGAAAGCACGGTAGAATCAGAGGAGGAATCCTCAAGTGACTATACTGAATACAGTGAAGAGGAATCCGAGTTCAGTGAGTCTGAGACTACGGAAGAGGAGTCTGAGTCAGAGACACCCTCTGAGGAGGAAGAAAGTTCTACCCCTGAATCAGAAGAGTCAGAATCCACTGAGTCAGAAGGGGAAAAGGCAAGGAAAAATATTTTCATTGCAAGAAGAAGGCCTGTTGTTGAAGACGTCAAGGAAGTCAAAAGTAGAAAAAAGGAGCCAGCTGAAGAGCCAGAACTGAAGGTGGAAGAAGAGGAGGAATGCCCAGCAGAAGAACAGAAAAGTGAGCTGGCCCCTGTGGAAGAGCCAACAGACCTCGAATCTCGCGACGTCACTGAAGAGGGGAGTGCAGAATCAGCTTCAGTGGAAGGAGGTGTTGAAAGTGAGGAAGAGTCAGAATCAAGTAGTATTAGCAGTAGTAGCGAAAGTCAGTCTGGAGGTCCTTGGGGCTTTCAGGTGCCAGAGTATGACCCAAGCAAGTATGCAAGCAAGAAGTCTCCAGGAGCAAACTCAGAAGGTTACAACACAGCACTGTAAACGAGATCACAGTAGGTGAAAGTTTTGCAGTGATGAGTGCTCTTGTGTGCAGTGCTTTCTGTGCATTTTCTGAAATGACATTTGAAGGGAGGAAATTGATGATGATTTTTATCTGACTTAAGATTGGAAGCATGCCAGAAAAGCAGCTATATATGCTATCCAAATAGATTTGTATATTAGAATATATTAGGGTAAATCTGGTTGATCTTTCCTCTATTAGTAATTAAAAAGACATACAATCAGTTACTCAGTATTTAATATTTCATAATGTGATTTCTGTTAATGCAATGTGGAATTAGGTATTGCCAGTGATGCTCTGGCTATTGGAATGAATTTATGAATATATGCAGTGGTCTTTATACCATCTTTGTAACATAAATCCTTAGGACAAGCTACAACAAATGAGATCTCTGCAAGTCTACTTTTGCATGTATGTACATTTCAACTGGCAAACATATTATCAAAAACATCATAAACATGTTCAATTAGGTTTGTAGCTTGCATTTTCAAATATTAGATTTTAAATGAAATAAATTAAAAACAAAAGTTATTAATATTTCCTTTCTCTTGTGGATAGGAATTAAAGTGGATTTAGAAAAAAATGAATTTTAAGTTATATATTTTGGGGGGTAGATAACATAATAATTTTGAAATATAAATCTGGAAATCCAAAATTATGGCTTACTCAGTGCAACATGTTGGTAGTTCACATATCCCCAAAGTGCAATACTATTTCAAGAATAACCAAGTACTTTTTAACCTTTGTACCTTGTAGTTTTTAATGTGGATTGTTAAAATAAAAATTGTGAAAATTTCCATTGTGTTCCAGCTGCTTACTAAAGGCAAATTTACGATCATTAATTTTCTATTTTGTGTATTACAAGATAAATTGTACAGGATGGGAAGATATTTTAACATATATTTAAATGGGATGTACCAGAAAACCAAGATGCAAGTGATTAAATTCATTAAATTATACAAAATGCTTGGCTAATAATGGAGGATTAATTAGGAATTAGAATATTGTAAGTTTAAAAATATATTTCAAATTTTAGGAATGCAAGTATGAATATGAACAAAATATACTAATAAAGAGGGGTGTTCCTTTCAACTTAACTTTCTTGAAAAGTATAGCAACTGTAAAACAATGGATCAGATACTTAAATATAACCAATATACATTTTTTATGATAGATCAGTAATTTTACTTAAAAAGATAAAAGTACTTCCTGAAATGTCTGCTTTCTAATCTAGCAGTTTTCTTCAGAAATTATTAAGCTCTCAAACCAATGAAGAATTTGTGGGAAAGTAATTGATAATAAGATTCTTCCCTTTACCTCTTGAGTTATTACCTTTGATACCTTTCTGTCAAAGGTTGTGAATTTCTCAGGCATTGTAATCTTTACCCTTTTAATTCCTTTGCTAATGATTCGTTTTTTTTGTTTGTTTGTTTGTTTTTTGACAGTGGGCAAGAAAAAGAATGATCAAGTTAGGTGTTGATCGAGAGTATGAAACTAGCTCAGCTGGAGAAGACAGTGCTCCTGAATGTCAGAGAACACGTCTCCAGAACCCTAATACCCACAGTCATGTCAATGGCAATCTATACATCGCACAGAATGGTTCTGTGGTGAGAACCCGCCGAGCCTGCCTCACTGATAATTTAAAAGTTACTTCCCCTGTTCGACTGGGGAGACACTTTAAGAAACTAGACAAGTTGGCAGTAACACATGAGGAGAATGTCCCCCTGAACACATTATCAAAGGGGCCACTTTCTACTGTGAAAATGAGCACGAGGCCAACTCTGGTTACATTTGCTCCTTGCCACATGGGGACTGACAGTACGGCAGTGAAGTCTTTGGGGAACAGGCTAAAAAGCACAGTTGAACAGGAGTCCATGGTTGATAGTAAGAACATCAAGGAGGCTCTGGAATTCCATAGTGACCACACGCAGTCAGATGAAGAAGAGCTTTGGATGGGTCCCTGGAACAATCTCCATATACCAATGACAAAACTGTGACTGATTTTTTAAAAAGTTATTTTAATTTTTCTTCAGTTTTTAATAAACTGCACTTTTTATTGTCACTGACAAAACAACGTACGGGGTTTATATCATGCACACAAGCTAAAACTTTGAACAATAGGCTTTAAAGCTTAAAAAGAGACAGATTTGCACTCACATTTGTATCAATTAATTATTCTTCCCAGAAAAATCTTTTTGGATAGATTCTCAATACACTGTATAACATCGTGTAAACATTTTTCTGTTTTGTTGGGTCTCTTTTTCCCTCATTTTAATAAACAATAAATAATTTACTAAATAATCATTTATATTTTGTTGATTAACATAGATCATTTTTCATCTCTAGCTTCATGGAACTTGTTTTGGTACATGGAATTGTACTTTTCATAAAAAATGGGAAAAATTTATATTAGAGGATTTTACAGGTAACAGGTTTATACAGTTGCTGTCTATATCATCCTGACTTTTTAAATGAAAGATCAAATTGCAAAGTGATATTTAATGGGAATCGTCTATAAATTATATAGAATCATGAATCTATTTTCCTTATTGCCCAATGGAAAGGTTTTCAAATTTTTACATATGTATATGTTGACCTTTTAAATAACACCTGAAGTCATATCTTTCTTATAAATAGCATTTATAATTTTCCATGGTTAGCACACACACTCTCTATAAACCATCTAGCTATACCAAACAAACAGGCAAGTTAGTATAGGCCTTTGAGATATTAAATAATTATTTGGAGCATCAAAGCAAAATTCCTTGAGGTTAGAAAGAGTCAAACAGGCAATAATACATTTAGAACCACAATTTCAGTATGGAAGATGTAGTAAGAACAAAGAAATCTTGCCTTAATGTTACTGAACATGAATGTTTTATCAATTCAGTGTAAAGGAATTTGGCAGGGCCATGAATTTATATAATATGTGAAATGTCAATAAAAGCTATAAATCCATAGCTTCACATGTATTATAGTATTTCACTTTTCCCAGCTCCAGTTTATTTTAAAAATATTTTAATGCACATACTTATGTGCATAAATTACAGACCGGAAAATGACCACCTGGGTCCTTTTATTAAAATCAGAGAACACAGTCTTGATTTTTCACCATTGAACAAAGCACAGTGTTTCACCATTAACATAAATGAAAACAAAATATCCTTTCAGAAAAAGCCCCCAAAACTTGCCTTGGGTGCTGCCTTCTTTCTAGATGTAAAAAAGATGAAACAATATAAGAAAATTCAGAATTTTATTGAGTATGATTTAGTGTTTTATAGATGTAGTTCACTTCAAATTTTATACAGTATTGACCAAGTACAGATTTCAATAAAAGTTTCTCATGCATGCTTATTATATGGTTGAAAGATTGAATAATGTATTACTATCTAGTTCCCTCCTGTATGTTTCATATTTTAAAACTTGTTTAATACAATACAATTTCCTTATTTCCAAAGGGGGCAAATTGTATGTAACATAAACTTACCAACTTACATGAGTAGTATGGTTTAATTTCAAAAAGTTTTTGAGATCAAATATAGTAACATCTCATATCACCATCATCTCAGAGTTTATTAAAAATATAGAATCTTGCTCACAACCCTAGGTCTGCTAAACAAGAATCCATGTTCTCACAAGATCGCAAGGTGGCTTATATGCATATTAAATTTTAGAAGTAAGTACCTACCACTGAACTCTAGGGCTTACTCTTTAAAAACACCAAAGTGACTGTTCATAGTAGAAAATATTTCAGATAGAAGATATATTAAGCATATCATATTTTCCAGCTTTCTCAATCAGAAGTCACTAAATTAGTTAATAATTTCCTGATGTTCCCGAGTCATCACAACTAGCAGCCTGATAGTCTCTCTGCATATAGCTTATATATACATACTTTTTTTCTTTCTCCAGTTTCAGGCTGTGACATTTAACTAATTTTGTCACTGTTCCTCTCTCCAGAGTTCATCTTACTTTGAATCTCCTGGTGAGAAAGTTTGTGTCTTTCTTTGTTTGCTTGTCATTAAAAAAAAAAAAAAAAATCATTCAACCAAAGATAGGGATAATGTATGTGAATTCAAGCAAAAGTCTTGTGATTCCAGGAAGCTTTTCAAGGTCACTGTTGGGATCTGAGCATTGTTCTTGAAATCTAAAATTGGCAGAAGACTAATACTCTGATATATGAGATATTACTATAGTTTAATGTTCAGATTTTTACAAGGAAATCAAGCTACTTCACAGACATATTTCAGCCATTTCAAGTTGACCATTTCAGTAAAACCAATCATGAAGTTAATATGTCCCTAAATTAGTGGACATATATAAAAATAAGCAGTATGTACATAGAGCAACCAAATCAAATATTTGGTCAGTGTATTTTGAGGTAAAGTATATATTGTAGCAAAAGTATTACCAACTAACAGCATAAATCTGGACTGATTGAATAGAAACTTTGATAGGACTTTAAAACTCAGGATTAAAATTGTGGAAACCAGGGGAGATACCCAAGCATATTTAAACTTAAGAATATTTCATGAAAGTGATGTTTCTATACAAATGTTTATAAAGAAAGTGGTAGTTATTTTTCTTTGATGGACATAGAATTTATTGTGGTTTTTCTTAATCAGTACCAGCTTTCAATCAGGCAGAAGAAACGGCTGATTAAGATGAGAACAGATTAATATGACTGTATGGTAAACCTGTTGATTTCATGAGAAGGTCTTGTGGGCATGAAGGCAAGGTGAGGAAGAATGAAAAAATGAAAACAATGAAAAATGAGTTACAGTGACAGGACATCTGTGACTCAAATATCATCAAATCACAGATGCTAATCTCTCTCTCTCTCTCTCTCTCAACTTCTCTTTTTCATTAATTACAAACTGTGAGAGTTGTCACTGAATGATAACTGTAGGCTGGCCAAAAGCATCTTTTTAAATACAGCAAAAAAGTTTGCCTTGAATTTTGTGTGTGATATGTTGTTCGTGTTATTAAAACATGTTGTTAACAGGAATGCTAAACCATGTTATATGTGCTAAGTGGTTCGTCCAAATGGGATATGGTAGCCACTATTAAAATATTATTAATTGAGTTTATGTATTATAGAGCCAGAAAAAAATTGAATATCAATTCTTGAGGGAAGACATTTACTTTCTTTTACTTCATAAGCCTTGCCTTTTCTCTTGCTCTGCTTCACTTTCAGCCACGAGTGGGGCTTATATACCACTTCAATTAATTAGTAAAATAGAAAATAAGCAGAAATTTCTAATAATCAGTTCTCAGGGCAGATGCCCACTGGTGCCTGCAAATAACACAGCGATAAGGCTGAGAGATAATTTCAAATAATACTGAGAACCTCTATTTTTTATTGATAGTTACTTTCTCTTCTCAAATGATAACATGGATTCCTTTATTCTATATTTTTTTCCTCTCTTATTTTTGCATTCATTGACCTTGATCTTTATAATAACAATCTTTACTTTTTAGATTGGTATTTTTTCATTGCAGACTACTTTATATTTATGGTAAATTAAAGGATATAATATGGAAGATTTGAAAACTGTCTATAGTTTGGAAAATTATCAGCACATTCACTACTTTCCCAATTTCTTTTATCCAAATACCTACTTTTTTTCCTTCCTTAACAAATATTATGTTACTGTATGAAGAATACAAATTAGAAAATTTAATTAAAAATGCATTGTTACCTACTACACAATGTTTCAAAAATAAATTTTTCCATTTGAAAAAAAACTACCTCTCATTATTCTGTCAGGTGGGGCTAACCATCAGTAACAATTTTCCTGTTTACATGGTTAGCATTTTAGTTTGATAATACAAAATCCTGCTCTGCAAACTCTTTGAAAGTGGAGAGAAATGATGTGTATTTTAAACTATGATCCTTTCTTATGCATTTCAATCATGTATATGTGTTATCAAGTTCCAAGAAGAGTGAATGTGTTTCCTAACATTCCACCTATCCATTTATTTTTAAAGTAATTTTTATAGTCATATAAACACTTAGATTTTAATATTTTATGTAATCAGTCAACATGTTCATACAAATGCTGTATCAAGAAGTATAGTCAACATGAAGTTACATTATGTCTCTTTAACATGATTGAGTTGGATGTTTCAGATTCATAATTTATACATTTCTATCTCTATTTATCTAGCTAGCTAGCTAGCTATTCACCCACCTATCTAGCTATGCTCATATTTCCCTGTATACATGCAGCTTGCTTTAACTCATAATGCAGCTGATGATGTAATAACTTTAACTGTCTTTATCTCACACAATCAGGATTGGGAAGAATAAGTTTTCTAAAAGTACTATCTTGAACATAGAGTTAATTCTTGGCCTTTTGCCCTTCTGCTCTTCATAACATGGAACAGAATTTTATTTATCTCTGTGTTTCTGATGCTCACACCAGAAAAATATCACATTAAATAGAATGAGTTAATTCTACCCCTGTCATTGTGTGACCTTGTGCATGTCATTTGACAATTTACCCCATTAGGAAATGGCAATAATAAAGTCCACCTCAATTAAGAGATAATATCAGATATTTGATCTGAACATAGTTTTCTATCTCTATAATAAAATACAGAGATGGAAAAGAGAATAGCAGATTAGATTTTTTTTAATTCTTCACAATATGTCTAGATTATAATATTTTACTTGCTAAATACCAGTGTAAATTTTGTTGATCTATTACACTTAGTAGATATTCTAAGTTATTAGAAAATACATCTTTCCTCTGCAGTAGTGAAAAATACTTGTATTTTTAAAAAGAAATAAACGAAATCTATAGAATGTTTCCCCTATGACTTGGGTTTTTGTATTATAACAAAAAAAAAGTGAAAATAAATAAGCATTGTTAATGAATATCATGCAAAGCCTGAGCTGCAAGAGGACTGTTGAGATGCTTCAGGAGTGTGCATGAAAGTGAGCAATTTCATCTATAATATGTCCCGTTTTACTCTAAATACTTCCCCTAAATATACATTTCATGTGTGGTAAACACTAAATTAGTAACAGCTCTTCTGAATTTCTTGTGAAAGAGATGTTGATCAAAATCTAGCCTTAAGTTAGCTTAGGAAGTTTAAGCTTTTTCTTAATCTTAACAGCATGATTACATAAATGAGAGTACTGACTGAAGATAGTTTGGAAATGTAGTATCTGTGACTCAGTGTTCTTACTCTCTTACTATCTATTCCTCAGTAGATTTCTTTAACTTTGCCATTTTCTACAAAGAATACTGAATTATCTAACTCTACAAAAATATTGATCTTTGTACAATGAAGAAAGAAAATGAAATTTTAGCCAGCTTGAATACCAATGAACCAATTGGTATTGATTCAATTGGAATGAACCAATATTCACATATTTAAATTTTTACTTTAGTTACATAGACATTTAATTCATATAAAGTCATATCAAAATATTGCTTTTATAGATTTTTATTTGTCATATAATTTTATTTATGCTACTGAATTTACCATCAGTATCAGTCATTAAATGTTTTTTTTTTTTTTTTTTTTTTTTGCAGAGATACAAGTACTATTCACAAAATAAAACATTTTTTAGCAGAGAGGAGGTTAAGAGTGACTATTGTTTAGTCACTAAGTTATGTCCAGCCTGTTTGCCACCCCATGGTCTGTAGTCCACCAAGCTTCTCTGTTCTTGGGATTGTCCAAGCAAGAATACATGGTCTGTAGTCCACCAAGCTTCTCTGTTCTTGGGATTTTCCAAGCAAGAATACTGGAGTGGGTTACCATTTCCTTCTCCAGGAGATCTTCTCTACCCAGGATCAAACCCATGTCCCCTGCACTGGCAGGCAGATTCTTTACCACTGAGCCACCTGGAACATATAAGCGGAGGAGAGGTGGAAACTCGGGATGTATATTCCTTATGCAACAAACATGCCTTTGAAAAGGGAGATATTTATACTGTACACCTTTTAAAATTAAGCTTTAAAGGTTTATTTAAATATAAAATTGAGATAGCATCCCATAACTTGCTTGATAAATATTTAAATATAGGCTTGAAATAAGTACCTAAATAGCATTTTTAAGTTATATCAAGCTCTTTCTACTGAGAGGCAAATTTATCCAAAGACCTTAGGGCTGAAATAATTTGGGCCCTAAGCTACCAACATGTCATTATGTAGTCATTTCCCAATGCTTGTCCCTGGGGGGAGCTTGGTAAATACATTTTGTCTGCAGTCATTTTTTTGTTACTATATTACACTGGTCACATCCGGAACTCTCTGGTTCAGTTTCCATAACTACAAAATGAATTTAGATATAGGATTCCTAGGGCCGTTTTGAGTAGAAGCTGAAATAACCAGCAAAATATTAGTTTGAAAGAAGCAACCCATACAATCTGTAAGCTGTACTTTACAGAATCAGCTGCTGTGCCCATTTCCTGCCTATGTTATTTACTTATACCCCTTTTCAGAACAAAAGATCTCATGATGATTTACAAAAATACATAGAATAGAAGAGGTGAAATAAGGTTGAAAGAATGAGACAAAGGGAGATCAAGATAAGGAGGGAATAAATATAATGCTTAGATTAGCACTCAGGCTTATGCATGCCTTGGTTCTATACATTAATTATTTCAGCCACAAAGTTAGTCCTAATCTTCACCAGCTGTCAGATCAAAAAGGAAAGTAGTTACAGGATTCATAGCATGCATATAGTTAAAAAAAAACAATTATTGAAGAGAAGTCAGCTTTGCCTGTTGCCAAGACCAGAGACAAAATTTTCCTAAAGGTCCTCAGAAAAAGAAAACTATATTATATATTGGCCTAGATGTAGCCAAGGGTATTTTATTTCTTTGCTTCTCAATTTTCTCTTACAAAGCTTGCAAACATCAGCCTTCCTTCTAAGAGCTAAGTGTTTAGTTCACTGACTGTCACCGGGTTATCAACGACCGCTATGTTGAAGTCTGGAAGAGTAAACTGCCAGAATATTTTCTACTTTCGCTAGCATTCTTTCTTGCAAACAGATTTATATTAATCCCACTTTAATTAAATCATTAATCAAAAGTGTGGTTGCAAAACTCTGCAGTTTTCACAGCTCTATAGCTG
Source organism: Oryx dammah (assembly GCF_014754425.2). Classification (NCBI taxonomy): domain Eukaryota; kingdom Metazoa; phylum Chordata; class Mammalia; order Artiodactyla; family Bovidae; genus Oryx; species Oryx dammah. The sequence goes on from NW_024070198.1 coordinate 5,177,433, forward strand.
TGTTGCTCACTGATGATGGCATATGTAAACGCAGACCTATTTCTTTATTTCTTCAGAACATAGGTTTTATGCCCCTTGGAGTTTAAGTCTGAATTTAGGGAACATTGTTTTAGAACATGAATCCAGCTGTATTAGGGGAGGTAAAAATATGAAGAACATACTATCACCTTAATTGCTTGACTAATTTAGCCTAATTATCCTGCATATTAGCATTTCATACTTATATATTTGGACAAGGATGAGCATCAGTTCAGTTCAGTTCAGTTCAGTCGCTCAGTCATGTCCGACTCTTTGTGACCCCATGAATCGCAGCACACCAGGCCTCCCTGTCCATCACGACTCCTGGAGTTCACCCAAACTCATGTCCATCGAGTCAGTGATGCCATCCAGCCATCTCATCTTCTGTCGTCCCCTTCTCCTCCTGCTCCCAATCCCTCCCAGCATCAGAGTCTTTTCCAATGAGTCAACTCTTCGCATGAGGTGAGCATAGTTAATGTCATTTTCAGTGATGTCCTGGTAAACCAGCTCTCTAGAAAAAGGAAAAAAAAAAAAAGCAAATCAAAATGATTTGTTGTGTTCTCAGATTTCTGTGATGTAAATGCTCCTACCACAGTCATTTCCAGCTTAATTGCCAGCTTGGCAAATTCTTAAAAGTTTAACAAGCAAGTATGGCTGAAACTACCACACAATTGCACTCATCTCACTCGCTGGCAAAATAAAGCTCAAAATTCTCCAACCTGGGCTTCAGTAGTATGTAAACCAAGAACTTCTATATGTTCAAGATGGATTTAGAAAAGACAAAAGAGCCAGAGCTCAAATTGTCAACATTTGTTCGATCATATTAAAAGGGAGAGAATTGCAGAAAAATATCTACTTCTGTTTTATGACTATGCTAAAGCCTTTGACTGTGTGGATCACAACAAACTGTGGAAAATTCTTAAAGAGATGAAAATGCCAGATCATCTTATCTGCCTCCTGAGAAACCTGTATGCAGGTCAAAAAGCAAAAGTTAGAACTGGACATGGAACAATGGACTGGTTCCAAATTGGGAAAGGAATATGCCAGGCTGTATATTGTCACCTTGCTTATTTCACTTCTATGCAGAGTACATCATGAGAAATGCTGGGCTGGATGAAGCACACGCTGGAATCAAGATTGCCAGGAAAAATGTCAATAATCTCAGATATACATATGACACCACCATTAATGGCAGAAAGTGAAGAGGAACTAAATAGCCTCTTGATGAAAGTGAAAGAGAAGAATGAAAAAACGGGCTTAAAACTCAACATTCAGAAAACAAAGATCATGACATTCAGTCCCATCACTTCATGGCAAATTGATGGGGAAACAATGGAAACAGTGACTGACTTTATTTTCTTGGGCTCCAGAATCACTGCAGATGATGACTGTAACCATGACATGAAAAGACACTTGCTCCTTGGAAGAAAAGCTATCATCAACCTAGACAGCATATTAAAAAGCAGAGACATTACTTTACCAACAGAGGTCCGTCTAGTCAAAGCTTTGTTTTTTCCAGTAGTCATGTATAAATGTGACAGTTGGACTATAAAGAAAGCTGAGGACCGAAGAACTGATGCTTTTGAACTGTGGTCTTGGAGAAGACTTTTGAGAATCCCTTGGACTGCAAGGAGATCAAATCTGTCAATCCTAAATGAAATAAATCCTGAATATTCATTGGAAGGACTGATGCTGAAGCTGAAGCTCCAATACTTTGGCCACCCGATGCAAAGAACTAACTCATTAGAAAAGACCCTAATGCTGGGAAAGATTGAAGGTGGGTGGAGAAGAGAACAACAGGATGAAATATTTGGATGGTATCACTGACTCGATGGACATGAGTTTGAGCAAGTTCTGGAAGTTGATGATGGACAGGGAAGCCTGGCATGCAGCAGTCCATGGGGTCACAAAGCTTGCACATGACTGAGTGACTGAACGTTGTAACAGTGAAGTGTTATACATAGTCCCTGGTTAGGGTTCAGGGTATAATTTCCGGTGTGGTAGGAAGAAACATTTATGGGTTTGCTCTTCAGAAGAAAGCTTATTTCAGTTGGATGTGCTGGCTGGTGCTGCAAGATAGCTAGAGATCTGGTAAATCTGAAAATGCTGCCAGTTAGAGAGCAATCAGGCACATGTGACTTTGTGATAGGGACTCAGAAGGGAATTACAAAGGACTAAATGGAATAATCTGCACTACAAAGTGTTGGTGATGCTTATGATTTCACAAAATGAATTTGCTTTATACACCTTAGAGGGTTTCTGAAAATGGTCACTGAAGTGAGGTGAAAGGAAAGATGATGTTAAGAGGTTTTTCTAACTTGACTTTGATATTCAAAGGAAGGCTTCTGCTTAACTTTGAGAAGTCTTCTAATATGGTCATCTGCCTGAGATTTGCTGTGTATCTTTGTTTTTACATCCCTCTCTGTTTCCAAATAAATTATTTGATCTCCCATAACTAGTCACTCCCTGAACTCACTTCCTTCAATTTAAATTCTTAGGTATATATTCCTATAACCACAGTAATTGCCTTGCCACAAAAAAAAAAAAAAAAAAAACCACTACAATTTGTACTTTAAAAAATGTGAACTTTTTAATATTGATTTGGTGTGACTAAGAGTTTTTCCTGTAAAATAAAAAAATCACATTTTTTATTTTACAGGGAACGCATTCTGTCCTGTTTTCCTCTCTATCCAATTGTTTCATTTTCAGGAACTAATTCTATTTATATTCCTTTTGATATATATATAAATCAGAGTATTTTTCACCTTCCCAATCTTATTCCAAAATCCACTCAACTAGCATAATATGCTTATTTATCAGCTGGGATCCATCACTTAGGTGGTGCAGATAGATAGATTTATAGTTAAAGTGGCAAAAATACGCTGGCTGCTTGATGAAGTACCAGACTTTCTTGGCTCAGAACTATTCAATTTAATATATCTTTTATTAAAAGTAAGCAATTGACTTTTGAATGATCTGTCTCAGAGAATCTCACTAACCTCTGAGCCATACATTTTATTGTCAGGGCAAGCATAAATCCGTAGCTGGCGATAAGCTCACTTGTAATAGCAAATAGAATACCTTTAAAACCTTCAGATTTCCTTGAAAATATTCCCCATAGTATTTGGTGGAGAAAAGGTGGCCTCTGAAATTGGCACTTGTATCTGCCTCACTTATGGTGCTGAGGTGGCTCTTCAGGTGACTTCCTTGATACCTTTAAGAATAACCTTTAAGAATCCAAGGGCAAAGATTCCAGGAAATTTCTGAAGTAGCACAGCTCATTTGCAAACGCATTATCCCATTTCTTTTGATAAATCATTTACCTACCAACAAATTCATAGTACTTTATTTATTCCATGATTCCCCTCTTCTGATGGACTTCTCCATCAGATGGACAGTTTCTCTCCACTCAGAAATACTTTGTCTCCATTATGATAAGTATATTCACAGACTGTCCTAGCTTTCAGGGCATGCTAAAGTAGAACTTCCCTTCATCAATCCTTTTTGTTATTCTTCATTGAGTTTCCCAGGTCCTGCCTCTCTCTTTTTCTGACCCCTGGGTTCCATGAATTGTTACGGTCATTGTTCAGTAAACCAAAACACCACCAATAACAATATTTATCACTTATTGGACATACAATGAACTCTCAGTTACTGCATATTAAAATACATAATTTTTACTTCAACTCTATTGAAAGTCTATCTTTATTATTTCTATTTTACAAAGGTAAGTTTAAAAAGGAATCAGAGGTTACATTTTTACTCAGTGGTACACATCTAAGGAGTGGTGAAACAAGCATTTGAAAGCATGTAGTCTGATTCCAGCATCTGAGGTTTACCCAATTTACCAGCAGAGAAAACTAACCTGGGCTTACATGGGGAAGGGAGATCTTGGAATGAGAAATTATAAGTGTGTGATGTTAATTCATAGGGGAAGCTGTGTTTCAGGGACTCTGTATTACCCATGCAGCTTCAGCCTGGAAATGGGCTTTCAGCTAGGGATCCATATCACATATCACATAGAACCAGTCCTATGTACTGTGGTCATCAGACGTGTGTGCTGATATATACCAAATTCTACTTTGGATTTATTCATAATATACATAAAAATAATCTACATGAAAGGGAATTTTTATGGTACCCACTTCAAAAATTTATGTGATTCTATTAATTGATTCATCACTTGAGACTAAAATATTTTAGATTGTCATTACAATTCTAATATAATGTATAAAAATAATATTAGTCAATGTATTGAACATTTAGATGAATAACAGTTTGGACTAGTTTGTTGTCATCCTTAAATTATCTTTAATATGTTTTTCACTGTCACAGGAATTAAAATCTCATAAAAGCCTACTCTTTGTAACATCAGTGCAATTTAATTAACATGTGTGTCAGCCAGAGTACCTCTACTTACTCATGGATATCCTGGTCAAGTGAAAGTTAAGTGAAGTCGCTCAGTCGTGTCCGACTCTTTGCGACTCCATAGACTGTACCCTACCAGGCTCTTCCGTCCATGGGATTTTCCAGGCAAGAGTACTGGAATGGGTTGCCATTGCCTTTCCAGAGGATCTTCCCGACTCGGGAATTGAACCTGGGTCTCCTGCATTGTAGGCAGACACTTTACCATCTGAGCCACCAGGGAAGCCTAAGATTTCCCTGACTCCACCTAGACTGGCTGTGAAAAGGAAGCCTACTTTAAAGAGGCTAGGTATGCTCAGGCTGACCCCATGAAATGCAAATAAGCACTGTTTTTGCCTGTTAACTTTTTTGCATTTAGACATTTATACCCCATTATGAGATTTGCTAGATGTATCTTTTCACACACTGTCAGGAAGGATTAAGGAAATCAACGTACAAATCTTTGATGAAACAGTTTTGCAAATTGTTCTGTGAACAACTGGGATTCACAGTGTTAGATTATGCATTCACACATAAACTGGCAGGAACAAAACTTAGGCAAGGAAACAGTTACTGACCCTCTGACAAGCTTAGAGCTTATATATCTCCTGGGGATTGAACAACAAGCTGATTTGAATCTTTTTGATTTCAAATTGGATAGTGAGGCTAAAATCATCAGCAAATTAGACAACTCACAGTAAATATTTATTGTTCTATTATATATAGGTATTTTCAATATATAAAGAGAAGTTTTTCTTCAATACAATTATTATAGTTCCCTCCTTAACCCTCTTTCAAGAAAGTCTTTCGCTAACCCCTGGTATAGAGAGAAGAATTTAGGAAACACAAACTTATCATTTGTGCTCTGGTAGGCATCTATATAGCATGCTTTTGTTGTTTACAGTTGTTTCTATGTAGATACCTCTCTGTAGGCAGCCATCCTGAGACATTTCCCCATTCAGTCTTGAAGACGTTAGAAAAAATTTCTGGAAGGTTCTTATATTCACTAGTTTCAAGTGTTGATGCAAGTCTCATTCCTACCATGCTCTCCTTACTTGCATTTTTATATAGGTCTCATCATCTCAGTAATGTGTTGTATTGTATGGGACGTTTGATGAGTGTGCTTGCTTCTATTTCTACCATATACGAAAATGTCCTTTTTATCTACTTTCTACTGGTTCTTCACAGCATCACATCTAATAGAAAGCTTTCTGAGAGAAACAGACTTGTACTCCCTTTAGAGTCTTTTATGACTTCCCTGGTGGTCCAGAGGTTAAGAATTCATCTGCCAATGCAGGGGACACAAGCTCAATCACTGGTCTGAGAAGACTCCACATGCCATGGGCAACTGGGCCCATGTACCACAACCTCTGAGCCCACACTCTAGAGCCTGAGGTCTGCAACAAGAGAAGCTGCCACAAAGAGAAGCCTATGCACCACAACCAGAGAGAAGCCCCTATTTACCACAACCAGAGAAAGTCCGCACCAGCAATGAAGACTCAGTGCAGCTCCAACTACATAAATACATAAAATAAAAATTAAAAGGAGCCTTTCAAACCCTACATAGTCTTACTTAATAATTATTCTTTTATGTACTGTTTTCCGCTATCAGACTGAAAGCTCTTTTAGGGAATGAACTATGTCTATTCACCTTTTATACAGAGTAAGACCTGAAAATGTTTTGCAGAAAGAATGACTGCACTAATAAATTCTCTGCAAAATTTAGGAAAGTGTTTTGACAGGGACTTTTGTAATTTTCAGATAACATTTTCATTCACTTGAGATGAGTTTACAAAGTAGATTTATCATTTTACAGGTGAAATAGACTCCTTTATTTCAAGATGTAATTTCGTGGTTAACTATTATTCCATCTATTTGTTTTAAAAGCTGTTAACATAACTATTTGTAAAATATACTAACCTGGTATAATTAATGCAAACCTATGCAGAATTCTGAACTTTTGAAAATAAAACAATACCAGGGGAAGAAAACTATGACATTAAAATTTTCAGTTATATATTTTAACACCTGTTTCAAGGACATAAAAATATACTTTTATAAATATGTGCAAATATTCATGTCTGGGATATTACAATAATAAGCATTTTTGAGTGTAATGAAAAGGTTTAATAGTAAAACACCAATTCAAGATGGTACAAAAAGATTCCTTTTTAAAATTGTTCTTAAAAGACAACTTTTAAATTGTAGATTAGAAATGCTTATGTGAGTATGGAATTATGAGTCATTTTAATGTACTACTATGAGCTAAGAAAGAAATATAAAACCCTATTTGAAAATTCAAAAAAAATAAAAATAAAATAAAATATATTTCACCTAAAATAAATAATTTTTATAAGATTTCTGCATTTTGATTTTTAAAGAAGAAGCCTCTCTAAGCAGAGTTATTAAATGTACGATGGGACTAAAAGTCTGTCCTCCAATATTAAGTGCTGCTCAGATGTCACAAGAAAAAGTAATGAACACTCACTTAACAATCTGAAGCAGAGAAATGAAAGCTACCTTTTTCTCTGTGCTTTCCTTGTGGCCCACTTTAGCAATTCATGTTTTTTCCCACCATCCATCTAAAAGGATTGGAGAGGGTTCAGCACAGGAAGAAGAGCTAGAGGTTCTCAGAGACAAATAGCATGAAAAGAGCTGGGATAGGGATCAAGTCTTATAGTTAGTCAAAATTAAAGGATCTGAAGTAATAAATGTCATTATAGTTTTCAAAATATTCTCTATGACTGAAAATCTTCACAGGTATGGCCATATAATCTCATTTGGGTAACCTGTTATTCATGTTAGAATCGGACATCAGTACATTAAGGTAGAGCTTTCAGTAACTCAGTACTCATTTTTTAACCAAACCGATTTCCTTCTGATGCCCAACAGTATGGTAGGAATTCGGATAAGGGTAACAGAAGATCAAATACTAAGTGTGAAAACACGTTGGCTTGAGCACATAAGTGATGGTTACTTGAGTTAAAGAGAGAATGTGGTGTGTGTGTGTGTGCATGCTAAGTCAATTCAGCCATGTCCCATTCTTTGCAACCCTATAGACTGTAGTCCACCAGGCTTTTCTGCCCATGGGACTCTTCAGGCAGGAATATCGGAGTGGGTTGCCATGCTCTCCTCCAGGTAAAGTGAGAAAATGCACCCTCAAATGGAAGAACAGATAAAGAAAGTGAGACAGGCTGGAACCTGGGACTTGAGACCCTCTGCAACAAAATACAAAGAAACTGTAAGGGACTAAAAATAGCTCTGCACATGCCCAGGCAGTTGGGGCAAATCAAACAAGATACAAAAAGACTAAAAACCCAACTTCCACTTGTGAGGAGTCAGGAGCAAAAGCAGAGTGCTGTGCATGCACCCTCCACAAAGCACCACTAAGGGGGTGGGCAGGCCGCCTAAGCCGTCCCTCCAGCCTAATCCCTGAACCTGCCCTTACCCTCACCCTATATAAGGAGCCATTTATCATCCCTTTAGAGAACAAGCCAGGGAAACTGTTACTTGCTTTTGCTTCTTCACACTGCAGCATGAGTTCCAATTAAGCCTTGCCTAAACTTTTTGTCTGGCCTCTTATAAGTTTCTATTGATTAAAGAGCTCTAGAATTCCTGATCAGTAACAAAAGAGTTGTTGGAATGTCAAAACCCAATTTTGACTAATCTGGCCAGAAGGCAGGTGTCTGCAATCAGGAGAGAGCTCTCACAAGAAACCAACCCAAGGGAACCTTGATCTTAAACTTCTAGCATCTAGAACTGTGAGAATGTACGTGCCTGTTATTTAAGACATCCCATATCTGGCCTTTTGTTATGGCAGCCTGAGCTGACTACCCAAGCAAAATGTCCATCAATATTGAACTGATTAAATAAATTATTGAGTGTCTATCCAGAGCCACATGGAATACTGTGGTACTTCCTGGAAGGTACTTCCTGGAACTGTCCAACAGAAATGCTGACTGCTACAGTTAAATGCAATGTTACCATGAAAATTAAAGAGGCAGCTCTATCTGCATAAGAAATAATCTCCATGGTATTAACATGTTAAATGAAAAAAATAAAGGAAAGTACAAATCGTGACATATACTATGCTGCCATTTGAGTTAAAAGTGGTCAAAGGAATCTATAAAGGTTGCCTTGGACTGCAGCCCAGACATGACCACTAACCTGCCTTTCTGGTGGGCAACCACACAGGGGCCTAGAAAGGGAAGAATTCATAATTCTCTGAACAGGTAAAATAGTAAAGATGAATTGGGAAATACAGGTAAACCTTTCAGTCAGTGCCAAGCAAACAGCAAGTGCTCATTAAGTATCAACTATTAGGGAGTTCTCTGGTAGTCCAGTGGTTGAGAATCCACCTTGCAGTGTAGGAGACATGAGTTTGAACCCTGGTCAGGGAACTAATATCCAATATGTCATGGAGTAACTGGACTCATGTGCCACAACTGCTGAGCCGTGCATTTTTGAGCCTATGTGTTCCAACCAGAGAGTCTGTGTGTCAAAACAAAAGATCCCACAGAACTCAACCACAACTCTGCGTGCCACAACTGAGACCCAACACAGCCAAATAAAATAAATAAATAAAATGTTTTTTTTTTTTTTCAAAATCAGTGTCAACTATTATCTTTCTTATAGTCTGCTGCTGCTGCTATTAAGTCGCTTCAGTTATGTCCGACTCTGTGAGACCCCATTCATGGCAGCCTACCAGGCTCCCCCATTCCTGGGATTCTTCAGGCAAGAACACTGCAGTGGGTTGCCATTTCCTTCTTCATCTTATAATCTAGTCTTTCAGAATTTGATAAAAATGCTTTTCAGTCTGGAACCTGATGTCCAGGCCCCCATTGTTAGAGATCAACATGAGGTTGGAATGAGGTCTTCTGGGTTTCACTGACAAACCCTCCCCACCCAGGTTGCCAAATGGAACTCAGCTCCTTCCCACTGTCGACAGGACACTGTCCTCACTGCCCTGGCAGGATTCTGAGGGTTTCCACGCTGTCACCTGCCCTTTCTCTTCCAGTGGCGTCAAATAGCCCTGCATCTCACATGCTCACAGAGCATGCAGACCTGGTCCCTTTACTAGAAACAGCTCATCACTACCAACTGCATCTTTCAGGAGGAAGTCACTGTCACTCATTCTTCTGAGCCCCAGGGCCGTGGTCTCCCAAACATTACCTATGGGCAATAATTGTAGGGACAAAGACCAAAGCCTGGGCATTTGGAGAGATGCCGGAAGCCAGTGTGAGGAACTCTGCCCATGGCAAAGGTCATGAGGAAGGAGGCTTCGGCATACTCAAAGGCAGGATCGAGCCTCAGGAAACCCCCTGTTCCTGAGCCTCTACCCCCAACCAGAGTCTGCCTACTTTACTGCTTTATGCTCTACCTACACCTCTGACTTTACTGGGGGCTGTCCCCCACCACCTCTCTTGGAGAAGGAGTTAACCTACATCTCCAGTTAATAAAAACTCCTGGGTGTGACAAGGGTGTCTCAGGTCAAACCTCTCTGCTGGCAGACTAGCTTGTGTGACAGGATTATCCACACTCTTGCTACTATGTACATGATTGTTTACAACCTCTCAACCATAAACAGCATAGAGAGTTTGGAGTGTTTTGAAAGTCTTAGTTAGCATTGGGTTTTTCTAAAGATAAAAATCATGTTGGTGAAGGGTTTTTCATTTATTGGGCCAATGTTTGCTGCTAAATCCCCTGCCCTTATACATGTTAATGAATATATAACTAGCATATAGGAGAAATAAGTATTAACCTTTAAGATTAATCATGTTAAACCTTAGGCTAAGTAAATTCCTTTCTTAATTGTAACCCACTACACCCTCACCCTATAGGAATGCAACTTTATCTGGTACCTTTGGAGCCTGGTTTAAGAAAAATCACTCCTGGAAAATAAGTTTCTGGTTGACTGACCATTATCAGAAAAGAAAGGATCATAAGCAGGCCTCATGGCCAGAAGATGATGTAAAACCCCTAAGACCTTTTTGTATACATTTATATGAAGCACCTGATTTTGATAAAGGTCAGGACTGCTGACCCCCGCGTGACTTTAAAATTTCCATTTGTCTCTATGTGTAACAAAAGGTATATAAGCAAACCTGAAAAATAAAGAAAATGGATCAGTTTCTGGAAAGACTGATTCCCCTGTGTCGTTCTTTCTTGTTCTCCGTTTTTCTGGCTGAATTCCCATCTGGAGCGTGGGTGCTCGCCAAGCCTGCTAATTTTGCCCTGGCTTTTAAGATCCACGTGAGAGGGAGCCCAAGGAGGGACACTCTCCGCTATTCAAGTGGGCACCCGTGGCCTACGTAGGTGGTGCAAGCTTCTTGTCTCGAAGGTTTATTGGTATCCCATGTAAACCAAGTTATTCAACCTCTTTTTCTCCACTAATTTTCCTACTACACTATTCCTTTCTAATCTCCCTCCATATCTTTAATTAAGCAATTAATTCCTAGGACACTGACTCCGTCCCTGCTTTGAATTACCCTGGATCTACTGGGGCTGGAACCCGGCAGACAGAGATGCCTTGGCTGACACCAGGCAGTGTGGATAAGAAATGGTCAAGTTTCTCTAAAATGGTTTACTGTTTTATACTTCCACTAATCTATGGGAGTTCTAGTTCCTCCACATCCTTGCCAGCACCTAATACTCTCAGTCTGTTTTCTCCTCTGTAAAATAGGCTAACAATCACAAGCCCACCTGCTGTCAAGGATTGCTGGGCATCAAAGAACCCAAGGGCAGGATGTGCTGTGTAAACCAGGCCACTACATTTGCAATGGTTGGTGTGGTAGGGAAGCAATGGCACCCATACACCTGCACAGCTTCCTGAGATAGGGCCTGATCAGGACAGAGACATCAGACACCCTGGCCTCTCCATGTGCCTCCCCTCCCAACACACACACCAGAAGGCCAGACTTCCTTTTTTATGTTTCTAACTGGACAAGTCACATAGGAGGACAGACCAAGCCAGGCACACAAAGATAATATCACCATCACCTGCTCCTGCCACCTCCCCAAGAGTGGTAGCAGAGTGGGCTAGATCCTTCCTATTCTTCTATGCTTGATACACATATGCTTTAGCATCCAAGTGGTGTGTGTGTGTGTGTGTGCATTTGTGTGTGTGAATGTTTATTTAGTACATGTATTGATGCATTTGTTTTTGTCACTTAGCACCAAGACATGCTCATTCTTATTCCCAATGGCCATCAGAAAACCTTCTGTGGGCAGTGCCCAATTTCCCAGAACCATAAACAGCTGAGCAGTGTTTGGATTTTCTCAGACCTCACTCAAGAAAAAGAAGGGCTGGGAAACCATGCATATGCTGTTCAGAGTCGACAAGGATGTTTTCTCCAGGAGAGGAGACCAAGAGGTCCAGACTGAGCCAAGGTCCCCCCTCAGATACAGAGACAGCAGCTCTCGAGGGAAACACCTCTGTCAGAGGCATTTCTCAGAGATCCAGTCTCCAGCAGCATGGACTGATCCTGCCCCTCGGGCATGGTGGGTGTCTAGACTCACTGTCCTCCATTCCTGAGGACCAAGGGAGGGGTATGGAAGACTGGGGTGCAAAGAGAACTAGGTCTCTCCCTGAAGGGCTTTTGTGCTTTTTCAATTGTCATGTTATCTGCAGGGTGATGCTTCCCTGTCCCCATGAGCCTCCCATTGAATGGTGTTAGCCTCCACCAATGATGCTAGCCTGAATCAATCACTGACCAGTGCAGGTCATCAACCTTCCAATTCTTGCCTTCTTTCTGCTCTGTTGTTCATCTCTGAGAAAGAGCTTCCCTTACCCCCTGGAATGAACGTGTCAGTCATGTCCAAATCTTTGTGACCACATGAACGGTAGATCGCCAGGCTCCTCTGTCCATGGAATTTTCCAGGCAAAAATACTGGAGTGGGTGGCCATGCCCTCTTCCAGGGGATCTTCCCAACCCAGAGACTGAACTTCATCTCTCAAGTCTCCTGCATTGGCAGGCTGTTTCTTTACCATTAGTGCCACCTGGGAAGCCCCTGGAATGAACAAATACATCTATAAGGTGTTATGCTTGCCTCAAATGATGGGAAATGTGCTTCTCTCTCTGTTTCTTTTTTTCTTTCTATTTTCTTCCTTCCTTCCTTCCTTTCTTTCATTCCTTGTCTTTCTATTTTCTTTTTTTGATAATAAAAATGGGCCGCATATACTGTTTTTTGTGCTCTATTACCAGAGAAGGTAATGGCACCCCACTCCAGTACTCTTGCCTGGAAAATCCCATGGATGGAGAAGCCTGGTGGGCTGCCGTCTATGGAGTCACACAAAGTCGACTGAGCGACTTCACTTTCACTTTTCACTTTCATGCATTGGATAAGGAAATGGCAACCCACTCCAGTGTTCTTGCCTGGAGAATCCCAGGGACGGGGGAGCCTGATGGGCTGCCATCTATAGGGTCGCACAGAGTCGCACACGACTGAAGCGACTTAGCAGCAGCAACAGCAGTGCTCTATTACAGTCATTATGCTTTTTGATGTTTCAATTGCTCAAGAAATCTTTGAGCACATCCATCTTTCTGGCACAAGATGTCCCAGACCCACCCCATGCTGACCCTGCCTTAGACCTAGGACCAACCTGTCTCCCAAAAAGCCTCCAGTCCTCTGTGTGGGAACAGGATTTAGAACCCAGGATCTAGCTCCTAGTGTGCTCACTGTATTGTCAAGAGGTCGCACATTTCATTGTGCAGAAGAATGATCGGACAGCTGAGAGTGGTTGGGGATTCAACAGTTCCCACAGGCAGCTGTGGCAGAGTGGGGAGTGAACTCCCAAATACCCAGCTCAGGCTCTTTGGAATGGGAGTGGTTTCCAGGTAGGTCAGGTCTAGGTGACCTGGTTTGGAAGTAGGTATATGTGTGCCCTTCCAAAATGCTCATCTCAGACACGTGACCCAGGTCTGGCCAATGAAATGTAAGCGAAAATGAGACAGGCTGGAACTTGAGAGGATTTACTCCCACAACAAAATACAAAGACATTGTAAGAGACTAAAAATAGCTCCATGCCTGTGCAGCTGGAGCAATTATAAACAAGACACAAATATGCCACAAACCAACTATCCTTTCTGAGGTGCTGAGAGCAAAAGCAGGGTCCCTCACATGATCCCTACATATTGTACCACCAAGGCAGTGAGCAGACCACTTAGGCCACCCCTCTGGCCCAACCCACTGATATACCCCACACTCATAGGATTTAATGAACCAGTTTTCACTCCCCCCTAATCAAATAACAAGAGAGCTTGTTTTTGTTCCCTGGTGCTACAGCACATGTCCCAAGAAAAACTTGCCTGAATTCCTTAATTTGTCTTTTAGCAATTTCTAGGGATTAAAGAGTCCAAGGAACTGAATTGATAAAAAAAAGTTATGGAGTGAGGTACCCTTTCTATACAAAAGGTCAAAGCTTTGCCAAAGAGAGCCCGCCTGTGTTCCTTTGCCTCTCCCTCCTCCCTCCTCTTTTTGCCTGAAAAGGAGATGTGATACTAGAGATGCAGCAACCACCTTGTGACTATGTGGTGTAAAGAGATGTCATTTACTAGTGTGAGGGAGCCAGAGAGATGTCGAAGCCTAGGAGAGAAAGGAGAAATGTGAAATGGTGATGGGTGGGAGAATAAGCTGGTCAAGAAAGTCAGCCATGAGCCCACTCTCAAGGAATCAAGGCATGGAGTGCTAGAAGAGAAGCACACAGCACTATGGAAACACAGAAGAAAGGAAGACAAGGGGAAGGAAGAGGGCAGCCCAGTGAAGTAAATGGCCTTGCCAAGCATTTTCTAATACCATCCATTATCTGGAGCAGGAACAGTACCATCTGTGATATTCACAGTGCAATGAGCTATGCACTTGTATTTCTCCCAACTCCCAATCTATTTAAGTGGTGTCAAAAAATAAAAATGAAATCTAAATCAGCATTAAATTTTTACAGTATTAATAAATACTTCCCTCTTGTTTTGGCCAGCTGGCTGACTTTCCCATTGAATAGGGAGGTCAAGAAGATAAGTAAGTCCCCAGATGAGCCTTTTGGGGATTCAGAGGTGAACCTGGAAGGCGAATCTAATGACTGAATGGGGACATGTGCCCTGGGCTTACAGACGGGCTAGTCCCCAAGGGCCATCTGATGGAACAATGAAATTGAGAGCAGGGCATCAGGCAGCTAAATCAAAGATGGCTCCAGTGGTCAGGAAAGTGTTAGGGAAGCATGGTTTTTCCCTATAGTCTCACAGCTTTTAGAGGCTATCCGTGAAGTGCCAGCCTTGAGCAATAGTGTCTTAGACACTGTGTGCATCCTAAAAGCCTCGTATGGCAGGATGCATAGACTCATCTCTGGTTTCTAGATGCTGGCCCTATACCCAGGACAGTTAGAGGACACACAAAAAGGAAGAGGACCAGGGCCAGGAGCCCATATTTCCTAGGTGTCCACCGTAGCCAGAGGTCTATAGTGCTGTGCATGTTCGTGGATGAGATCTCCTTTAATCTTCACAGGCACCTGTGCAGTAGGGATTATACCCCCATTTTACAGATAAAGTAACTGAGGCTAAGAGAAATGAGTCATTAGCCAGAGTTGCTTGACTGGAAAGCCCTGGTACTGGGATCCAATCCCAGGTCAATGTTTGGAGCCACAGCTCTGCCCCCAGATCCAGCTGCTGGTACTTGTGAGTTTCTTTAGGAGAGCAGGTGTGTGATGGTTTGTCATTTATAGTAATGAAGAGCTGAACAGTGTGGTGAGCCAGGCAGCCTCAGTCTGATCCCCAATTCCACTACTTGCTGGTGTGTGACCTAGGACAAGTTACTTAACCTCTCTATGCTTTAGTTTCCACATTTAGTTTCTAGAAATGAGAGGAGCACTTAGAACAGTGACTGACACATGAGAAGACTTTTTGTTATGTTTATTGTTATTGTTGATGGTGATGATGCCAGAATGGGTGGGAGAGACTATGGAAGCTGCATGGCTGATGTAGTAAGGGAGAAGGCAACCTTTGAAGCCCCACAAGTCTCCCTCAGAGGGAACAAACATGAAGGTGGAAAGCAGGACTCGTACGCCCCCAGCACTGCTCCCGCTGCAAAAAGTGGTTTTGGTTTTGTCTGAGGTTTGTTCTGTGTGCTCAGGTCCAGGTCCTCTCAAGCTCTGTCCCTACAGAGCCTCCCAGCTAGCTCCCCAGGGCAAGTAAAGCTTCCCATGGTCACATCCAGGGTACGTCCCTGCTGAGACCTTGATATCCCTCAGAGGAAACCAGAAGAACAGGCCTGGACTCAGCCACTGGTACCTGTGAAAGGCAAGCCATCTCTGTTGGAAGTCATCTGTGAGTCTATGGTACAGCCAGTGTGGGGACACGTTCCCTTCATCCCTGAGCCATGGGTCTGTGTCTGCCAATGGTAGGGCCCAGCCACCAGGGGAAAAGGCTATATATCTGGGGGTGGAGGTGCCTCCATATGTAACCCTCCTATTGTTTCCTTGGGGTCCATCCCTCAGGGCCTGGCCACCCTAACACTATCTCAGGGCACACTTTGGCATGGCCAATATCACTTGGGCTTGCACATTTTGAGTGTTTTTGTTGTTGTTTAGTCACTAAGTCATGTCTGACTTTTTTGCTACCCACCAGGCTCCTCTGTCCATGGAATTCTCCAGGCAAGAATATTGGAGTGGGTAGCCATTCCCTTCTCCAGGGGATCTTCCTGAGCCAGGGATGGAAACCAAGTCCTTTAACCAAAGCCATTGGGTTTACTCTCTGTCCTCAAGAGGCAGGAAAGAGAGACCTCAGGAAAGAGGAGGAAGTGCCCTCCAACTGCTTATTCTTCCCCATTGTATCCACATCCTTGCTCTTCCTCTCAATCCAAGTGGAATCCAAACAGCGATTAAATAGCATCATTATCACCATTGTCATTATCATCAAAACTAGAGTTATGCTAAATACCCTCTCTGATGAATCCACATTTTCCAGAAGACCCTGACCAGCAACTGCAGCTTCAGAAAGATCTGCCCAAGAAGGTGCCACAAAACAATCGTGTCACAGATGTGTCCTGGAGACTTAATGTCCAGAGCACAAGTCAGACGCAAGTCATGTCAGCCAGTCTTATGATGAGGAATCATGTTAGACAGAAAAATTAAAATCCAAGGCCAAAGAAGGCATTGATGATTGTATTTGAGGGTTGTTATCAACCATCCCCAAGAAAAAGAAATGCAAGAAGGCAAAGTGATTGTCTGAGGAGATCTTATAAATAGCTGAGAAAAGAAGAGAATCCAAAGGCAAATGAGACAGAGAAAGATATACTCAAATGAACGCAGAGTTCCAGAGAATAGCAAGGAGAGATAAGAAAGCCTTCTTAGGTGAACAATGCAAAGACAGAAGAAAATATTAGAATGGGAAAGACTAGAAATATCTTCAAGAAAATTAGGGATGGTAAGGTAATATATCATGCAAAGATGGGCACAATGAAGGACAGAAATAGCAAGGACCTAAAAGAAGCAGAAGAGATTAAGAAGAGGTGGCAAGAAGACACAGAAGAACTATACAAAAAAGGACTTAATGACCTGGATAACCATGATGGTGTGCTCACTCAGCTAGAGCCAGACATCCTAGAGTGTGAAGCCAAGAGAACCTTAGGAAGCATCCCTACAAATAGAGCTAGTGGAGGTGATGGAACTCCAAGTGAGCTATTTCTAATCCTAAAAGATGATGTTGTTAAAGTGCTGCACTCTATATGCCAGCACATTTAAAAAATTCAACAGTGACCATGGGACTGGAAAAGTCAGTTTGCATTTCAATCTCAAAGAAGGGCAATGACAAAGGGTGTTCAAACTACCATACAATTGCACTCATTCCACACACTAACAAGGTCATGCTCAAAATTCTCCAAGCTAGGCTTCAATAGTATGTGAACCGAGAACTTCCAGATGTACAAACTGGATTTAGAAAAGGCAGAAGAACTGCAGATCAAATTTCCAACCTCCACTGGATCATAGAAAAAGCAAGGAAATTCCCCCCGAAAAAGTCTATGTCTGCTTCATTGACTATGCTAAAGTCTTCGAACTGTGTAGATCACAATGAACTGTAGAAAATTCTTCAAGGGATGGGAATACCAGACTACCTGACCTGCTTCCTGAGAAACCTGTACACAGGTCAAGAAGCAACAGCTAGAACTGGACATGGAACAACACAGTGATTCAAAATTGGGAAAGGAGTATGTCAAGGCTGTATATTGTCACCCTGTTTATTTAACTTATATGCAGAGTACATCATGTGAAATGCCAGGCTAGATGAAGCACTAGCTGGAATCAAGATTGCCATGAGAGATATTAACAACCTCAGATATACCACATTAATGGAAGAAAGGGAAGAGGAACTGAAGAGCCTCTTGATGAGGGTTAAAGAGGAGACTGAAAAAGCTGGCTTAAAGCTAAACATTGAGAAAACTAACATCATGGCAATTAGTCCCATCGCTTCATGGCTAATAGATTTGTATAAAGTGGAAAGAGTGACAGACTTCATTTTTAGGGGCTCCAAAATCACTGCAGATGATGACTGCAGGTATGAAAATAAAAGGTACTTGCTCCTTGGAAGAAAAGCTCTGACAAACCTAGACAGCATGTTAAAATGCAGACATAACTTTGCCAACAAAGGTCTGTATAGTCTAAGCTATGGTTTTTCCAGTGGTCAGACGTAAAAGCTGGACATTAAAGAAGGCTGAGTGCCAAAGAATTGATGTTTTTGAACCATGGTGCTGGAGAAGACTCTTGAGAGTCCCTTGGACTGCAAGATCAAACCAGATAATCCTATAGAAAATCAACTCTGAATATTCATTGAAAGGAATGATGCCGAAGCTGAAGCTCCAATGCTATGCCCACTTGATTGGAAGAACTGACTCATTGGGAAAAAAAAAAAAAAAGCAAAACCCTGATGGTGGGAAAGACTGAGGGCAGGGAGAAGGGGACAAAAGAGGATGAGATGGTTGGATGGCATCACTGACTCAATGGACATGAGTTTGAGCAAACTCCAGGAGATAGTAAAGGACAGGGAAGCCTAGTGTGCTGCAGTTGATGGGACTACAAAGAGTCAGACATGACTTAGTTATAGAATAACCACAACAATCAGAGCCCAGGGGGATTTAAGGGACCATCAGAGCCCAGCCTGTTCCTGGCTGGATTGGGAAGGGGCCAACATTGCCTGGGCTCACTCTAGCCCTGAGAGGCCTGCCTTATGTAGACATATCCTCTGGGGGGGACTTCCCTGGTGTCTCAGTGGTAAAGACTGTGACTGCTGATGCAGAAGACACAGGTTCCATCCCTCTTCTGGGAAGATCGCACATGCACCAGAAAAGCTAAGCTCTTTTGCTACAGCTATTGAACCTGTGCTCTAGAGCCCAGGAGCCACAACTACCGAGGACACATTGCCACAACTACTGAGCACTCTAGAGCTCATGTTCCACAACAAGAGAAATCACTGCAATGAGAAGCCTGTACCATGACTAGAGTGTAGCCCTCCACTCGCTGTAACTACAGAAAGCCTGTGTGGCAACAAAAACCCGGTACAGAACAAAATAAATAACAAAAACAATTTAAAAGTTGTCTTTAAAGAGAAACCACAGGCAGCACAGCCAAAGCAAACAAACAAAAAATCATCAGGAGGAGCATCAGTTCAGTTCAGTTCAGTCCCTCAGTCGTGTCCGACTCTTTGCGACCCCATGAATCACAGCATGCCAGGGCTCTTTGTCTAAAATCATCTCCCGGAGTTCACTCAGACTCACGTCCATCGAGTCAGTGATGCCATCCAGCCATCTCATCCTCTGTCGTCCTCTTTTATTCCTGCCCCCAATTCCTCCCAGCATCAGAGGCTTTTCCAATGAGTCAACTCTTCGCATTAGGTGGCCAAAGTACTGGAGTTTCAGTTTTAGCATCATTCCTTCCAAAGAAATCCCAGGGCTGATCGCCTTCAGAATGGACTGGTTGGATCTCCTTGCAGTCCAAGGGACTCTCAAGAGTCTTCTCCAACACCACGGTTCAAAAGCATCAATTCTTTGGTGCTCAGCCTTCTTCACAGTCCAACTCCCACATCCATACATGACTACTGGAAAAACCATAGCCTTGACTAGATGGACCTTTGTTGGCAAAGTAATGTCTCTGCTTTTGAATATGCTATCTAGGTTGGTCGTAACTTTTCTTCCAAGGAGTAAGCGTCTTTTAATTTCATGGCTGCAATCACCATCTGCAGTGATTTTGGAACCCCAAAAAATAAAGTCTGACACTGCTTCCACTGTTTCCCGATCTATTTCCCATGAAGTGATGGGACCAGATGCCATGATCTTCGTTTTCTGAATGTTCAGCTTTAAGCCAACTTTTTCACTCTCCTCTTTCACTTTCAACAAGAGGCTTTCTAGTTCCTCTTTACTTTCTGCCATAAGGGTGGTGTCATCTGCATATCTGAGGTTATTGATATTTCTCCCAGCAATCTGGATTCCAGCTTGCGCTTCTGCCAGCCCAGCGATTCTCATGATGTACTCTGCATAGAAGTTAAATAAGCAGGGTGACAGTATACAGCCTTGACGTACTCCTTTTCCTATTTGGACCCAGTCTGTTGTTCCATGTCCAGTTCTAACTGTTGCTTCCTGACCTGCATATAGATTTCTCAAGAGGCAGGTCAGGTGGTCTCTTTCTCTCTCAGAATTTTCCACAGTTTATTGTGATCCACACAGTCCAAGGCTTTGGCATAGTCAATAAAGCAGAAATAGATGTTTTTCTGGAACTCTCTTGCTTTTTCCATGATCCAGCGAATGTTGGCAATTTGATCTCTGGTTCCTCTGCCTTTTCTAAAGCCAGCTTGAACATCTGGAAATTCACGGTTCACGTATTGCCAAAGGCCTGGTTTGGAGAATTTTGATCATTATTTCACTAGCGTGTGAGATGAGTGCAACTGTGTGGTAGTTTGAGCATTCTTTGGCATTGCCTTTCTTTGGGATTGGATGGATAGGACTGGGTTGGAAACCAGACACCAAGTTACCTAAGTATCTGACCACTGTCTATGGGGGATTGAAACCTCAGTATAGGAAGGCTTCTCAAGCAGGAAACAAATAAAATAAACACTAACCAACAAGGAAACACTAATTCATCAGACCATGTTGCATTATGAACTGTTATCAAGTCACAATAAAGAGATGAACACAAGTCACACACTGATGGTATTCATAATGAATAGACCACATTTGTTTATCCACGCACCCAAATCCTGGCTTTTAATCTGAGTGTTTTCTCTGGACTTTCTCCCTTCTAACACTTCCTGGAGCCATCCCGCGCCCAAGGCCAGGGGCGGTAACAGAGAGGAACAACCCCACATCCAAGGAGCAGTGGCTGCATGGGCACAGGAGGGCTTAGAGGAGCTATCCCACGTTGAAGGTCAGGAAGGGCGGTGGTGAGGAGATATCCCTCATCCAAGGTAACATCAACATTCTAGGAATCAGTGAACTAAAATGGACTGGAATGGGTGAATTTAACTCAGATGACCATTATATCTACTACTGTGGGCAGGAATCCCTCAGAAGAAAGGGAGTAGCCATCATGGTCAACAAAAAAGTCTGAAAAGCAGTACTTGGATGCAATCTCAAACACGACAGAATGATCTCTGTTCATTTCCAAGGCAAACCATTCAGTATCACAGTAATCCAAGTCTATGCCCCAACCACTAACGCTGAAGAAACTGAAGTTGAATAGTTCTATGAAGACCTATAAGACCTTTTAGAACTAACACCTAAAAAAGATGTCCTTTTCATTATAGGAGACTGGAATGCAAAAGTAGGAAGTCAAGAAACACCTGGAGTAACAGGCAAATTTGGCCTTGAAAGGCGGAAGGAAGCAGGGCAAGACTAATAGAGTTTTGCCAAGAAAATGCACTGGTCGTAGCAAACACCCTCTTACAACAACACAAGAGAAGACTCTACACATGGATATCACCAGATGGTCAACACCAAAATCAGACTGATTATATTCTTTGCAGCCAAAGATGGAGAAGCTCTATACAGATCACTCATCTAGAGCCAGACATCCTGGAATGTGAAGTCAAGTGGGCCTTAGAAAGCATCACTACGAACAAAGCTAGTGGAGGTGATGGAATTCCAGTTGAGCTGTTTCAAAGCTTGGAAGATTATGCTGTGAAAGTGCTGCACTCAATATGCCAGCAAATTTGGAAAACTCAGCAGTGGCCACAGGACTGGAAAAGGTCAGTTTTCATTCCAATCCCAAAGAAAGACAATGCTAAAGAATGCTCAAACTACCGCACAATTGCACTCATCTCACATGCTAGTAAAGTAATGCTCAAAATTCTCCAAACCAGGCTTCAGCAATACATGAACCGTGAACTTCCTGATGTTCAAGCTGGTTTTAGAAAAGGCAGAGGAACCAGAAATCAAATTCCCAACATCCACTGGATCATGGAAAAAGCAAGAGAGTTCCAGAAAAACATCTATTTCTGCTTTATTGACTATGCCAAAGCCTTGGACTGTATGGGTCACAAAAAACTGTGGAAAATTCTGAGAGAGATGGGAATATCAGACCACTTGACCTGCCTCTTGAGAAATCTGTATGCAGGTCAGGAAGCAACAGTTAGAACTGGACATGGAACAACAGACTGGGTCCAAATAGGAAAAGGAGTACAGCAAGGCTGTATATTGTCACCCTGCTTATTTAACTTCTATGCAGAGTACATCATGAGAAACGCTGGGCTGGAAGAAGCACAAGCTGGAATCAAGATTGCCAGGAGAATATCAATAACCTCAGATATGGAGATGACACCACCCTTATGGCAGAAAGTGAAGAGGAACTAGAAAGCCTCTTGATGAAAGGGAAAGAGGAGAGTGAAAAAGTTGGCTTAAAGTTGAACATTCAGAAAATGAAGATCATGGCATCTGGTCCCATTACTTCAATGGAAATAGATGGGTAAACAGTGGAAAGTGTCAGAGTTTATTTTTTGGGGCTCCAAAATCACTGTAGATGGTGACTGCAGCCATGAAATTAAAAGACGCTTACTCCTTGGAAGAAAAGTTACGACCAACCTAGATAG
Source organism: Oryx dammah (assembly GCF_014754425.2). NCBI lineage: Eukaryota > Metazoa > Chordata > Mammalia > Artiodactyla > Bovidae > Oryx > Oryx dammah. Next base: position 5,199,914 of record NW_024070198.1, read on the forward strand.
CATATTCAAAAGCAGAGACATTACTTTGCCGACTTAGGTCGTGTGGTCGAGGCTATGGTTTTTCCAGTAGTCACGTATGGATGTGAGAGTTGGACTGTGAAGAAGGCTGAGCACCGAAGAATTGATGCTTTTGAACTGTGGTGTTGGACAAGACTCTTGAGAGTCCCTTGGACTGCAAGGAGATCCAACCAGCCCATTCTGAAGGCGATCAGCCCTGGGATTTCTTTGGAAAGACTGATGCTAAAGCTGAAACTCCAGTACTTTGGCTACCTCATGTGAAATGTTGACTCATTGGAAAAGACTCTGATGCTGGGAGGGATTGGGGGCAGGAATAAAAGGGGACGACAGAGGATGAGATGGCTGGATGGCATCACTGACTCGATGGACGTGAGTCTGAGTGAAGTCTGGGAGTTGGTGATGGACAGGGAGGCCTGGCATGCTGTGATTCACGGGGTCGCAAAGAGTCGGACATGACTGAGTGACTGAACTTAACTGAACACTTTCTCGGAGCCCTCCCTCCTCTAGGTTGACAAAGGTCTCAAATAAGGTGTAAGAGTAGGGCATAGAGATTCAAATAAGTGCCTGCAGGGTAGATGGGTGTGAGCAGAGGCTCAGAGTGGGAAGGGAGTGACAAGGCTCAGCTGGAGTCATCTGCAGACAGGATGGAGGTGGATGGGGGATTCTCCTGTGAGCTGAGCCTGCACTTGACAGGCTGCTTGACGGTTCTGGACACCTTGAGGGGGTGGAAGGGCAGGAAACACCTTGTCCCTGACAAGGGAACAGAAACTAAAACAGAGAATTCCTTAGGAACCTTCCTAAGAAAGACAAAGTTGGATACTTCTCCTCTCTTCAATTTGCACAAATCTAGGGCTGAAACCCTCTGGCCCGCTATGGGTGCCTTAATTGAAAGAGGCAGTTAATGTGGGGAACAGTGAAGTCTTACAATTTATAGCTTCTTATATTTTCTTTTGCCTGTGCCTCACAGCTTGCAGGATCTTCCTGCCTAAGTATGGATCAAACCCATGCCCCTTGCAATGGAAGCACAGAGTCCTAACCAGTGGACCACCAGGGAATCCCCTAGCGCTTCTAACTGAAAGCACCCTTAGTAAACACACTTTGATGTAGGTTTCAGGCCATCATTTGAGAATGAGCCACTGGGTGAAATTCTGTATCAACATTTCTGCATAAATCATATTCATAATGCACATCATTGATTTTCAGCTTGGTTTCCCTTAGAGTGAAGCTAAAACCAGGAGACCCTGGAAAACAAGCAAATTAAGGGCAGGGTATCCACAACAAAACCCACAACTGGGTTTTCTTGATTTTCATAGCTGCCTTATTGTTGTTTAGTCACTCAGTCAAGTCCAACTCTTTCCCACCCCATTGACTGTAGTCTGCCAGGATCCTCTGTCCATCAGATTTCCCAGGCAAGAATACTGGAGTGGGTTGCCATTTCCATTTCCAGGGGATGTTCCTGGACCAAGGATTTAACCCATATCTTCTGCATTGGCAGGTGGATTCTTTACCGCTGAACCCCAAGGGAAGCCCAATGATTAGAGAAATGCAAATTAAAAAGACAATGACAATGATGACCAAATATCCCCTGGCACCAGTTATCAAGAACTGTGCATACAATAAATAATAAAGAGAGCTTGAAGGAAAAAGAACCCTACTATACCCTGGTGGGAATGCTAACATCCACTATGGACAACAGTAGGGAAGTTCCTTCAAAAAGGAAAAATAGACCCACATCAAGATCTAGCAATCTCACTTCTGGCTGGGAATATATCTGAAGAAAACTATCCTTCAAAAAGACATTTGTATCCCACTAGTCACTGGGGCAGTGTGTATAATAGACAAAGCATGGGAACAACCGAAATGTCCACCCACAGATGAGCAGAGATAAAAGATGTGCTTCATATATTCAGTAGACTATGACTTAGCCAGAAATCAGAAGAAAATGATGTCATTTGCAGCAACATGGGTGGACACCACACTAAATTCAAGTAGTGACACAGAGAAAGACAAATGTCAGGTGTTATCACTCACACATGGACTCGAAAACTCATACAAATGAACTAATTGCCAAACAAAAACAGACTCACAGACTTCGAAAATAAATTAGCTCCCAAAATAGAAAGTTGAGGATGGGAAGAGAAGAAATTAGAAGGTTGGGATTAACACAGAACCACAAATTTTATTGAACAATCAAAAAGAACCTACTGGATCAGCACAGAGAACTCTATTGCATGTCTGTAACTATGTGGGAATAGAATCCAAAGAAAAAAACAAGTACAGGTATATGTATGAGTGAATCAAGTTGCTATAGAATGAAAACAAACACAACAATGTATACGAACTATATTATATTAGAAAAATTATATTAAAAGGGAAAGAAAGAAAAGAATAGCTATTCTATTGCATTCAGGCCTCTGTGATTTAGGATGGTGGCACATTTTGAATTTAGTGTCCACTTTTGTAGGATTTGGGATCTCTAGGGGTGCGGGTGCAGGGTAAGGGGGAAGAGGGAATGAGATACACGCACTCGGGTGTTTGTTCAGGCTATTTTCCACTCTAATTTACCACCCCCAAACACAGTTTTCTCTAAAGCTGTAGTTCTGGGAATTACCAGAGAGGGGCATGAAGAAATGCTGCTTTCCAGTGGCCATTTCTCATAACGACAACTTTAAAACCATCGCCTCTACGTATTTAATATCCACAAACCAGAGGGGTTGCAAATGACCTTTGGCATCAAGAATTATCCATGGGGTTGCTAAGAGTCAGACATGACTGAGCGATTTCAATTTCACTTTTCACTTTCATACACTGGAGAAGGAAATGGCAACCCACTCCCGTGCTTTTGCCTGGAAAATCCCAGGGATGGAGGAGCCTGGTGGGCTGCAGTCCATGGGGTTGCTAAGAGTTGGACAAGATTGAGTGACTTCACTTTCACTTTTCACCTTCATGCATTGGAGAAGGAAATGGCAACCCAGTTCAGTATTCTTGCCTGGAGAATCCCAGGGACGGGAGAGCCTGATGGGCTGCCATCTATGGGGTCGCACAGAGTCAGACACGACTGAAACGACTTAGCAGCAGCAGATAATAAAAAATGAATTCAAAACAGAGCCAACACTCCAGAAGCCAATTTCAAGGGCTAAATTGTCCTCACATTTTCAGCAAAATCCCATGAAAAGTTTTTCTTAAACTTGGTAGCTGCTTTCTCCACATCTAATTTGAAAGCAATGTTTAAAGATTAGAAAGAGAGATTAGGAAAACCACCCCATTTACCATTGCAAGAAAAAGAATAAAAAACCTAGGAATAAACCTACCTAAAGAGGCAAAAGATCTGTACTTAGAAAACTCTAAAATACTTACAAAAGAGATCAAAGACAACATAGATGGAGAGATATACCATGTTCTTGGATTGGATTAATCAATATTGTGAAAATGACTACACTACCCAAAGCAATCTATAGATTCAATGTAATCCCTATCAAATTACCAATGACATTTTTCACAGAGTTAGAACAAAAAATTGTACAATTTATATGGAAACACAAAAGACCCCATACAGCCAAAGGGATCTTGAGAAAGAGAAAATGGAGCTGAAGGAATCAAGTTCTCTGCCTTCACACTATACCACAAAGCTACAGCCGTGTTTATTAAAATGACTCACCTTCATTGTGTGTGCTGTCGCTTCAGTCATCTCCGACTCTTTGTGACCCCATGGACTGTGGCCCGCCAGGCTTCTCTGTCCATGGAATTTCCCTGGCAAGAATACTGGAGTGGGTTGCCATGCTCTCCTCCACGGGGTCTTCCTGACCCAGGGATAGAACCTGCATCTCTAATGTCTTGTGCATTGACAGGCGAATTCTTTACTACTAGTGCCAGCTGGGAAGCCCCCATCACCTTTATCAACTGTTTCTAAAGCATTCAATTCACATATTGTAGAAACAATGAATCATTCTTATTTCCTTCATATCCCATCCGCTTGTATCATAGTTAATCAGATTGCAGCCTTATTATAACAAGTGAAACTGGCATAAACAAAATTGGGAATAGACCCACAGGCTCCTAGAGGCAGCTCACTGTACTTTCTGAGGGAATGATGAGCATTAGGTGAGCAGATTACAGTTCACACATGTCTGTAGCTGACAAAATTGGGTTCTGTCTAGATATCAACTCTTAATGAAATAACACTTGTAAAGTACTTAAACCAGTACCCGATTCATACTATAGGCCCTCTGTAAATGTTAGCCATTATCATCAGTTTCACGCCTTTCGAGCGTTTCTCACAGGCTGTACGCTAGATGCTGAGAGCACTTCAAGAGGCGGAAGCAGGACTGTAGAAGCACTACTGGAGAAATCGACCTGAACTTCCCTGAATCAACAGTGCAAGCACATAGCAAGACTTCCAAATGGCAGCAGCAAAAGCAATGCAAGGTACATGTGATTGATGGATATATTAATTTGTAGCACATAAACGCTTGTGCCTAGGGTAAAGAAATACTTTATTTTTCAAATAAAAATTTCTAAAGAAAAGTTGTCCATGAGCAGGTCATACCTGAGCACATCCTGAGATACAAGCCCAGCACCAGGCACCAGGCAGGATGGAAACATAAAGGCCAGTGGCTCCCTTATGGGAACAGCCTGGCTCTTTCCAACACTGCGGGGGTTAGTGGCGGGGGGGTGGGGGTGGGGGGTGTGGGCAGCTTCCATTTCCTGGGGTGGGTCTAGGAAATGCTCTATGGAGAGCACAGCTCCAAAAGGAAAAAGCCACACTCTCAAAACCCACAACAAGGATCCCCCAGGTCATGTTTCTGCCATTCCTCACCTTTTCACTCCCTGCCTCTGTGTCTCTGCAGGCCTGGTGTTCCTTAGCTGGGGCTGAGTTTCTGCCTGGACAATGCTCCAAGGTATTGGAGGGGAGGTGCAGACGCTGGGTGTCTCCCTGTCAAGCCCACACCAGCCACCACAAGGATTATTTTCTCATAGAGACTCATGCTTTTACACAAGGTACAGACAAGGAGTGTATAATACAGTCTTAAGGGACAGGGCAAACAGCGGGTTGGGCATCAAAACACTTGGCAAGCCATCTCCTTGCTCCCTGACTACTGGAGATCCCTAGAGGAAAGAGTCCTTTGGGCCAGGCATGAAAGAAAAGAGTTTGTTTCTGTGTTGGATGGGATGAAAGGCTTAAGTGTGAGTGGGCTGATGTGTGGAGGGGCAGATACAAGAACTGTGAAGGGCAGTTTGCATTAATGAGAAATTTCTCTGTTTCCTGTGATAAAAATGGAATTCTGGCCAGTTTTGGCAAAAGAGAGTCTTTCGGCTTAAGTATCTGGAATATCCAGTGGGGGAATGGAGTGTCAAGTGTGGCTGGATTCAGAGACCCAAACAATAATATCATCCTCTATGTTCCTAGCATTCTCTCTTTACTTCCCTTGTCTTAACCTGTCTTATATTTATGTGTTGACCTTTTTTTTTTGTTCCTTCAAATGGTCTACACTGTCAAGAAAGAAGCCAGGCAAGCCAAACAGAGAGGAACTTCTTTACGAGCATGCAGAATGGCTTGGATTTCATATCCACCACTTGAGCCAACCCTGATAACAAAGTGATAAGAGCACTAAGATCAGTCATTTGCCACCAGTGTGACCAGGAATGGAAGGTCCACTCTGACTTACAGAAACACCAGAATTCTCTCTTTAGGATACAGAGGAGAGTGGTTCTTATGAAGACATGAAAAATTATTTCTGCTTCAACTGTCCAAGTTGTTTGAATGGTAGAAACAAAGGCCAGAAGCTGGAAAAATATAGCTAGATTATTCTTGCTGGGAAAAGCAGAAATTGAGACAGAAGGTGGTCAAGGCCACCTCACAGAGGGCCCTTAACACTCCATGAAGGGCTTATCTTCTCAATCCACTTTGCCGTCCATCAGAATCATCTGTGGATACAACTCAACAGCAGCAAAAAACAAAACAAAATGAGCAAAGGACTTGAATAGACATTTAAAGACATTTAAAGAAGGTAAAAAATGACCAATAAGCACATGAAAAAATGCTCAAATTCACTAGAGAAATACAGATCAAAACGACAATGAGATGGAATGCATGATCTGATTTTACATTGTTTCTTTTTCTTTTACATTAAATTTCTTTTTCTTTTTCTAGTCCAACCTATACAGCATATTAAAAAGCAGAGACATTACTTTGCCGACTAAGGTCCGTCTAGTCAAAGCTATGATTTTTCCAGGAGTCATGTATTGATGTGAGAGTTGGACTATACAGAAAGCTGAGCACCAAAGAATTGATGGTTTTGAAATGTAGTGTTGGAGAAGATTCTTGAGAGTCCCCTGGACTGCAAGGAGATCCAACCAGTCTGTCCTAAAGGAGATCAGTCCTGGGTGTTCAGTGGAAGGACTGATGCTGAAGCTGAAACTCCAATACTTTGGCCACCTGATGCAAAGAACTGACTCATTTGAAAAGACCCTGATGCTGGGAGGGAGTAGGGGCAGGAGGAGAAGGGGATGACAGAAGATGAGATGGTTAGATGGCATCACCGACTTGATGGACATGAGTTTGAGTAAGCTCCGTGAGTTGGTGATGGACAGGGAAACCTGGCGTGCTGCAGTCCAATGGGGTTGTTCGGACACAACTGAGTGACTGAATTGACTGAATTAAACTGAACTATTTTTTCTGAATAAAATAACGATAATCTTTTTTCCTACTACTGATTCCCTAGTACCTAAAAAGAAAGTCCAAAGCCACACTTCCATCCTCACTATTTATTCAGCATGTGTCATGCATTTGGCTTTAGCATAAGCATACTGTTTATCTAATTTATCCTTATGACATACCTCGTGACATAAGGAGTAGGTTTACCTTCTGAGGATGAAGAACTTAGGCAATTTCCTCCAAGCTTACATGGGTGATAAACAGTAAAGAGAAGATTTGCATCTGGACTCCTGATTCCAAAGTCAAACTTTGAGAACTACACCAAAATCTTTTCTGTTGATGAATATCACATTTTAATCTCAGACATATTAATCAACAAAAGTAATAGAGCTAAATATATTTATTATAATAAAATAATTTATATATTCAGTAAGGTGAAATATTATTTATCTTCATTCTTGCCAAACTTCTGTAAAAAATCTTTAATAACTTAATAAGGCACTGAAAAGATGCAGCAGCTTCAAAGTTAAAATTTGGCATTTCTGAGTGCAATAATACCCCAAACTTGTATTTAGATTACTCTATACTGGTCTAGAGACATTTTCTTCAGAGAGGGTATCAAGTCATCAAGAGACAAATTGAGTTCTCAGTGTGGTTGCTTGTGGGTAGAATGCATCATGGAGTGAGGGTGGAATTCAGTCTCATCCTTGCACACCCAAAGCCTAACTAGCAGAGCATGTAACAGGAGGGTCTGCTTATGGGTTCCTTTAGGAAAACAAGCCGCAGTACAGAAGCTCTCAGAATAAAACACATAAAAGAAATGTAAGCACACATACACAAAGATGAAGATAAACAAGCTCTGTATGAACCTACTACCAAATATGGAAGATAAATGCTGATAATTTGAGGACATGGAAATAATTTTGAGCTCTTGATTATAAGGTGCTAACTACATAAAGCTGATATAAGTGGTAAGTTTTAAATCAAATACTGGCTATCTTTCCTAATGCTAACACCAAGAAAAAAAATAAATTAGCTTGTAATATACAATTGTTCAAAGTACATTGACCATGGGTAACTTCTCTGTATGAATCTTTCAGCTTCACGAGTTAAATGCATTTTAGGACAAGAGATTTGTACTATTCAATGGGTTTAATGAATACATGAGCTCTGAGGACTTTCAATAACAACTAGAAATGTTAATTGAAACTTAAATGAACTATCTTTTGCCAAGAGCACTGCACCTCATATTGGTTGGTTGCCTTTGAAGTAACTAATGCTCATATTTCTAGACCAGTGGGTCTTCCCAGGTGGCATGGTGATAAAGAATCTGCTCGTCAATGCAGGAGCTTCAAAAGACACAAGTTCAATCTCCTGGATCGGGACGATCCCTTGGAGTCAGAAATGGCAACCAGCTCCAGTGTTCTTGCCTGGAAAATTCCATGGACAGAGGAGCTTGGAGGGCATCAGTCCATGGAGTCACAAAGAGTTGGACATGACTGAGGAACTAAGCACATTCGTTGCACATAAGTCACCATGTTCTATATATTACATATTCATTCTTTAGAAGACTTTAGAAGTCTTATTGATTGCCATTCAATAAGAATCAATAAGAGAGGTGGGTAAAATAATACTATTATCTTGAAAAGTGCAATTTTCTATGTGGGTTTCCAGGTGGCACGGTGGTATAAAAACCACTTGTCAATGTAGGAGATGTGCCTTCAATCCCTAGATCAGGAAGATCCCCTGGAGGAGGAAATGGCAACCCACTCCAGTATTCTTGCCTGGGAAATTCCATGTATAGAGAAACCTGGCGGGCTACAGTCCATGAGGTTGTAAAGAGTCAGCCAAGACTGAGCAACTGAACAAGCATGCATGCACACACACAAGTTATGAAGACATTCTGTTACTTTTTCAAATCCTGGAAAAACCAAAGGCCAGATATTTATAAAGAAATCGTAATAGAGTGACTCTACAAACTCAGTCTCGGGTCCAACTCTCACATAGCCTACATATTCTCATAAGTACGCAAATATAAAACAATTAAGTCTATTAATTACTTGCTAATAATTACATTTGCAATTTAAAATAATTTCATTATAAATGAGTAGTCCCTTTACCATTTCAGGCATCAATTTTGGCATTGATCAAACTGTATTAAAGTCCATATAAATTTCTATACCAGCCAAATCAAATTTTATTTTGAAGATGCACCTAGAGTAGTTCACTTTAAAGGGGATTTGTTAATGTATTTAATAGCAAATTGTAATTATTTTTGGAACAATTGTGACCCATTTTCTCTCTATTAATCTATTGAATTCCTGTGACAAATCCCTACAATCTGAGTGGCTTAAAACAACAGAAATTTATTATCATCCAGTTGTGGAGACTGGCAGTCTGAAATCACTGTGTCAGTAAGGTCATTCCTCCCAGGGGCTCTGAGGTGTATACCCCATACTAGTACTCCATAGTCCATGTTACTCAATACTCCATACTCTACTCTGCCATCCTAGCCTCTGGCGACTGCCTGCAGTCTCTGATATTCCATGGCTTATAGTTGCAGAATGTCAGTCTCTGCCTCCAGCTTCACGTACTCTTCCCCTGTATTTCTCCCCTTCTATATATGTCTTCCCCTTTGCTTATAGGGACACATTCAATTCAGGATTCACCTGACTAATCCACAATGAGCTCTTCTTGAGATGCTTAACTTGATTATACCTGAAAACTCTCTTTCCATATGAGGTTATATTCGCAGGTACTGAGGGTGGGACTTGGACATGTCTTTCTGAGGGCTGATATTAAATGCACTACAATTAAGTGGGTAATACTAAAATAACAGATATACCAGCTTCAAGTAATTTCCTTTCAATATTTCTGTTCAAAAAGATTAGGAAAAAAAACCTCTTCCATTGAAGGTTATAGGATGAATAATCATTTTCATCAATGGGCTAGAATTATTTATGATCTATACATTAGCATAAAAACACTTTCCAAATTGTGTCACGTTTGTTTGGACACACTCTTGAAATGATCACATTATATTCCATTTTGTTGTCTTAGTTTGCATGTATGTCTTTAACTCTGCTAGTATACATATATTTCTAATTGCACAAAGGCAACTTTCAAGAGGGGCTTCCCAAGGGGCTCAGTGATAAAATATCAGCCAGGAATGCAGGAGATGCAGGTTTGATCCCTGGATGCAGAAGATCCCTTGGAGAAGGAAATGACAACCCAATACAGTATTATTGCTTGGGAAATTCCATGGACGGAGGAGCCTGGCAGCCTATAGTCCAAGTCCATGGACTCTCAAAAGAGTCAGATGTGACTTAGCAACTAAACAACAAAGACCTTCAAGAGGTTTTTAATCAACTATCTATCTATCTATCTATATGTGTGTGTGTGTGTGCGTGTGTGTGTGTATATATATGTGTGTGTGTGTGTGTGTGGAAAGAGGGTTGTGAATGGGAAATGATATAATCATAGCTGTGACAATAATAAAGCAAAATATAAAAAGTCATAGAAGAAGCAAGATAGGAAAGATAGTTTGATGTAGGGGTAAGCAAGAAATATAAAAGAAAATGGAAATCATTTTCAGAGTTCAGAAAATTCAGTAGAGAAATAAAACAAAGAAAGTAAAAAATAAGACTTGAATTAGAAGCTAGCTACTAGCATTGATTATTCCTTTTGTGTCACTTTAAATCCCTGTGGTTTTACCTCTTACTCCACTCGTAGCTATGGCAACTAGCTCACTAGGCTTGGCTAGTCTGGAGCAGGTACAGCTGCTTCTTGACCAGAGGCTTTTATGATGTTCTAGCCAGTCTGAATCCTGGAAATGTGCTTAGCCTTCACTCATCAACAAGCTGGAATTGTTAGACAGTTAATGCCCCTAGGACAACATTCGTCCAATGGAGAAGAGGAATCAGTTGATAAACCTATGTCCTTTCTTCCTTGAACAACTATTTCAGAGATACATTTTGTAAGCCATTTAGGAAGGTCTTGGTGATCAAGCAACAAATTATCACTATGGGTAACTTAGAAACACAATCTTATATTGCCTATTTCACTGCCCTAATTTCACTCTTGCTTCTGAGCCTCAAATTCCCAAATTGTTAATAATTTCTCAAGAATAAACTTTTGTCTTGGATTTTTTCTCAGGAACACCTAGGCTAAACATTATCTTTTCCTCTGGCTTATGAAATGAATTACAATTGTCTTAAAAATGTTTTTATATTAAAATAAGCCTAAATTTTGAAAATAGTTTTTTTTTTTTAATTCATGTACACTGACCTTTTAAATAGTGAAGTTTTAGTCTAGCTTAATTTTGTTCCTGGAGATAATAATTGCTATTATTATTAAAAATAAAACAATAATTAAAAGGTTATTATTAATACATCTAGTTTAGTTCAGACAGAAGTCGTTCTAGGAAACTCAAGTTAACCAAAGTTTTATATTTTTAATTAAATGTTTACTCACTAATTTCTTTTTAAATTTTAATTTTTTTCAGTTCCATCAAGAAACAGAGCTTTATTTTTCTTTTGGCTGCCCTGTGGTGGCATATGGGATCTTAGTTCCTTAATCAGGGATTGAACCTACACCATCTGCACTGAATCTTAACCCCTGAGCCACAAGGAAAGTCCCTACTTTCTTCTTTATCCAACTTGATATTGATTAATACATTGTTTTTAGAGTTGTTTATTTACTTCTAGGTGAAAGAAAGAAGAAACGTGATGTATAGCATGACAACTGTTGTGCTCTATAATGTGGAGCAATCCATTTATATTTTAGTGATTAAAACATATTTTGTAGCAGGTATTATGCTAGCTATTAAGAATGCAATGATGAGCATGGCACTCCTGAAGAAGCCTAGTAATGTGGAGCATTCAATCAAGTAACTAAGATTGGAAGCATAGGAAGAGAAACGAAACAGGTGGTGGTTCAAGGACTATTTCACAAAAGGCTTGGTCTCTAAACTGAGAGGTAAAACTTCCAATGAAATTAATATTTTTAGAAAACCACCGGCATGATAAGATAAATGTCTTATTATTAACTTTTAATATATTCAGAGATAAGACAATTAACCTGGGCATTTAATTGTATTGAATTAAAATTCTTGGGGGTTTAAGAAAGATCACTGTCAGATTTAAGACTTGGCATATTGAAGTCTTGGTGAGATGATGTTTCCCTAATTCTTTATTTTTTTCTTTGGTTTAATTACTTTCTTGGTAACTTGTAACATTTTATTTCAAGGATTATACTGAGAACAGACTGTCACTTTAGAGTGTGGTCTGAAGTTTTAAAAAATAACCTTAATTTCCCTACATCAGTTTGTTTATAACGTTTTCTCCATTTTTCCATTTTCTAATTTAGAATAACCTTATTACTTTTACTATGTAGAAAATTTAACTGTAGAAAATTCAATTAATCTACATAATATTTGAGTATAATCTTACCCTTGCAAGCTTGACATATAAGCATTTGTTATTTGTATTTCAAATAATTATTTTAATATGTCTTTTTCCTAAGCAATTAGCAAACTGGTTCTCGGAAACGTCTGTAGTTTTCTGTATTCCAAAGGGATACATATGTTTTATTTAATGAGCCTCTGTGTGTCTTTTCAGGCTTCCCAGGTAGCTCGGTGTAGAAGAATCCGGTTGCTAATGTAGGAGACACAGGAGACGCCGGTTTGATCCCTGGGTCCCGAAGATCCCTTGCAGTGGGAAGTGGCAGCCCACAGCCCAGTACTCTTGTTGGGAAAATTGCATGGTCAGAGGAACCTGGTGGGCTATAGTCCAAAGAGTCAAATATGACTGGGCATGCACGCATATGTCCTTTGGATGAGAGCAGATGATTGAACACTTCGAGTTTTCTTCTTAAGCACAAGGAAAAAAGAAAAGCCAGTTAGATTGGTAAGATTCTGCCATCTGTTACTGCTCACTTTACTGGTCCCCTAGGATATCACACCTCAGTGGCAGAAAATGTGGCTTGGTCTTTGATCTGCTCAGTGTTCAGATTGTCCCCTGGTTCTTGTCAGCAACTAGATTTCTGGCATTTTTCTCTGCCTCTCCCTCTCCATCTCTTTCTCTTACTCCGTTCTACTTTCCTAACTCCCTCTCAGCTTCTCTGCCTAAAAGGAAGCAATCAAGGCAGTTTTTGTACAAGTTGCTCTCCCATAAAGGTCAGAAGAAATAAACATTTAATTTGGCCTCAAGCCTAAGCCATGTTCTACTTGCCAGTTCTTTTTCAGAAAAAAAAAAAAAAATCGATGTTGAGATTTGAGCAACTATGTATCCTATGCCTTTGCAGTTTTTTTGAATGATAATAATCTGAAGGGGAGGATGGGTGAGAATTAGACCCTGAATGTCTAATGCAAGTATGATATAAGAAGGAGATTTATTAGTCTAGTAAAGGAGATATACAAAATTTATCAAAAAAGATTTTTTAAAATGTTTTTTTCTGTGCCTACTTCTACACACAGTGTAGTTAATAAAACTATCAAGACATCATCCAGAAACTGAAGCTTATAATCCCATTTGAAAAGGTGAGGCAAACAACAAGAGCACTTGCAGGTTGATGATGAGCTGGTAATGAGAGTTTTTCACCCAAGTTTGATTTCTGCTGAGCCTTGAAAAAAGTGTTCTGAAAAACAGGACAATCTGTTGGGGAAACTGGTTTGACTCTCATTTAAAATGCAAATCTAGCCTCCTTCAAAAGAAAAGTTGATTGATTTTGAAATATTAAGTATATAAAATACGATCACAAAAAGAAACATGAAATACGATTAACTTTTTTTCATTGGCTGATATTTAATTGAGTCCTTGGGGAAAATGCCTTAAGTTAATGTCATGAAATCTACTCTTCTGTATTTGCATGCATTAAAAGTCTCCAATTAAATGCTATTAATTAACCATGAACTAGTTGAAAATTAGTTTGTTCTCAAAATGTAATCTAGTACAGAGTGGTCTTTGAGAATATTCATTTTGCTATGGTTCTAAGAAATTTAAGATAGGGAAATATCATCTTCTAAAGTTTTATTTAGTGAAAAGTAGATACAAAGTTGCAACCTAATTTTCTGAATTCTCAGATGGTATTTTATTTCTGTCTATAATAGATCAGTTGTTTATATAGAGAAAAATAAATATTTTAATAATCATCATGGATCAAATGGTAGAAAAATGTCCTACTACATGTGAGTTATAAAAAGTTATGTAATAACTAAAACTAGGTCATACGAGCCCCACTTGAATTATTATAAGGTTGGGCCAAACACACTGCTTGCTGGTTGGCTAAATTGCTTCATTAAATGAGTGCTGGGACCACAGAGGAATAGGAAAAAAAGTACAATTCACAATACTTTTCAGGGATAAATTGGCTTTGCCAAATGTTTTTATGCAAGAGAAAATGCTCCAGATACAATTTTTCTTGGATTCTAGAGGTTATCCCTCTCAGACTATGGTTCTCAACTTTGGCTGCCCATTAGAATCACATAGAGAGATTTTAAAATTCCATTCCCAGGCTTCACACTAAATAAATTAAATAACAATTTCTGCATATGGCACAAAGTCATTGGTACTTTTTAATGTTCCCCAATGAGTCCAATGTGCAGCCAAATTTGAAAACTAGTCCTGTAAGAGTATGAGGATTCCCTCAATTAACAATCCTTTAGAACAGATCTCAATGCTGTCTCCAAGGGTTTTTATTTCTTTTTTATTCTGTTTTTTTTTTTTAATATTTTTACATCTTATACTTAAAATAACACAAAACTTCTAATATTTTTTAAAGATAGGATGATTTATTACTTAAAAATAAATGTGAACAAGTCTTTCTTCTATAAAAGGTGGTTAAAAGAGGTCATCTCCTCTGAATCTGAGGCAAAAAATTTTCCATACCTTTGAGAAGCAATCTACCTGACCCAGCTTCACACATGTCCTGAGGACACTGCTTCTTCTAACTTACTTTCAAACAGAGCAGAGATTTGTTTTCCTAACACAAACAGAGGACCATTGAAAATGGTAAAAAAAAAAAAAAACCAAAAACCTGATATGGTTAACAAAATGGGCTTCAGTGTGCAGTAAACCTTGACCTGCATTCCTTAATATTCTCGTCAATGTGCCTACACTTTAGACACACTTTTTTTTTTTTTTGACTATAGACCCCTGACATCTCTTTTTATAGGGCATTCATTAATACTTTAGAAAGCTTGCAGTTGTAAATTCTTTCTCAGATTCTTTGGAATATATGTAAAGGTTCTCCCAGTTTTTCTTCAGTTTTACAACCCAGGAAATGTCTTTCTCAAGAACCTGAGGACTTGTTTCTTTGAAATGTCAGCACTGAAGGAGAAAACACTCCTATCTTCCAGTTTCCATAAAGGGTAGGAGTCTAACATCAATAAGTAACAATTAACAAGCACAGATGGCCTAATTTGCAAACTCACAATGTGCTCAATACATCCCTATAATCAATCCCTTCCCAGTCTTCCCAGCATCTTCAGTACTTTTCCACTAGCTCACTCAGTGCTTAAAACCCTCCTGCTTTTTGCTTCAGTGAAGTTAAGTTCAGTCTGTCATATTGGAATGGTTTTGAACAAGTCTCCCTTACCTGTTTACTTGTCTGGGACAATTTTTATTCTGACTCCCAATGTTTCACATCTGCTCCACCACTTACTAGCAGCAAGATATCAGGGAAAAGTGTTTCAACTCTCTATAAACTTCCTTCACCAAAATAGAAAGAAAATGATAGTACTATTTACCATACAAACTGTATTAGTTAATGTTCCTAGTGATGGGTTTCAAGTATGTATTTTCACAAGCCAAGGCATGTGAGGGCAAAAGGATGGATTCTCAAAGCAAAATAGAGGTGCTCTTGCCAGAAGAAATGAAGCTTGTGCAGATAAAAATAACATAATGCTAGTTGTTGTTGATGTTGTTGTTATAATAACTACTAGTAGGGAGTAGTTAATTGCCCACTCTAAATAAGAACACCTTCTTCTACCACAAGTCTTCATTAATATTAATCATGTAACATAAGTACAACTATATATAATCATCAGGTCAACTATATATAATTTTCTGATTATTTAAACCTTTGCTACATTGAATTAAACAGTTCAAGAATTTGAAAATGACTGAAAATTCAGTTGTACATTTTTAGATATAATGACACTTGGAAATGTTCAAGAGGAAGCCCTGGTGCACAGGCCAGAAGCTCTTTGTCCAAGTATTGCCTCTGTCATTACTCTCCATGTGTAGTTAGAGTGAAATTGTTCTTACCTTCTTGAATGTCATATATATACATACATACATTTTTTTTTTCTCTAGTGGTTTGCTGGAACCTCTCTGCTGTACTTCTATACTCCCACAAAGGTGTTCTTGTCTGTGGGTGTTTGTCAAAACTGATGTTACTGCGTGGAGATGAGGGACTTCCCAGGTGGCACTAATGGTCAAGAACCCACCTGCCAATGCAGGATACATAAGAGATGTGGTTGGATTCCTGGGGTGGGAAAATCCCCTAGAGGAGGGCATGGCAACCCGCTGCAGTGTTCTTGCCTAGAGAATCCCATGGACAGAGGAGCCTGGCAGGCTATGGTCTATAAGGTCGCAAAGAGCCGAACATGACTGAAGTGACTTAGCATGCACGCATGGGGAGACAAAGATGGAAAACTTCTGCCATCTTGCTCATAATCCCCATTTCTTAAGTGTAGGATGTGCCTATAACTTCTTTTCAAAGAGTACGGGCACGTGTGCTAAGTCATTTCAGTCATGTCTGACTCTTTGCAGTGCTATGGACTGTAGCCCTCCAGGTTCCTCTGTCCATGGGATTCTCCAGGCAAGAATACTGGAGTGGGTTGCCATGCCCTCCTCCAGGGGATCTTCCCCACCCAAGGATTGAACTGTGTCTCTTACGTCTCCTGCATTGGCAGGCAGGCTCTTTACCACTAGCAAAAATGTACATAGTGGAAACAGGGATAGAAAGATCACTTTACAGGAAAAAAAAAAAAATCTGACAAACACTTCTTCAGCTAGATTAATGAAGACAATATCATCAGTAATAAATCATGTTCAAAGTATGTTACCTTAATATGATGTTTTGGAGAGAATTAAAAAAAAAACTACTTGAATTAATGAGTTTAGCAAGGCTGTCGGATATTATATTAATTCACGAAACTAATTTTATTTGTATATACTAGCAACAAACAACCAGATATAGAAATTTGAAAATATTCACAAAAGCTGCACACTTTAACAATGAAGAGATATTGATGACAAATAAGCCCACGACAAGATGCTTGATGCCACTAGTCTTAAGAGAAGTGTATATTAAAACCATAAATGCGTATTACCCACACATTTTAAAAAGGCTAAGCTTTACTACACATGGTATTAACTGGGATGTGGAGCAACTGGAACAGTCATCAAGTTCTCGTGGGAATGTAAAATGACACAAACACTTTGGGTGAAAGTTTTGCATTTGTCTGAAAAAATTAACATACACTTACCATATGTTTCAGCCATTTCACTTCTAAGTATTTACCCAGATATCTGAAAGCACCTGTACATAAAAGTCTTCACACCACTATTCATAATAATTGTATCTGTAATAGCCAAAACCAAAAAACAACTTGAATATTCACTATCAGGTGAATAGATGCATTAACTATTATATTTACACAATGGAATACTACTTAGAAATACAAAGAATAAAATATTGATACACAGCATAATATCTATGGTTCTCAAAATGATGCTAGGAGAATAAAAAGACCAAAGAGTACCTAATTTTTAAGAACACAAAGAAACCTATAAGTATTGGGGATGGAATGAAGCAGGGTAGTGTGAAACGCAGAGACTGTAAAGGAGTAAAATTTGGGTGTGATACCTATACTGATTATTACAAAAGTTTTACATGTGTGCATAAAAATTTAGCAAATTGTACAATTTAAATATTAAAACATCGATTAAACTCCAATAATAGTATTATGGAGTAGAGATCAGGTAAATAAAATCACTCCTTTTTAAAGAAAAGATAAATTGAGCAGGCTGGAACCAAATACTGTGCAAACAATTTTCTCGAGTAAGTGTCAGATTCTCAAGGTTGACTCCAAGCTTTGGAAAAAGTTATTAACATCGCAAAATTCTTATAGTTATCTCTTTGTTTTACAAGCGACTCTTCAAATGACAGAATATTTATCACATTTGAACTTTTCCTGCGATTTAGTTCTAAATGAAAATTAACCTGGCAAATGTAGTTAACATTAATGGGTTATTAATTAGCTCTACAGAGAGAGTATACTTATTTTAAAAGACTGGCTTAAAACACACAGTTGGCTTTAGATGTGAAAATCAAAAAGATCCTAGCTGCAGATTCATTTGCTTAACAGGGTTTTCTGGAACAGAATATCATCTCTTCTTTTAAACTGATCTGCCACTTGTGTTCGAGCAACTTAAAATTCAAAATGTCCTTGTGGGGCTGATTGGGTAGGTGAATGGGAATGCAGTCAACAGTGGCAACATACAACCAGACTTTTATGAGTTAAATAGTAACAGAAGAATTATAACATAAACATGCCTGAAAATATGCCATGTGCTCTGTATAATGAATATAGATGTATGCCACAACCAATTTTTTGGTTAATTAAGTATTAAAGCCACACTTGTTAGTGGCTTTAGTGGTTAAAGCCACAATTGTTAGTGACTTTAGTGGTTAAAGCCACAATTGTTAGTGAATTGGCTTGTTAGAATTCAGAGTATTGGGGGATATTTTCATATACAAGAACCTACCACAAGCTCACTTCATTAAAAAATTTTCTATGGCAGGAGGATTCAGAGTAGAGATGCAAGGACCAAGAGCTTCCTCTCATAACCTACGTACTTTGGTAATGTGATTCTGAGACAAAAGTAATTAAGCTTGAGAATGTGGGTAAAGAAATAGATTATGAACACAATGATATTGACCATTATGCCTTTGGTTTCTTCACTGTTGAGAACTAAAAAATAAATCTGGCATAAAAAAATTAAGTGGAATAAAAAATTACCTACTATTGAAAATGACAGTTTAATTAGTATATTTATCATAAGCTTTTCTATTGTATTGGTGCTTAGCATCAGAGAAGGCAATGGCACTCCACTCCAGTCCTCTTGCCTGGAAAATCCCATGGATGGAGGAGCCTGGATGTCTGCAGTCCATGGGGTTGCTAAGAGTTGGACACAACTGAGCGACTTCACTTTCACTTTTCACTTTCATGCATTGGAGAAGGAAATGGCAACCCTCTCCAGTGTTCTTGCCTGGAGAATCCCAGGGACGGGGGAGCCTGGTGGACTGCGGTCTATGGGGTCGCACAGAGTCGGACACGACTGAAG
Organism: Oryx dammah; assembly: GCF_014754425.2. Classification (NCBI taxonomy): domain Eukaryota; kingdom Metazoa; phylum Chordata; class Mammalia; order Artiodactyla; family Bovidae; genus Oryx; species Oryx dammah. The sequence continues at coordinate 5,218,940 of NW_024070198.1, forward strand.
TGACTTAGCAGTAGCAGTGCTCAGCATTAAACTATTAGTAAAAAGTTAATGAGAATTTAGTTAAATTGCGTTAAATCTGTTACACATTTTATAAAATATTATAATGACATATCTGAATACTATGCCAGTGTTCCAATGGCCAGTTTTCTAATGGCTAATCCATGCGTTAAATATTTATTTCCCTAGTTATAAAGAACTAACAGAAATAAAAAACATTTGAAATGATTAAGTCCTTCCCTCAATAATTGAAAAAATGCTATCTCTGTTTAAAAATATCAAGTAATTTAATGAACAGTAATAACTTAAAATGCATGCATTCTCTGTAATACAGATTCTAAATTTTTTGAGTAAAATGAGTTCAATTATGTCTGAAAAGTATATGTTTGTAATGCCAGATCCATTTAAATGCAAAACATAAGTGAAAAATTCAAGTTTTGCTTTTTTGGAAATTTCTAGAATTTTATTTTAAATGTTTGTAACCTGGGATTGGTTGAATCTCCAGATGTTCAACCAATGGATATGGAGGAACAAATTCACAATTACCTCTGGGGAAATTAACAGAATTTCTTTACCTCATGATACAGTAATTTCAAATGACTTGTAAGTAGTTTTGCAAAGCGGAATTTGAAAGATAAAAATATTGCTTTAATTTGACAGTCCAAGTTGCACTTCATGTTTACATGGCCCTGAATCATATGATTCGCTACGGACATTTTCAAACAAGCTGAAAACCCTACGGGTTTACTCTATTTTTATTAAGTTCAAGAATACCTGATTTAAAAAAAAAAAAAAAAGTTAAACTAGCTTAGAAAAGTTGAAGCCCCCAAACTGGAACAACTCTTTCATAAATGCCATATGTTAAACACAGGGGACACAGAGAGTGGAAATCAGCCAGTGTACAACGTTAGTATGTTGTTGTTGTTGCTTAGTCCAAGTCATGTTCCACTCTTTTGCAACCTCACGGACTGTAGCCTGCCACACTCCTCTATGGGATTTCCCAGGTAAGAATACTAGAGTGGGTTGCCATTCCCTTCTCCAGGGGATCTTCCCGACCCAGGGATCAAATCTGGGTCTCCTGGATTGCAGGATTCCTTACCATCTGAGCCATCAGGGAAGCCTATATACCACCCAGAAGTTCCTTCTGCCCCTTCCAAGTGTATCTGCTTGCATATGTGCCTGTATGATAAGAATGCTTAACATGAGAGTCACTTGACATTTCTAATTTTCATTGATCAAAGAGAAAGTAATATAATTTTTTGTTTACATTTCTTTTAAATTAAGTAAAATGTAAAGCTTACCTCTGTAATCATTTGCAACCTGCCTGAATTTGGACAGTCCTCAATATCTGTTTCATTTTCCATATCATTAAATTGTGGACAATAAAAGTACATTTTCAAGGAAGTTTTGTGAGAATTAAGTAAAATAATCCTATAAATACGTGATTTTTTTGTTTGTTTGTTTACAGGACCCCATGGATAGACAGAAGAAACTAACAGACCTGGACCACTCTGTCAAGTAGTGGCACACACAAACACAATCAAGTGCTCTCTGGTGCATGTGCTAAGTCGCCTCAGTTGTGTCCGAGTCTTTGTGATCTTATGGATGTAGCTGCTACGTTCCTTAGTCCATGGGATTCTCCAGGTAAGAATATTGGAGTGGTTTGCCATGCCCTTCTCCAGGGGATCTTCCTCACCCAGGGATTAAACCTGCATTTCTTGCGTCTCCTGCATTGGCAGGCATGGTTTTTACCACTAGCGCCACCTGGGAAGACAACAAGTGATCTCTTAATCTAGTGCTATTGTGTGCATGCCCAAGCTGCTTCAGTCGCGTCCGACTCGTTGCAGCCCCACAGCCTGCAGCCTGCCAGGCTCCTCTGTCCATGGGATTCTCCAGGTGAGAATACTGGAGTGGGTTGCCACGCCCTAATCCAGGAATCTAGTGCTATTGTTAAGCCACAAATTAAATAGCTAAATTGGGGGAGAATAGGAATAGATAAGTGAAACAGAAGAAAAGGCACCATAAAACAATACTGTCTTATTTCCAGGCAAATGACAAGAAGCAGTCAGTGTATAGCTTTCTAGTTGAAGGACAGAACTTTCCTTAGTGCTAAGATCATGAGATGAAAGGGCTTCCATTTCAGTGGTTCCAGTATAAGAGGAGTAGAAACAGTTTTTACATTGAACTAAATAGTTCAAGTGTAAAAATTATTCATATCCATGTCTATGACTCTTGAACTTGAAGAACGATCTATGTGGGTTGAAATATCATTAAACACTAAGCTCTGAGCACTTAGGAAAATATAGAACTACTTAAAAAATCATTATAAAGTGTGCCAAATGTAGCAAAAGAGACAAATTTCAAAATTATCTAATAAACAACCATTGTCTCTGCTGTGGAAAACATGGTTAGCTATTCTCATTCACTGCTGATAATAACTCAAATGTGTAATATTCTATTTAATTTGACTGGCTTTGGAAAGTACTGCCTTTCAGAAAAACAAATGTTTCATCATGGAATGCATGAAACCACCTATTAAAAGTTATCTACGTCTGTGGGATGCACCCACTGTTCACTAAAAAGTGAACAGAATTCCAGAATTTCTTGAATTTATATACTATACTAAAATAATATCTTTCAATATTATGGAATAAACACTGAATTCAATAATATTACATCTGCCTTCCACTATACCAAAGATTTGTATAGAAATTATTCAAATGCAGATGACAGTGGAATTTCTCCCTCCATTTTTTATTATGGCATAATTTAAATACAGTAAAAATACACTCTTTTATTTTATAGGTCAGAGAGTTTTGACAAATGCATAACAAAAAACAGAATGGTTGCAGCACCCTTCAAAACTCCTTCATGGACTTTTATAATCAATTTCCCTCTATGTCCAATCCTCGGCAGCAGCAACCACTCAACCTGTTTTCTGTCGTTACATTGTTTTATTTTATTTTTATTTTTTGCCTTTGCAAGAACATCCTATAAATGTAATTCTACAATACATAAACTCTGACTCTACATCACAGCACATGTTTGAGCTTTACTCATGTTGTAGCATGTAACAATGATAATTCATTTCTTTTTTTGTTTAGATTTATGCCACTACATGAATGTACAACTGTTTATTTATTCACCAGTCTCTTACTTGCCATCCACATATCTTCTTTGGTAAAGCATTCAAAATTTTTGTCTGTTTTTTTTTTTTTTTTCTTATTGAGTTTTGAATTTTCCTTATATATTCTAGATGCAAATTCTTTCTCATATATGTAATTTGCAAATATTTTCTCCTAACCTGTGACTTATTTTCCAGACTCCTAACAGCAGAAAATTTGAATCCTGACAAAGTCCAATTCTTAGGCTTTTGCCCTAAATCACTGACATCAATAAATCCCCCATTCTTTGCTGTGGGGCTGTGCATGTGTTTTGGCACAAGTACAATGTTCGGACAGGTAGTTTACAACTCTGTTTCAGTCACCACATTCTGCTTGTATAGAGCCTCAAGGTCAACCAGAAGTGAAAGGTTGGAATGTCTTCTTTCTTGGAAATATAAACAGCTTTGGACATAGGCACAATCTTATCCATGTGTGTGGCCTTCTAGATTCGCTGGAATGTACTAGAGCTTTTCAAAACTTTCAATGGACATCTGAATCCCAGAGATTTCCTTTTTATCTTTTGGTGGTTTTTTGTTAGCTCCAATCCTTATCTTTGCTACAGACAGTTGCAATATTAAGAGATTGCTGCTTCTCTCTCTCTCTCTCTTTTTTTTTTTTTTTTAAAGACAAATACACTCAGGGTAAAGATGCATGCAGTAACTAATTTCTCAGTTAGGTCAAATACAGACAAGGCTTATGAGGAAGATTTTCAGGTAAATACGTGCTGTTGCTGCTGCTGCTGCTAAGTCGCTTCAGTCATGTCCGACTCTGTGCAACCCCATAGACGGCAGCCCACCGGCTCCTCCATCCCTGGGATTCTCCAGGCAAGAACACTGGAGTGGGTTGCCATTTCCTTCTCCAATGCATGCATGCATGCTAAGTCGCTTCAGTTGTGTTCAACTCTGCAACCCCTTGGACAGCAGCCCATCATGAGGAAGATTTTCAGGTAAATGCCAGACAGGCCAGATAATGAAAATTCTCTGAAAATGATGCATTTTAGGGATCTCCAGACTTGTTTGTTATTTCCAGTAGCTGCTAGGCTGCTGTTTTTCACCCTGATTGAGGAGCTGTTTGTTGGTTTTTAAGGTTATTTCAGAGGTGGGATGAGAGAATGGAAAATATAATGTTTTTACCAAGATTCAGGGTTTGTTTTTTTTCCTTGAACAAGGATGTCTCTGATTGTTACTAGCTTTTGGTTATTTCCTGAGTATTTTAAAATCTGATTTCGAACACTCCCCCCACCCCCACCCCAGTGTTCTCATTGTTTTTATGCAGCAGCATTATTTTGGAAATTCTTGATCCTCCATTTCTGCTGATGTCCCAATAGGCTTCTAGTCTCAAGTCTCTGAAAAATGCTTTTATATTTTAGCTTTTTCTAACTTTACTGACATGAAATCCATCTCATGTCCAGTCTCTAGGACCATATTTCTTAACTTTAACATAAAGTTATATAATACTTGTAACAAGTGTGTTTTCACATTGAAAAAGCCCATATATTTAGCAAGAGTCTTTGAGATCTTCAGATTCAAGCCAGGCTGTGTCCTGTCATCTCTAACTTTAACTCATGGAGTTTCTCTTGGTAGGTGGTCCATGGTTCAAGAAAACTAAGGTTGAGGGCAAGCCTGGATATTTCAAAAGAAGTATATATTTGCACAGTAGAACACTGCACCCCTCCTTGCAATGTGACTAATAGAATTTATAAAATTCTGCACACAAGGAAAAGTATACAAATAATTATTCAATGACACTATCTAGATAAATATGAAGAAAGAAAAATACCTAGCAATTTCAATCTCTGTGAAGGACGTTTTTCTTATTATCTGTTGTTGTTTAACAAAACACTAAACAATTTAAAAACAGAACTTTATCATTATCTCCCCTCATTCTCTGGGTTAACTGAATTTACCTTGGTGGATCTTGCTTGGGTCACAAGTGTAATTACTGTCAGATTTTTTACTGTAGCTAAAGTCATCTGAACAATTGGCTGGGCTAGACTTCTGTGACAGTTCAGCCCCATGGCTGTCAATTAAGGCTGGCCACCAACTGTGGCCTCCAATAACCTATTTCATGGTCTTTTCTCACAATATGGAAGTTTGGTTCAAAGAAGGACCATCGAAAGAGATTCACCAGAATCTTGTAGGCTTCACAGGACCTAAACTTCTAAGTCTCAGAACATCACCATATGGTATTGATCTGAGACACAATCAAGCACTAGAACATGGGCTTCCCTGGTAGATCAGTCAGTCAGGAATCCTCCTGCAGTGCAGGAGACCAGGGTTCGAGCCTTGGGTTGGGAAGATACCCAGGAGAAGGAAATGGCAATCCACTCCAGTATTCTTGCCTGGAAAATTTACTGGACAGAGAAGCCTGGCAGGCTACAGTTCATGGGGCCACAAAGAGTTGGACATGACTTAGAGACTAAACAACCACCATATATATGTAAAATATATACTATTAACTATATATTAATTATATATATTATATATATAAACCATCGCTATATGTAATATATGGAGAAGGCAGTGGCACCCCACTCCAGTACTCTTGCCTGGAAAATCCCATGGACGGAGGAGCCTGGGAAGCTGCGGTCATGGGGTTGCTGGGGGCTGGACACGACTGAGCAACTTCACTTTCACTTTTCACTTTCATGCATTGGAGAAGGAAATGGCAACCCACTCCAGTGTTCTTGCCTGGAGAATCCCAGGGACGCGGGAGCCTGGTGGGCTGCCATCTATGGGGTCGCACAGAGTTGGACATGACTGAAGCAACTTAGCAGCAGCAGCCGCAGCATATGTTATATATATATATATAAACCACCACATGTTTTAAATATTATATATATATATCTGTTTTTTAGCCACTCTTTTTTAAGTCACTAAGATATTTTGTTTAAAAGAGAAGTAATAACACCTTCTTTTTCAAAACTCTCCAATGGCCCATTTAAATCAGCGTAAACTTCAAATTTCTTACTGTCTTAAACAAAATCACTAGAAGATGACCTTTTAAAGATCGATGCCTGAGTTTCCAGGCTGAGAAATAGGAAGAAGGGCAGTACCATTTGCTGAAATACTGAGCCCTGGATGATCAGCACAATTTGAAGAGGGTGATATGAGAGGGAGTTAAGTTAGGTTTTGTGTAATGGTTCAAGTAGGATAAGAGTATAATATGAAGACAGAAAATGGAGATATTGAGGTACTTTAATGATATTTGTTGATCTACTCAGGTTTGAGCAGTACACATACTGTGAAGATCATTGTTTCTTTAAGGTAGAAGGATCTTGCAGTTGTTCAAGGATAACATTTGTAAGCAGTGAATCTTAGAAAAGTTAATACAACCTTTACAAAAAAGGAAGGTGTCGGAATCCAAGTGTGGAAACTTAGTGGTTCTGAAACCATCCAATCAAGGCAATAAATGATTTCAGAAATGTCCCTATAACAGAATGATATGTTTAGCCAATGGCTACTTTCATGCTGATGTTTAGATTTGACTTATATTGGTATGATTTCCAGCTCATTTTTAGTTTTTCTCCCACACAATTTATTAGCAATAGACCACAAGCAAGTTTTATAAACTCTCAGAGGTTTATCCCCACATCTATAAAAGGGGAATAATAATGACTAACTCACTAAGTTATTTAAAGATTTGATGATACTTATAATACTAATACAATTATATTGTGAAACTAAAATATCTGTTTCAACATGTGAAATTCAGAAATTTTTGAAAACTAATAGTTTGGAAGGGTATGTTTAGTATCAAAATCAGATATATATATTTATACATATTTATACATATATATATTTATACATATACATTTATGTATATATATATATGCACACACATATATATATATTTAGGTAGGGTGGTGTCTAAGAAGAATATGTATATATACATATATTTATTTTGTAAATATCCCTACACATTCTATGGAAATATTTATTTAGTTACGGAGTTCAGGCCTAGCTTCAGCATTAAACTTGCTATATATTATACTTATGTAATATATGCAATGTATTATACATTACATTTATAAAATGGTTAGATAGCATCACTGACTCAATGGACATGAATTTTAGCAAACTCTAGAAGATAGTGAAAGACAGAGAAGCCTGGTGTTCTGCAGTCCAAGAGGATGCAAAGAGTCAGACACAACTTAGTGACTGAAGAACAATAATGTATTATACATAATATTTTTTCTAAAATCTGAAACTATTAGATCTTCAATCACATTTTGTCCAACAATTTGAAATAAGAGATTGTGGCCCTGTAACAATAAGACATCTTTTATTATTTTTGTTGTTTTCACTCTTCTTTCAACTGAAGTAAAAAGGAGGGTAATCTAAGGATCAGTCGTCTTGGTGGATGTGAATTTAGGCTAGCATTCATAGGGTGTTAGTTAGAGCTCCTACCTCTTCCCAGGCTATGATCATTTCTGATAATGATGCCCAGAAGCATGACAGACAAGACCATGTGCATATGTAATAACGATCTAGAGTCAACACTGATTTCACATGGGAAAAGGGAAGAAACAAGGGTCTGGCAGAATTCTGAAACTTTCTCAATGTTCTTGCTCAACTTGACTTTCTTTTATAGAAGCCTTTTTCTTCCCTGTGCTTGCTTGATTTTTGCTGCTGCTGCTAAGTCGCTTCTGTTTTGTCTGATTTTGTGTGACCCCATAGATGGCAGCCCATCAGGCTCCACCATCCCTGGGCTTCTCCAGGCAAGAACACTGAAGCGGGTTGCCATTTCCTTCTCCAATGCATGAAAGTGAAAAGTGCAAGTGAAGTTGCTCAGTCGTGTCCAACTCTTAGCGACACCATGGACTGCAGCCTACCAGGCTCCTCCGTCCATGGGATTTTCCAGGCAAGAGTACTGGAGTGGGGTGCCATCGCCGTCTCTGGGTTGATTTTTACTGTGGTTCAAATATCACATTAAATTTTCCTTTTAGTAGTTGTGGCTTGACACAGGCTCTAGAGCATGGGCTCGGTAATTGTGTGCAGGCTTAGGTGCCCCACAGCATATGGGATCTTTCCAGACCAGGGACTGAACCCATGTCCTCTGCATTGGCAGGTGGATTCCTAATCACTGGACCACCAGAGGAGTCTCTATTTATGTTTTAATAAATTACTGGTTAAATAGTGCTAAAAAAATTACAATCTGAAAAAGTTTTAAAAAGTGAAAGGACATTTAAGTTTTGATAATTTTACATCTTGGGGATGTTTCCTTCACATAGAATTTCAGAAGTATTATGAAGTATTTATCTCAAGTGACTTCTATTATTTTTAAGGCTTCTTTCCTGACAGCTTTGGTTAGAAGAATGCCAAAAAGATTATGTTTAATTGCATCATATGAAGTTCTTTTACTTCTTTTTTTTTTCCTCTCATTAGCCTATCAGCAAAGTGAGTGCCAGTCTTAACCGATCTTTTAAGTTATGCAGAGTTATACAATAAAGTGGGGTACCTCCCAGATGCCAGCATCAAGATGGTTAAAAGAGAAAGCTGAAGACTCATTGGTGACTAGCCAACTATTCTTTTTACATCAAATACAACTGTTTGTATCTTCTGTATAGACAGTTTTTGAGACCACAAACATAATCATATTTTGTTCTAGCAGTTATCCATAATAATTTAAAAATTAACTTTGAGCATTTACAGCTTGCCAGTTATATCTGACTCTTTACAACCCCGTGGACTGTAGCCCACCAGGCTCCTCTGTCCTTGCACTCTCCAGGTAAGAATACTGGAGTGGGTTGCTATGCTCTCCTCCAGGGGATCTTCTAAACTCAGGGATCGAAGTCAAGTCTCTAACATCTAACCTGCTTTGGCAGATGGGTTCTTTAACACTAGCACCACCCGGGAAGCCCCATCATGATACTTGTCTATCACATATAATTTCATACACATCTTAGAACCACCCTTGGGGTGGGTTTACCTACACACATTTAACAGAATGACACTGTAACCTCTGAAAGTCACTACGTGAGTTGCAAAGAATCATATAGATAAAAAGCGGCAGATCAAGTTTCAGAGCCAGGCTTTGTATTCCACAACCAAGTCTTTCAGGGATTCCCAAATAGATAAATGTTTTGTTAGCATATATTATTTATTAAATGTCAGAAGACATGGTAAATATTTCAGAAAATGACATTGTGTATTATTTTCATTTCAAATGTAATTCAATTGAATTTAATTCAGTTTTAATTCAAATTTAATTCAATTGAGTGACTTTCCTTCCTGAACTGAACAGAGATGTCCCAGATGCAAAAATAACACAACTAAATAAGAGGAAATGAATTTGCTTTAATAGTCAAGGTGGTACTTACAATAATTGGTTTGAGAGCCAGTGACGTAAAGTCTAGCGTCTGTTTGTAGGCATTTTCCAGTTACATTTTTTCAGGAAAGATAATCTGAAATGCAAAGTATTTCAGTTATAAGCCAATTTCATATAGTTTATTTATAGTTTTTTTAAGAAGACAAAAACTTCTCTCAGAGTACATCTGAAAACTGTTCATTAAGACAGATTTTTATAAAATATGATCATCATTCAAGTAAAATGCTGTGCAATGGGCAGGGCACAAGATGCATTACGATATATGATAAATTTATTAAAACAATGGATAAGCAAAGATGTTTCTAAAAGCACAGCTTTTCTTGAGCCTCCATAGTTATTCCTTTGGCTTCAAGTCTGAACATACAAGCCTGGAGTACTCTTACTCTAGCAGAGGGAAATTCATCTCCACACGACCATGTATTTATCATCTGAGTATATGAGCACCAGGTTTTCTAAACAACTAAAGGGAGTTCTTAGCCCAGGAAGCAACACTATAGCAGCTTCATTGCTCAACCAGGTGTATTTCATAGAAATTTTAGTCATGTTATTGAAGAAACCCTCTCCCTCTTCTGTTTTCTGTGACCTGATTAGTCTAGCAAAACCAGCTCATGTTGACTGCTCCAGAAAAGAGGTGGTGAGCCCTCATGACCATCAGGTGTTTTCTCTTATTGCAAAGGCAACTCTTTACAAAATGTGTGTTTTTAAATTTTAAATTATTTAAATTATCTTATGATACTATATTTTTCTCCCAATTCTGGCTTATCTATAGTACTCCTAGAGGAAATCCAGTAACAGGACTAGTAACAGGTAACTAGAATGGAAAAGCAAATGAGAGAGCATGTAGTCACATTACACAGAGACTGACTACATAGAAACCAATCTATAGTTAATCAATATTAACATTCATTGAGTCAGTGATTCATGGATGTGTTGCTGCTGCTGCTAAGTCACTTCAGTCGTGTCCAACTCTGTGCGACCCCATAGACGGCAGCCCACTAGGCTCCTCGGTCCTTGGGATTCTCCAGGCAAGAACACTGGAGTGGGTTGCTATTTCCTTCTCCAAAGCATGAAAGTGAAAAGTGAAATGAAGTCACTCAGTCATGTCCGACCCTCAGCGACCCCATGGACCGCAGCTTTCCAGGCTCCTCCATCCATGGGATTTTCCAGGCAAGAGTACTGGAGTGGGGTGCCATTGCCTCCTCATTTACTTTCTGAACCTAACACTAGCCTAAGGTACAAAATAATCAGACTTACTAAACTTCATTCTAGGGGTTCAGGATTGGGAACTCATGTACACCTGTGGTGGATTCATGTCAATGTATGGCAAAACCAATACAGTATTGTAAAGTAAAAAAATTAAAAAAAAAAGATATTCACAGTAGCAGTAACTTTGAGCAATAGATTCTGAAAAAAAATTCTAAAAGAAGAGATGTGATCTGACAGAAAAAAATAGGATATGACCTGTGTTTAAAAGAAAGTGATTTGGAATCTAGGAGTTGGAAGTAGTTGAATTCATGGAATTCCTCATGTCTAGTGATTGATATTAGCATTACTGGACCTAATCTGGGGCATTGGGTGGAGCATTTACCGTGACCTTTCGATGTGACCTGGGCTTCCAAAGAGCTTAGAGTGCCTCAGGACTGTTGGATTACTAAAATGAGGGCTGCAGATTTCAAGTATTCTAATGAAAGAGATGAAAGCTGACTTCTCTTTATGACCTACCAAGCCTAATTTTCCAAAGAGGAAGCAAATGAGAGTGTCCCAACAACAAATGAGAAACTCAATCATTTTTACTGATCAAGCCTCAGAAGTGAATCAGAATCAAGTCTGATATCTTTTCAATACAAACAAGTCAAGAAGGGAGAAGTCATGAATCACATTTAAAAATGCAAGAAGTATCAAAGAATTTAATGATATGTTTAAATATTAGCCCCCTAAAGCCAGAAACAAAGCCTCTAGCTTTCTAGTTGTCCTACAATAATTTCACTGCCTACAACTATAAAACTCAACGTGTTTCGTAAAAAGAAAAGATTATGGAGTTTATCATCTACAATGTTCAACATACACAGTAAAAATAACTACACATTTAAATATGCATGAATGTGAACCATCAGTTCAGTTCAGTTCAGTTCAGTCGCTCAGTCGTGTCCGACTTTTTGCAACCCCATGAATCGCAGCACGCCAGGCCTCCCTGTTCATCACCATCTCCCGGACTCACGTCCATCGAGTCTGTGATGCCACTGAGATAAAAGAATAAAAAAGCAGAAACTTTTTGAAGTTAGCATAAATTAACTATATAATAACTTTAAAATATGTTTTAAGAGCATGTAGGAAAAGATAAATATGACAAATGAATATATATGAAGCATTAGCAAGTAAAGCAAAACTCAGAAAAACAAATAGAAATGGTAAAACTAGACTGAAAAATACAATCATGATATGAAAACTTATGCGATAATCTAAAGAACAAATTATACCACACACAACAATTAGTCCACTTTAAGGCATGACAATAGAAAATATTCACACTGAAACCTACAGACAACAAAGATTTTTTAAAATGAAAAGTATCATATGGTCTAACATATACAAGTTTAGTGTTCAGAAAATGAGGAAAAAATACTTAACCAAGAATTTTTTTTCTTTTTTACTTTATTTTACTTTACAATACTGTATTGGTTTTGCCATACATCAACATGAATCCGCCACGGGTGTACAGGTGTTCCCAATCCTGAACCCCCCTCCTACTTCCCTCCCCATACCATCTCTCTGGGTCATCCCAGTGCACCAGCCCCAAGCATCCTGTATCCTGCATCGAACCTAGACTGACGATTCTTTTCTTATATGATATTATACATATTTCAATGCCATTCTGCCAAATCATCCTACTCTCTCCTTCTTCAAAATTGTCATGATTTTTTTTTTCAAATTTGATTAAAAATATCAACTTACTAACTCAAGTACCACGATAGAATCTAAATATAATGACTTCAAAAAGAAACAGAACCTAGGCATTTCAGAGTCAAATTGCTGAAATCCAAAGACAAAGATGGTATCTTAAAAGTATTCACGGAGAAAAGCAGTAAAAACCAAAAGAATGAGAGCTGAATTTCAATGGAAACAATAGAGACCTATTATTAAACACATTTTTTTTTTCAGTTCTCATCACTTTCATTCATTGGGTAAATTACTCATACAATCCTTTTTTTTTTTAATTCTAATATTTTGGAAACAGATAAACTAGGTCTTTTCTAATGTTAAAGTTTATAAAACAGTAGTAATCTAGGCACTTGTAAAGAAATTAGATAAAGGTAATCTTCTTTATTCCTACATCGTTTTCTTTCTTACTGCCCTGAATAGTTCATCATAATAATCATAAAATGGACTGAACCTAAACCCTGGAAACATCATGTAAAGTTGCAAATATGAAAATACATTTTACCTGGGAGGATGTGCAAAACTCTAATGATACTTTCTTTTTTCTTTCCCAAGAGTGTTTTATGGTTAATTGGCTTATAAAATCAGCTAATGTTTGACAGGAAAGTCACAGAGCATCCAACTACATTTGGATGACATTCACAAAAGGACAAATTCCATAGATGAGGTTTATTTTGTCCTCAAAAATTCTGGAGAGTGAGCCTCGTGCACTGATGTAGAGAGGCAAGGGGGCTGGCTGCCAAGATACCTGTGGGAATCTCAGTAATGGCAGTGGAGAGCACTCAGAGGTTCATTGTGGTCCATCCTAAAATGTCACTTGATGGCTACCAAAACTACCTCTTAGACATCACAACTCAATCTATAGACATTTAGCTTGAAAAGAAAACAAAATATGTCTCCTCATGGAGATTTAGAAAACTTTTTAGGCAAGGAAATAATGGATAAATAAAGGTATTCATATCTTGAGAGTCCCTTGGACTATAAGGAAATCCAACCAGTCCATCCTAAAGGAGATCAGCCCTGGGTGTTCATTGGTAGGACTGATTTTGAATCTGAAACTGCAATACTTTGGCTACCTGATGCGAAGAGCTGACTCATTTGTAAAGACCCTGATGCTGGGAAAGATTGAGGGCAGGAGGAGAAGGGGATGACAGAGGATGAGATGGCTGGATGGCATCACCGACTCAATGGACATGGGTTTGGGTGGACTCCAGGAGTTGGTGATGGACAGGGAGGCATGGCCGTGCTGCGGTTCATGGGGTTGCAAAGAGTCGAACACGACTGAGCGAATGAACTGAACTGAACTAAACGAAAGGTATTTCAAAACAACAACAAAACACACAGGTACACAAATTTGTACTTTATTAAAACAACTTTCTTGTTCCTTTTGGTTTCCTTTTCTTCCTCCACTGTTTAAATAACATCAGTGTAGGAAATAAGGGCAGAGAAGGTAATGGCGACCCACTCCAGTACTCTTGCCTGGAAAATCCCATGGATGGAGGAGCCTGGTAAGCTGCAGTCCATGAGGTCGAGAAGAGTCGGACACAACTGAGCGACTTCACTTTCATGTTTCACTTTCATGCCTTGGAGAAGGAAATGGCAACCCACTCCAGTGTTCTTGCCTGGAGAAGCCCAGGGACAGGGGAGCCTGGTGGGCTGCCGGCTATGGGGTTGCACAGAGTTGGACATGACTGAAGTCACGCAGCAGCAGCAGCAGGAAATAAGGGCAGGGATAGAGAAGGGCTAGAAGGATAAGAGGTAGGGTATCTAATGAGACAAGGTTTTCAAATAATACTTTCTGAAGCATTTGTCCCATTGCAGCAATTTTGTGAATTTTAAATCAGTTTCTGGTCACTCACAAAGATTCCACGAATCTACCTGAATTAGTCAAAAATACAAAATATTTTAATAAAAGATGATCACAGGAGGCAGACACATGAGCACAGCACAACTCTTGTATTTGCTTCTGCTGATGTCACGGTCAGAGCAGGGGGTCTCTTCACAGCTGTGGAAATAACTTGCTTCCTCAAGGTTTTTCTTAAAACCTTCATTATCATTCAGGAAGATCATACACAAACAATAGTATTCTTTCATTTAATGGGATAATTTAAGCATAACAAGATCTGATATTTTTAGTATCATGCTTAGTGTTAGCAAAGCCAGGGTTTCATTTAAAAGAAAGAAAAGACTCTGCACTGTGGTAAGCATGAATGCTATTTCTGCCTCTAGCTTTATAGTCAAAAACTCGGCAGTCTACCCCTCAGCTCTGATTTAATATCCTTTTACCTGAGTAGAACTCACACTGAGTTGGATTCCAATGTCATAATCACAGCTCCATTTCTCCTACAGGTACCGTCTGTAGATCTTAAAATCATCCAAAGGGTAAATACAAAATTTGTAACTGTCCAATCTTTGTAACTCTACTGAGCAATGCATATTATGGTTCTGTTCAATAGCACCTTTTTTTATGACTTTTGCTCTAATAAAGCTTTTGGCTTCAACAATGGCAATCTACTCACATTATGTTATGTGTGAATTTGTTATTTGGAAATGGAAGACAAGGACAGGCAATGAAACTGTCCTGAGAACCAGGGAACTATTGTAATCCAAGAAGGAATCCAATGGATACCTTGATTCGGTTAATTAAAAAGATTTGCAGACTTTATGGAACATATTCATGTGAGACTTTAATAAAGATAAATTATATGACAGAGCAGGACAAAGAAAAGACAGACAAACATCAAGGGTTTGGTGGTCAAGGGCCTTCTAGGAGAGACTTACTAAGGTTTTGGTCATACAAGATGCAGTTTGTCTCTGAATCATGAAACAGCAAGTTATGTGCAAGGAATTTTGACTTCAGTGAGCAGGCGAAAGTTCCCCAGCAGGACCTTTAATACCCCATGGGTCACATATTCAAGTCAGGTTTTATAGCCAGTTGAATGAAAGGAAAGTCATCAATCTAAACATTGCTAAGTAATGTAGATAGCTAGTTTGAGTATGTCTAGGAGATTTTTGAATGTTAAATAGTGTAATAGTAAAAACAATCACTTCTTAGCCCCTCTTGCTCTTCTTTTGGTACAGGCTGAATACCAGTTTTTCAGGCAAACCCAGAGACAAATACAGAACTATTTTGATTAAATTTAAAAACTAACTTTGTTTTACACACAACTAGTTTCTTCTTTTTTCTCATTTTAGGGCAGAGTTTTTATTTCACACTTCTTTAAATCCTCTTAGCACCCTCTGTTTGGACATGGTCCAGTGATTTTACCAGCAGTAACACTAAATGACATTACTGGTATAGTGCCCATTATCAACATGATCTTCATGTGTTAAATCCCCTTTCATGTATGAAATGAAAAACAATTTATTTATTGTTTATTGACCTGTAAATGGATTGCTTCCAGTTGAGACAGGTATCAGTTGACAGTCCAATCAGCTATAAGTGAAGGGGCTTTGTATCTCAGCAACGCAAACATATTTCAGAGGAAGTTCTAAAAATGTGCAGATTCCTTTCCAAATTGCTATTGTCATTTTAGTCATCCAAAACAGTTGTTTACAAACTGTTTGGTAGGTCATGAATGGAAGTCAGTGGCCAGAATGAAATGATGTGATGGTGCAAATCAGCTGAGCTCTGGGATACTCGGCTCCCAATTTCACTGAGAACTCTTCTTTATGTATTTTAAATAAATTCTTAAAAAAGACTCTTAAAAGTTAAATTTCATTGCTTGAAGTTGGAATATAACATCCATCCTTCATAGACAATATATAAGTCCTTTGAATAGATAGAAAAAATTTTAAATTACATGTCATATTCATTAGAAATTTTTAACTGACATTAGAAATCAACTCCTTAATTACTCAAGATTACTAAAGTCAATATAGCTGCTTCTGCAGTCTACCCAGAAATACAAATATATTACTCATTATAGTCAATAAAACGTAGCTGTGTTTCTTATTATTAAAATATATACACATACTTAAGTTTACCTAAATTTTGATATTAACATGAGAAAATTAAATTTATTAATTGAGACCAAGCTTTTTCCCACTTAAAATAATAAAATGTGAAATATTATTTCTTGAGCCCATTCTCAATTCCTCTTTTTATTTTTAACTGGAAGATATTTACTTTACAATATTACATTGGTTTCCTCTGTAAAATAATGCTAGCCAGCCATATATAAAGTGAAAGAGGAGAGTGAAAAAGTTACCTTAAAGCTCAATATTCAGAAAACTAAGATCATGGCATCTGGTCCCATCACTTCATAGCAAATAGACGGGGAAACAGTAGAAACAGTGTCAAACTTTATTTTTGGTGCCTCCAAAATCACTGCAGATGGTGACCGCAGCCATGAAATTAAAAGACACTCACTCCTTGGATGAAAAGTTATGTCCAACCTAGACAGCATAGTAAAAAGCAGAGACATTACCTTGCCAACAAAGGTCCATCTAGTCAAGGCTATGGTTTTTCCAGTAGTCATCTATGCATGTGAGATTTGGACTATAAAGAAAGCTGAGTGCCGAAGAATTGATGCTTTTGAACTGTAGTGTTGGAGAAGACTCTTGAGAGTCCCTTGGACTGCAAGGAGATCTAACCAGTCCATCCTAAGAGAAATCAGTCCTGAATATTCATTGGAAGGACTGATGTTGAAGCTGAAACTGCAATACTTTGGCCACCTGATGTGAAGAACTGACTCATTTGAAAAGTCCCTGATGCTGGGAAAGATTGAAGACAAGAGGAGAAGGGGAGGACAGAGAATGAGATGGTTGGATGGTATCACTGACTCAATGGACATGAGTTTGAGTAAACTCTGGGAGTGGTGATGGACAGGGAAGCCTGGTATACTGTAGTCCATGGCGTCACAAAGAGTCAGACACAACTGAGAGATTGAACTGAACTGATATATACATATGTGTGTGTGTGTATGTATATGTGTGTGTATATATATATATATATATATATATATATATATACCTCCCATCCCAGCCTTCTAGGACATCACAAAGCACCAGGCTGGGCTCCCTATGTTATACAGCAACTTCCCACTAGCTATCTATTTTATACATGGTATCATCACCAACTCAATGGGTTTGGGTGGACTCGGAGTTGGTGATGGACAGGGAGGCCGGGCATGCTGCGGTTTAAGGGGTCGCAAAGAGTCGAACACAATTGAGCGACTGAACTGAACTGAGTGTGTATATGTCAATATTACTCTCTCAATTCGTTCCACCCTCTCCTTCCCCAGCTATGTCCACAAGTCCATTCACTACATCTGTGTCTCTATTCCTACCCTGCAAATAGGATCATCTGTACCATTTTTCTAGATTCGATATATATGTGTAAATAATACTTTTTTTTCTGACTTACTCAACTCTTCTTAAGAAAAACATAAGTCTGTAAGGTTTTATTCCTATTTTTACATAAAAGAAACATAGATTATATACAAAAAGTCAAATAAAGTTAAAAGAATAGGTCTCCCATTGAATTTCAATAAAAGATAATTTGATAATCTAATATAACTAACTCATAAACTTGAAGGGTGGAATTAAGGTAAGAAGATAGAAAAAAAAATGATGAAAGTTTCATCTCAGTGTGAAAGGAAAATAAAACTGGAGTTGGTATTGCTAAGAGAGCTATCTATAATGGAGCTGGGAGGCCACTGAGCTAGTGTGACTTATATATATCTCAGCCTAGATAGAATCCAAATTCTTGACCATTTACTGTATTAATGTATGTACCTATAACATCTGCCCATGTTCCAGAAATTCAAAATACTTATCAGACCCCTACCGTAACCCTTACTCTAAAACTACTCATGACAGCCTATCTACTTATTGGACCCTTACTCTAAATAACTGGTGACAACCTATCCCTTAGGAACAATATTCCCTTTCTTGTGTCACAGTACAGCCTCACAACTTTTGTCTTTAGAACTTCCTGACTCTTTTTCTTCCCCATCACTCATTCAATTTTTTTGAATCTCTGTCTCCCAAATTACAATTCTCAGATGCCAAACAAACTCTTTTCTTATGTACAGTCTTCCACATTTTTAAATTTGTTTACATCAGGTAAGTGAGAAAACATTCATATTAATCTTCTCTCCTTTTTTTTCAAATTTACAAAATATTTAGTACTCCATAGTCACACTGACATAAACTTAAAAACAGACAAATTAATCCAGTGTTAAAGTCATAATAGTAGTTAGCTTTCAGAACAAGAAGGGTAGTAATGAGAGTATGAATAGGATGAATTTTGAGATAATTATAACATTCTGGGATTTTTTTCTGGGTTGTGGCTACGTTGGTGTGTTTACTTTGAATCTTCATATAACTGTATGGTAATATTTCCAACTTCTCTGAATTATATGTTGTTTAAAAATTTTGTTTAGCAGATGAATGGATAAGAAAGCTGTGGTACATATACACAATGGAGTATTACTCAGCCATTAAAAAGAATACATTTGAATCAGTTTTAATGAGGTGGATGAAACTGGAACTTATTATACAGAGTGAAGTAAGCCAGAAAGAAAATCACCAATACAGTATACTAATGCATATATATGGAATTTAGAAAGATGGTAATGATAACCCTGTATGTGAGACAGCAAAAGAGACATAGATGTATAGAACAGTCTTTTGGACTCTGTGGGAGAGGGAGAGGGTGGGATGATTTGAGAGAATGGCATTGAAACATGTATAATATCATATATGAAATGAATCACCAGTCCAGGTTCGATGCACAATACTGGATGCTTGGGGCTGGTTCAGGATGGGGAACACGTGTATACCTGTGGTGGATTCATGCTGATGTATGGCAAAACCAATACAATATTGTAATTAACCTCCAATTAAAATAAATAAATTTATATTAAAAAAAGAAAAATAAATAAATAAATAGATCAGAGTACAACAACAACAACAACAAAAATATTTGTTTAAAAAATACTGAAAGGTGAAGTTGAGTCAGGAAGAAATAGAACTTTTCATGAGATTCATAGGAAGAAAACTTCTAAGAAGCAGAGAGTGATAAACAGTGCAACACTCTGAAGTCCATGCACAATAATGTAATCACCTCTGTACTCCCAGGACAAGGCTTAAAAATTGTCAACAAGCATACACTGAATGGATATTTAAGGACTGAGTTAATGGATGGATATTAAAAGCCACAGAGCGCTATTAGGACTAGGAAGCAATGACTAAATTTTATAAAAAGGGCATTATAACAAAAAAATAGAGAAAGTTTTTAGGGAACTGGTGGTTTGCACTTTAAAACTTGAAAAGCAAGAGCCAATTACTTTCAAGAATCATGCCTATGCAGACAAAGATTGTCACCTGTCATTTCAGTTAAAAAATTAAAAAAGACATTGTGGCCATAAAGCCATCAGCCACTACAGTTCCGTCCCTAACCCTGAGGAATGTGCACACAGAAGGACTTGCAGAAAAATAAAATAATGGCCCTAGATAGTTCTGTTGCATATCAAAAGAATAATTGCAATAAGCCCAGACTCTTGCATCTTCCCATAAATATACTAGCATTAAATTCATTAACTTGAGATGTCTGGGTTTCTCAAATAATTAACAGTAATCTTTTCATGTTCTACTACTTGTTATGTATTTTTTCTTTTCTTTTTTTCCAGCAAAAATCCTATATATCCTTGTGCATGCTCAGTAGTCACTCAGTTGTGTCTGACTCTGTGACCCCATGGACTGTAGCCTGCCAGCTCCTCTGTCCATGGAATTTTCCATGGAAGAACACTGGAGTGGGTTGCCATTTCCCACTCCAGGGCATCTTCCTGACCCAGGGATTGAGCCTGTGTCTCCTGTGTCTCCTTAACTGGCAAGTGGATTATTTACCACTGGGCTTCCCTGTTGCCTCAGATGGTAAAGAATCTGCCTACAGTTCAGGAGACCCAGGTCTGATTCCTGTGTTGGGAAGATCTCCTGGAGAAGGAAATAGCAACCCACTCCAATAGTCTTGCCTGGAGAAATCCATGGACAGAGGAGCCTGATGGACTAAAATCCATGGGGTCACAAAGAGCTGGACACAACTGAGTGACTAACACTTTCACTACTTTACTAATAAGCCACCAGAGAAGCCACCTATATATCCTTTCTCCTCCCTTATCTCTTTGGGACAGTTCCTTTGAGATATGTGACAGGCTGTATCTGGGGTTTACGTCCTCAGTATGTCTGCTGAATAAAACACAATTCTCAACTTTTTGGTTGTACTTTTTTTTCCATAAACACCTACAAAAAATTGAGTAAAATTATGAAGTTATTAGAAGCAAAAACAATGGAGATACTACAATAAAATGATTTAAAGTTATAATTTTTAAGTTACAAGAGTAATGGCCACTATTTATTCAGTGGCCACCATGTTATATCAACACAGACACAATTTCACTTATTCTTTGAAACATCTGAAGAAGTTGATAATATTATCTGCTATAGATTGAATGTATCCCCTCACTAAATTCATATGTTGCAACCCTAATCCCTATGGGATATTAATTAGTAGTGGGGCTTTTGGGAGGTGATTAGATCATGATGGTGGATTCCCCATGAATGTGATTAGATCCTTTATAAAAGAGACCCCAGATATGGTCACCCAATCTATGACAAAAAAGACAAGAATATACAGTGGAGAAAAACAGTCTCTTCAGTAAGAGGTGCTGGGAAAACTGGACAGTTGCATGTAAAAGAATGAAATCAGAATAAATCCCTAACACCAGACACAAAAATATAGTCTTTTCTGGTAGTTCAGCTGGTAAAGAATGCGCCTGCAATGCTGGAGACCCCATTTCAACCCCTGGGTCAGGAAAATTCCCCTGGAGGAAGGCATAGCAACCCACTCCAGTATTCTTGCCTGGAAAATTCCCATGGACAGAGGAACCTAGCGGGCTACAGTCCATGAGGTTGCAAAGAGTCAGACAGGACTGAGCAACAAAGGAACAGCACACAGCACAGGCACAAAAATACACTCAAATTGGATTAAAGACCTAAATCTAAGTCCAGGCTCTATATCATTCTTAGGGAAACATAGGCAGAACACTCTTTGACGTAAACTGCAGCAAGATGTTTTTGACCACCTCCTAGAATAATGAAAATAAAAACAAAAATAAACAATTTGGGCCTAATTAAACTTAAAAACTCTTGTGCAGCAAAGGAAACCATAAACAAGACAAAAAGACCATCCTCAGAAGGGGAGGAGATAGTTACAAAGGAAGCAACTGACAAGGAATTAATCTCCAAAATATACACAGAGCTCATGCAGCTCAATATTAAAAAAGAAAAACTCAATAAAAAAATGGGTGGAAACCTAAATAGACATTTCTCAAAGAAGGCATACAGATGGCCAACAAACAGATGAAAAGAGACTCAACATCAGTAATTATTAGAGAAATGCAAATCAAAACTACAGTGAAGTATCACCTCACACAGGTTAGATTAGCCATCATCATAAAATCTACAAACACACTAGAGAGGGTGTGGAGAAAAGGAACACGCTTACACACTGTTGGTGGGAATGTAAATCGATAAGCCACTATGGCGAACAGTATGGAAATTTCTCAAAAAAACAAACAAAAAAATCAACTACCATATGACCCCACGATCTCAATTCTGGGCATACACTCAGAGAAAACCATAATTCAAAAAGATACATGCACAGCAATGTTCATTGCGGCACTATCCACGACACTGTGTTGTGTTTTATTAGTTGCTCAGTTGTGTCCAACTCTTTGCGATGCTGAAGCAACCTAAATGTCCATCAACAGAGGAATGAATAAAGACGATGTGGTTCATATAATACAACGAATTATTACTCAGCCATAAAAAGGAACAAAACTGTGTCATTTGCAGAGATGTAGGTGAACCTAGAGACTATCATACAGAGTGAAGTAAGTCAGAAAGAGAAAAACAAATATCACATATTAACACATATATATGGAGCTAAATGGGAATACCAGACCACCTGACCTGCCTCTTGAGAAATCTGTATTCAGGTCAGGAAGCAACAGTTAGAACTGGACATGGAACAGCAGACTGGTTTCAAATAGGAAAAGGAGTACGTCAAGGCTGTATATTGTCACCCCGCTTATTTAACTTATATACAGAGTACATCGGAGAAGGCAATGGCACCCCACTCCAGTACTCTTGCCTGGCAAATCCCATGGACGGAGGAGCCTGGGAGGCTGCAGTCCATGGGGTCGCTAAGAATTGGACACCACTGAGCGACTTTACTTTCACTTTTCACTTTCCTGCACTGGAGAAGGAAATGGCAACCCACTCCAGTGTTCTTGCCTGGAGAATCCCAGGAACAGGGGAGCCTGGTGGGCTGCCGTCTCTGGGGTCACACAGAGTTGGATACGACTGAAGTGACTTAGCAGCAGCAGAGTACATCATGAGAAACGCTGGACTGGAAGAATCTCAAGCTGGAATCAAGATTGCTGGGAGAAATGCCAATAACCTCAGATATGCAGATTACACCACCCTTATGGCAGAAAGTGAAGAGGAACTAAAAAGCCTCTTGATGAAAGTGAAAGTGGAGAGTGAAAAAGTTGACTTAAAGCTCAACATTCAGAAAAGGAAGATCATGGCATACGGTCCCATCACTTCATGGGAAATAGATGGGGAAACAGCGGAAACAGTGTCAGACTTTATTTTTTGGGGCTCCAAAATCACTGCAGATGGTGATTGCAGCCATGAAATTAAAAGACACTTACTCCTTGGAAGAAAAGTTTTGACCAACCTAGATAGCATGTTGAAAAGCAGAGACATTACTTTGCTGACTAAGGTCCGTCTAGTCAAGCCTTTCGTTTTTCCTGTGGTTATGTATGGATGTGAGAGTTGGACTGTGAAGAAGGCTGAGCGCTGAAGAATTGATGCTTTTGAACTGTGGTGTTGGAGAAGACTCTTGAAAGTCCCTTGGACTACAAGGAGATCCAACCAGTCCATTCTGAAGGAGATCAGCCCTGGGATTGCTTTGGAAGGAATGATGCTAAAGCTGAAACTCCAGTACTTTGGCCACCTCATGCAAAGAGTTGACTCATTGGAAAAGACTCTGATGCTGGGAGGGATTGGGGGCAGGAGGAGAAGGGGATGACCGAGGATGAGATGGCTGGATGGCATCACGGACTCGATGGACGTGAGTCTGGGTGAACTCTGGGAGATGGTGATGGACAGGGGGGCCTGGTGTGCTGTGATTCATGGGGTCGCAAAGAGTCGGACACGACTGAGCAACTGAAGTGAACTGAGGCAACGAATGTGTCTGCATCTTGACCTTGGATTTTGCAGCTCCAGAACTCTGAGAAATAATTTTCTGTTATTTATAAACCACCCAGGCTATGGCATTTTGGTATATCAGGCTTAGTTAACTATTTCTTTTTTCTTTTTTTTTTTTTTAGAAAGAGAGACTCAGAGTAATTATCTAACTATTCATAGATCTTCAACTATTGCATGGAAATACAAATGCCTCACCTAGAATTTGGCAAACAGACATGCTCAAGAAATACTCACTTAATTGTGGGTTCCATAGAATAAATACAGGGCTTCCCTGTTGGTCCAGTGTTTAATAATAATGCCTTGCAATGTAGGATCCCCAGTCCAGGAAGACCCCACATGCCATAGGGCAACTATGCCCACATGCCACAACTATGGAAATTCGTGAGCCCTGGAGCCCATGCTTCACAGCAAGACACTGCAATGAGAAGCCCATGCCCTGTGACTAGAGAGTAGTCCCTGATCACTGCAACTAGAGAACGCCTGCACATATCAGCGAAGACCCAGCACAGCCAAATGTAAAATAAAAATTAAAAAAAAAAAAACTTAAGGAAAGAATATGCACAAAAGAGAGGGAAAGGAAGTAAAAGAAGGAAACTATGCCTCACTGGGGCTTCCCTTGTGGCTCAGTGGTGAAGAATCTGCCTGCAATGCAGGAGACATGGGTTCAGTCCTTGATCAATGAAGGTCCCCTGGAGCAGGCAATGGTAACCCACTCCAGTAATCTTGACTGGGAAGCCCCATAGACAGAGGAGCCTGATGGGCTACAG
This sequence comes from Oryx dammah, assembly GCF_014754425.2. Lineage (NCBI taxonomy): Eukaryota > Metazoa > Chordata > Mammalia > Artiodactyla > Bovidae > Oryx > Oryx dammah. The sequence goes on from NW_024070198.1 coordinate 5,243,418, forward strand.
CCCGTGGGATCTCAAGACTTGGACACAATTTAGCAACTAAACACACACACACACACGAGGAACTAAGAAGTCCATACTCATTTTTTTTTTTTCTATGCCATGCTTGTGGCATATTTACATTTTCTCTGTAAGGGATAGGAAACCCTTGAATTTTCAATCACATGTATTTTTTTTAATTATAAAATATCATGTTATATAACCCTCCAAAGGCATGTTACCATCCTAAATGTGCTAATGTATGCTATAGAGGTGAAAAGTCTCTTTTCCTTAAAGTTTCCTTGTTAATCTACAAGCTAAATCTCCCACTGTAAGCTTAAATTAATATACACAGTACTGATTCATCTTGGGTCCCACAGTTGAACACGTATTGAATTTAGATAATAAAATGAACAGCTTTGTGAAAAGATAGAAGCTGGGATTATGACAGCTCAGCATTATTCATTAAATATTATAACGAGTGTATGCTGTCTGTGTCTAACAAAGAGACTAAGATAAGCAATAATCAGCTTCAGCTCCTATGTAGTATTTTATCCTCTTTTACTTTCTATAATTCATAAAGCTATTTGATAGCATTTTGGAGCTTATAGTCTTAAAATTATAACTGTTGTATAGTTTAATTGCAAATTACTGGGCTGTCTCATTTAAATTCTCATTACTTTGACATTTTTTAAACCCAGGGAATCCTTTGAGATTATTTTAGTTTGCCAAAAAGTTAACGGACATAGTTTGGACCATGAAAGTTTGAGAATTATTACCTTTGAGAGTCTTTTTTTGTTCAATAACATTGCTGATTCTGAAAACCTTCAACTGTCCATTTTTTATCTGTTTCTTTAACATTTTATAACATTGATCTTAACAGTGTAACTTGGATTCAAATAACTAATTCTCTGAACACTAGATTAAATACTTCTCTGTGAGACAGAGAGAGACCCATCATACTTAAATAGCAGATAAATGGTTAAAAACCTCAATTGAAATTGAGGTGTGTTGCTTAATAAAATTTGTCTTTCCAAGCCCTAGTATTACTTATAATAGTTACCTAATCTTCCTTAGTTATTAGTGGAAAAAATAATTGAAACAAAATAGTTTCAAGATGTCAACAGGAAGAGGAAGAGAGTTGCTATAATTAGAAACAAGGACGCTATATTTTTGTCTTTTATTTCTTAAAATGCAGCTCCAAACATTTATTGTCAGTGATCCAATTATTTTGATAAAAGCAGGTAACAATCTTCTTACCTGTTACATAGTATTTAAACTGCAGTTTCACTTGTGTCTTACATCTTTCAGTTCAGTTCAGTTCAATTCAGTTCAGTCGCTCAGTCATGTCCGACTCTCTGCAACCCCATGAATCCCAGCACGCCAGGCCTCCCTGTCCATCACCATCTCCTGGAGTTCACTCAGACTCACGTCCATCGAGTCAGTGATGCCATCCAGCCATCTCATCCTCTATCGTCCCCTTCTACTTCCCCCAATCCCTCCCAGCATCAGAGTCTTTTCCAATGAGTCAACTCTTCACATGAGGTGGCCAAAGTACTGGAGTTTCAGCTTTAGCATCATTCCTTCCAAAGAAATCCCAGGGCTGATCTCCTTCAGAATGGACTGTTTGGATCTCCTTGTAGTCCAAGGGACTCTCAAGAGTCTTCTCCAACACCACAGTTCAAAAGCATCAGTTCTTCAGTGCTCAGCCTTCTTCACAGTCCAACTCTCACATCCATACATGACCACAGGAAAAACGAAAGGCTTGACTAGATGGACCTTAGTCAGCAAAGTAATGTCTCTGCTTTTCAACATGCTATCTAGGTTGGTCATAACTTTCCTTCCAAGGAGTAAGCGTCTTTTAATTTTATGGCTGCAGTCACCATCTGCAGTGATTTTGGAGCCCCCAAAAATAAAGTCTGACACTGTTTCCAGTGTTTCCCCATCTATTTCCCATGAAGTGATGGACCGGATGCCATGATCTTCATCTTCTGAATGTTGAGCTTTAAGCCAACTTTTTCACTCTCCTCTTTCACTTTCATCAAGAGGCTTTTTAGTTCCTCTTCACTTTCTGCCATAAGGGTGGTGTCATCTGCATATCTGAGGTTATTGATATTTCTGTCATTGCAATTGGGTAATAAGGGGACCCTATATCACAGAAACTCATGTTGATGCTTACATGACTGACTGAACAACATGTGGAAGTTTATATTTGTCCATATATGACACTGCCTGCCATGGAAGAAGTATTGCAAGATAATGACAAAGTTAAATTTTTGCCTCGAGTGGAACAAACACTGTTAACTATCATGAAATAGCCCTTTAATTCTTCTCACATACTGAAATATATTTATCTTATTTGGTCTGGTTTTCAAATTTCAAATATACATCACTGGACTGAGCAGCCTAAAATTTCTATCACATTTTGAAACACAAGTGCTTCTCTTCCCTACAGTCTATGTTGCACTTTTTGAAGAGATTCTCATTCTCTGTCCTAAGTTAAAATTACTTGTTGTCAGGGCTTCCCTAGACTCAGTGCTCTCATTGCCATGGACCTGAGTTTGAACCCTGGTTGGGGAACTAAGGTCCACCATGCTGTGTGGTCAGCCAAAAAATAAATAAAAGGTCAGTAATAAATAACTGGTCTAAAACTTTTTTTAAAAGTACATGTTGCTATTAAATAAGAAACTAAGCTTCCCTATTGAGTGTTAGATTCTTGGCATGACTTATAAAGCATCCAGTCACATGTAAAACCGTAACTCGAAAGTCATGGAGAACAAAAATTCTGCAAAAACATGAGAATACTGTAATTCCAATAATATATTTCTCAAGGTTATTATAACCTTTATATCAAACCAGATATCAAACCTTCTATATTTATCCATATAGAAGGATAAATAACTGTTCAGGTTAATTTTATTTTTGTAGACAAAACTCATAAAACTATACACAGTCAACTCTAAATGTGCATTTTAAATATATATATTTACACACACACATATATGGCTTTTATTATCACTCAAATGTAAAAAAGGTTAGTATCTGAAAGTTTATTATTATGATGCACTCAATTATTTGACTAAAGAAGTAAAACAATATAAGTGAAATAAATTCAGAAAAGCAGTGCTTAAAATTTTACACTTAATTTGAATTCAGTGTAAAAATTAAGAAAGACACTGCCTAAAATTTCATTTTTACTTTCAAAAAGTTTTAGAGAAACAAAAATTTAAGAGCATTTAAATAATATGAGAAGATTAGCTAATAAAAAATAGTACATATCATATTCAATGGAAAGAATATTTAGAAACAGTTTATTTGAGATAGAGAACAAATGAAGAACACACATCCTCTCTACTATCATTTAATAATTATATAAGAGATGGTCAAAACAAAACAAAAACGATAAAAAAAAATGGTAATATCTGACATTTGGAAAGGAGGATATAATGGAATAATTATTCCAAGATGACGCAGTATCCTCAAAAACCAAAAATTTAGTAGAACTTTTTGAAAATTTCCACAACATTGTAAAAAGCAAAATCAATAAATCAAGGAAATTCCTCTACACCATCAAAAATTAATTCAAAAAATGTAACAGAAAAGATTACACTTTACAAGAGCAACAAAAACTTCACAAGAACAACAAAAACACAGGAATCAACTTAATCAAATACACAAATATAATTATGGGGAAAGTTCATAAATTCTATAAATATGTGAAGATATTCACAATAAATGGATAGATGCCAAATTGCTGATATGAAAAACTTAAGAATATAAAGAGATTAACTTTCCACAGTGAAATTTCAGTCAAATTTTAACAGGTTTTGGTGATAGTGGGGAACTAATAGAAAAGACACATTTTTGTCAATACAGAAAACAAGGGCTTTGTAAGAAGGAAGAGCAAAATCAGATTCACCTACATACTAAACATTCTGGTAATTAAAATTTGTCACCAAACATTTGGAAATTAAACAGAAAAACTAGTTCTATCCTATGATCACCTACACTTCATAACTGGTAACAACTACACATCATGATGTGGAGTTTAATTTTTTTTTTTTTTCAAATGAGATTCTTCAGCTCTCTCAGTAACCCAGTGAACAATCCAATATTTTATAAACTCCATTTCTACTCAACTCAGCCTGAGTCACCTTACATTGCTTAAAATTAAGAAACCTGATTAACAAAATAACTAGTAATGAATCATACAAATTGGCTGCTGCTGCCGCTAAGTCGCTTCAGTCGTGTCCGACCCTGTGCGACCCCATAGATGGCAGCCCACCAGGCTCCCCCGTCCCTGGGATTCTCCAGGCAAGAACACTGGAGTGGGTTGCCATTTCCTTCTCTAATGCGTGACAGTGAAAGTGAAAGTGAAGTCGCTCAGTCATGTCCGACCTTTAGCGACCCCGTGGACTGCAGCCCACCAGGCTCCTCCATCCATGGGATTTTCCGGGCAAGAGTACTGGAATGGGGTGCCATTGCCTTCTCTGACAAATTGGCTAGAAAGAGACAAAAAGTTAATAAAATAAAATTTTGAAAATAGCTATTAAGCTTTAAATTTTTTGCAGCAAGTTCATTTATGTCTGTCACTTTCCAGTGTAATTAATGTTAGCCTGGGCTATATAATCCACAGCTTTCTCCAAGCTTAAATGTATATATATATAAACATATGGGTTTTATTTACAAAGCATCATACAACTGGTATATCTCTGGAATTTTATTTCAGAGCTGTATATTTTACACATCCTTTTTTGTCAGCTGTATAGTGATTCATAGTATGGTTGTATCAAGATTAATTCAATTTTTCTTTCTTCCCTTGTTGATACTGAAACTGTATCCTGTGATTTTGTTTTGCCTTTTGTGTTTGTTTCTTTTTTAATTTGAGATGGAGGAGGCAGAAAAATTAGTGCTGCCATAAACATTCTGGCACAGATGCCAGAGCCTTTCTAGAGCATTTATTTTCAGAAATGTACTTACTGCATCATGCCAATCAATGAGACAAAACAAAGCATAGAAAGAAAAAATTTGTACTCTCCTCCTACCCTTTCACTAATTGGTATGACTATATACACATTTTATTTTAGGAAGAGAAATATTAAATATATCTTGTTCTTAATAAAAGACTATGATCCATTTTTTAACCTGGATCAATATTTAATTGTTTAATATGAAGCAAGTTGTATGTTAATAAGAATAATTATAATTTCACAGTGATGGATTTTTCCACCAGGATTTGCTAATTCAGTTTATGGCCAACGCATGAAAAAAAACAACCATATTATGTTACTGAAACCTCACTATTCAGTAAATAGGAATTGATAGGTCTAGCATCTGCAAGGGAATTTGCACTCTGTCTTTGCTAAATGTTGTAAAGACTTTCACTTCCTCATTTTAAACAGCTTTTGTGCCATAAATGGTTATCAAAGATTTATCCAGCATGTATACAGCTCATAGAGCTATACATTTAAATGAAGTTTGAGGGACCTCCAGCCCTTCCACATAGTCTTTTCCCTTCAAAGACTCCAAATATTGTTCACAGTTCTCCAGGCATACCTCTTACATGCTCACTTTTCTATTAAGATAGAGTATCTTCCTTGTTTTATTTATTTATTTATTTTGGAGGGACTGGTTCATTATTTCAAAAAAACATTTATCAATTTTCTGTATCAAAACAATTACACTGTTGCTTTTTCTTTCTCCCAGTCAGCCCCCTAAAAGACCACACCAAAGAGAATACATTTTAAGCCTATTAAGCTATAAAATGCACACATGACAGACCTCACTGAAACCTCATCAAAAAGTGGAAATTGAGTAGGGAAGAAACTTTATAAGATCAGCACACTGCCAACCCACAGACCATAATGGCCTCTCAGAGCCAGTGGGGTAACCAGTGTGCCCCAACCCCAAATAACACAAAATTTAAAAACAATTTTGTACATAAATTTCAAGATTTCTGTAGCACTAACCAATGCACAATGAGATGGCACTTTTAGAGATAGCAGCTTCAGACCCAGAAAAGGGTGATATGAGTTTTACATGGCTGAATCAGTGGCAAAACATATTTTTTTCCCTTTTTTTCAAGAAGACACTTTCCTCATTTTTAGTTTGTTTTTCTCTTCTAGATTCACTTCCATCTGGTAACTTTTCTAAGGCTGAGTGCTGCTTAAAACAGGCTCACTATAACCAATGCCCTTGATGGCTTTCAGAACTGAACAATACCACCCAGGCCAATGGTGCAGACTCCTGATATTCCAAAAGCCCTCAAACCAGAGCTGCTGAGGGATGGGTGCTGTCCCTAAGCTTATGTCCTGTTTTGTCTTCTGATCCTGGAACTAATGATTTTGGTACTGTAATTCTAGGAAAACTTTCAAGAGATTGGCTCCATCAATGCCTGTTCTAACCTCTTCCTTTAGGGTCAACACAAATTCAATGAGACTAGTGAGGGAATTTAGCGTACCCCCTAGCAACTTGCCTTTTGGGTTATATGGAAATAATACAAACTTCGCTCCTCTTTCAGTCTCAGTTACAGCACAACTTTGTATTTATCACAAAAAGGTGTAGATGTGTTAGTTTCATTTCCTTGAAGCACCCTATAACATTAGCTAAAGTTTTTATTGAAATAAATTTATTTCTTTGGTTGGTTGATTGGCTGTTAGATTATTTTAGTAAAAGATCTTGCAACTATTCGACAATAGAGACGTTGACAGTGAAGTCTTAATGGCTATGATTGTGTAACTTCACATGACTATTTACTTTATGATAATTATGACACATACTCTCTAAACCATTAGGGTATATAAACATTCATCGACTGTAGGTTTTAGGAAACATTCTCAGGCTTATTTTTATATGACATGTTCTGCTAAAGTAATATTTCCAACTAAAAATTATCAGAAATATTGTGTTCAATTATAAGCCAACTTTGACTTTCATAGACTATTTCATTCTGAGAACACAAATGCAATAAGTGAAAAATGGTAAATACAAAGCAAGGCAAAGCAGAATGGTACCATTTGACAAATTAAACATGAATAATTTATCTATCTACCCATCTGACCTGCTAACCACAAGTCTGAATAATTTTAAGAAAATATTCAGACTGAACAGAGAATTTTCACCAAGTTTCTTAAAAAAAAAAAAAAAAACAAAAACCTGCCATTGGCAAAGAGAAAGAGAGTAAGGAAAGAACAAAAAAAGAAAGGGAAGGAGAAGTTTCTGAGAAGAAGAAAATAAGTGATATCATTAGTATTTGCAACACTTTATGGTTCTCATCTTTCTCTGTATTTCACTGTTCTGTAGTTTCCTTTCATTTTAAACTTTGATTTAGTTTATCATGTTCATTTCAATCTGATTTCTATGTTTCTACCTAGTTCAACTATAAAATCTTATGTCATGAAGATAACTTTTTAGTTTGTTGCTTGTAACTAATTACTTCTGAGTCTAAAATGTCCCTTTAAGGTTATATCTTCTGGCTTTAATACTTACTTGATAGTAATTATTCAATGCATATCTTCTTCATTATTTGTACCTGAAATAAATATTGTTCACTTTTCCCATGCCAATAAGTTCAAAATTTCCTAAAGTGATAAATATGTATCCATAAATACATAAATGTATATCCATACATAAATACATAAAATGCTGTCAGCTTGTTTCATCAACAAAAATTTGGCCTCACTATTCTTCCTGACTACAATGGATGGTATATTTTAGCAATAACTATGATGCTTTTCCCTATACATTGCAAAAGTGAGCTAAAGTCCCATCTCTTTTTGATTTAGTCATGAGGCATCATAACAAATTAAAGATAATCATTCACCAGCATGAAGTTTGCTATTTACCTCTTGTAAAATGGATTTGTTCTCAAATACACATAGAATTATTTTTTCTGGAATGCAAATTTATAGATATGTCTTATAAAAAATAAAATTTCAGCTATGAAGTTGGTAAGGGAAATTGGAATTATCAAGTATTTACAATTTCTATAAAAATTTGAATTTAATTATACTAATGATGCTAATATGATTTAAATATAATTACACTTGCATGACCTTAAATTTCTGCATGATTAGCCTATTTAATCAACAGAATCTGCAGTTGCATTAAAATATTTAATTCATTCTTTGTGATTATTATAATTTGCTATAAATGTAATGAAAGGAAAGAAAAGAAACATATTTCAAAACCAAACTTCATTAATGTATCTTCTCAGTTCTCGCAGATTCCTCTTCCTATTTCCATAAAAAAACATTGACATATTATTGCAAATGTTGGTTGACTCTTCCATTCAAAAACCTATTTTGCATTTTATTTACACTGAATTCAATAAGATCTTACATGGATTCTGTGACTAGGTAAGAAGAATAAATGAAAGAAGTAGTGTAAATATTGATGACCCCTCATTCTCACCACTTATTCTCTTTTTTTAAGACATTAAGAATGGCTTCTGCCAATATGTAATTTTATGTATAAAACTCAGAGGATAAAAAATTAATGTAGGAATCAGACTCACTGACCATATGAATTGAGAAAAATTCAATGGACTTCCCGAGTATATTATTTCAAACTGATACATCAAAGACAATCATGGAGAAGGTCAAATTTAAAAGTTATGTGAGAATTGGACTGTGTGAAAGCTGAGTGCCAAAGAATTGATGCTTTTGAACTGTGGTGTTGGAGAAGACTCTTGAGAGTCCCTTGGACTGCAAGGAGATCCAACCAGTCCATCCTAAAGGAGATCAGTCCTGGGTGTTCATTGGAAGGAGAAATGCTGAAGCTGAAACTCCAATACTTTGGCCAACTCATGCGAAGAGGTGACTCATTGTAAAAGACCCTGATGCTGGGAGGGATTGGGGGCAGGAGGAGAAGGGGATGACAGAGGATGAGATGGCTGGATGGCATCACCAACTCGATGGACATGAGTTTTGGTAAACTCCGGGAGGTGGTGATGGACAGGGAGGCCTGGCGCTCTGTGATTCATGGGGTCACAAAGACTTGGACATGACTGAGCAATTGAACTGAACTGAACTGAGGGTAAATTAAAAAGCAATTAAATAATATAAAGTTTTAAAATAATGTTAAGACAATTCTAGCCTAGAGTCTTACAGTCTCATTTGATGAGGTGATCTAGGAACTCATTAATTAAATAGAATTTGCTCTATGATTATAAGTAAATTTCACTAATAATGAAATAGTTATTTTAAATACCAAAATCTTTTCTTTATTGAGTACTTAATATGATACAGGCATCATTTTTATCAAAATAGAGATATCAATATAGATATAAAAGAATGACTACTGCTCAGAAATATTTCATTTTCACATGCGGTAGAAATAATATTCTTTTTCAAAGGGTTAAATCACAATTTGATTGTAATATTTTAATATTACATCTTGGTAAATGACCAAAATAAAAACAAAAAACAATATTCAACTTAATCAAATAACTAGATGTAAAGTGCAGGACTAGGGGTTTACTCATAGCTCAGTCAGTAAAGAATCTGCCTTCAATTCAGTAGATCCAGGCTCAATTCCCAGGTCAGGAAGATCCCCTAGAGAAGGGAATGGCAACCCACTCCAGTATTCTTGCTTGGAGAATCCCATGGACAGAGGAGCCTTGCAGGATACAGTCCATGGGGTTGCAAGAGTGGGACACAACTTAGTGACTAAATCACCAAAGTTTATGCCTGGTTAAAGAATTTAGCATCTTTCTATAAACGTGAGTTCTGGTTGCAAGATATGGAAGTAGAAAATTGGGGCATCAAGAAAAAAGGCTGGATTATCTTTGGGAGAGTCATAAACTAGTCTTGTGAATATAGTATAAGAAGTTTGAACTTTAAAAGTACTGTGTGTGTGTTAGTCACTCAGTTGTGTCTGACTCTTTGCAACCCTATGGATCATAGCCTGCCAGGCCTCTCTGTCCATGGGATTCTCCAGGCAAGAATACTGGAGTTGGGGTGCCATTCCCTTTTCCAGGGGATCTTTCTGACCCTGGAATCAAACCCAGGTCTCCTGCATCACAAGCAGATTTTTACCATCTGAGCTACCTAGGAAGCCTGTGAGGAGCTGTCAAAAGTCTTTGATCAAGGAATTGATAGAATAACTTGTGCCAGGATGATAAAATTTGAAGTAAGTTGTGACACTTCCTAGAGTCAATAATATTATCTGATAAGTGCTGTAAATATTACTTCATTTAGCTGATAGGAATAGATTATATTCAAGAAAGAGTTGAATATAGGATAAAATAGAAGGATATGGGAAGAGAAATTATTCCTGTTTTTATTAATTTAAAAGTAAGAATTAAATTAATATTATTTTCATTGTTAGTATGGCTATTTTGACATTCAGTTCAGTTCAGTTCAGTCGCTCAGTGGTGTCTGACTCTTTGTGACCCCATGAATCGCAGTTCGCCAGGCCTCCCTGTCCATCACCAACACCCAGAGTTCATTCAAACTCATGTCTGTCAAGTCAGTGATGTCATCCAGCCATCTCATCCTCTGTCGTCCCCTTCTCCTCCTGCCCCCAATACCTCCCAGCATCAGAGTCTGTTCCAATGAGTCAACTCTTTGCATGAGGTGGCCAAAGTACTGGAGTTTCAGCTTTAGCATCATTCCTTCCAAAGAAATCCCAGGGCTGATCTCCTTCAGAATGGACTGGGTGGATCTCCTTGCAGTCCAAGGGACTCTCAAGAGTCTTCTCCAACACCACAGTTCAAAAGCAGCAATTCTTCAGTGCTCAGCTTTCTTCTCAGTCCAACTCTCACATCCATACATGACCACTGGAAAAACCATAGCCTTGACTAGACGGACCTTTGTTGGCAAAGTAATGTCTCTGTTTTCCAATATGCTATCTAGGTTGGTCATAACTTTTCTTCCAAGGAGTAAGCATCTTTTAATTTCATGGCTGCAGTCACCATCTGCAGTGATTTTAGAGCCCATTAGCCTGCATGATTATACATGAAATTAGCATACAGATATAAAGGGACATTACTCTTACTTGAATGAAATATCCTTAAGACTAGAAATATTATTTTCTTTGCTGTTTTATCCTCAGCATCTATAGTGCATTTTATGCAACACATACAATATTTGTTTAATAAATGAAAGCATCCCCAATCTGCCATACTTTCTTTTCAAATTGCTATTGAATATGCCCTTTGTAGTCATAAAAGAAGCCATATGATTAACTAAACTCTGTGGGATGGTGACATGGTAGACCTGAGAAAATCCTAGGCATGGGAATCCAAGTCCTGAATTTGAGTCCCAGCTACCCTTCTCACCAGCTCTATGACTTTGGACAAGTCTCTGTAGGCTATGACACCCTGAAGTGAACATGATGAAGTATTTAAAAAAATAACTAGCAAGTTTCCTCACATGGAGAAGCTTAATAATAAAAATGGATATATGGATACACAGAATAAAAGACAAAAATCATTTAATGTGATTATCATTCCAAAAGCATTGTGAAGCATGCACCATCTTATCCTCATTTTACAGATTAAAGAAACTGGGATCTACAGAAGTGGGATCAAAGATATTATTAACTGTTTTCATTTAAAATTTATAATCCTATGAAGTACATCATTGTATATGGATACCATAGAATATACTATTTTAGTCATTCATTTGTTCATTTACTCACATATTCAGCAATATTTTACTGAATGATTTTTTTTTCTGTGCTAGGCACAGGACTAACCACATATAAAAAAATTAACACATAGATTTAAATTGAAGAATTACTTCATATTTCAACGTGTTTAAAGATTGAGTAAAGGTTGGGAAGGAAATAGCATGATATCTGGTATTCCTTCCATGATTTCCTTGTATTTTTTGTTCAGACTACTTACTGTTGCAATGTTGAATTATTAGGTTAAAACTGTGGCTGAATTGAAGTCTTTGGATGAAAGTTCCAATTTTTAAGTTTAAACTAGAAGCTAAAGCTGAATTAACCTGTTCCGACAAGACCGGTAATTGATAACTTGGGCATTAACTGGATGAATGATTCAGATGGATTGCAAAGTAGCCAGAATACTTTCTCATTCTAGAGATTTGATTTAGAATCTGACTTACCTATTTAGCACTAAATCATCAACTGAGCACTAGAGAAAGTTCTCATGAAATAACCATAGCTTATTATGAAATGTCTAAGAAGTTTGGAGACAATCTTCAATTAAATTGATTATGCATTTGTTGTATTCTAACATGGACCACAGTTCAAACTGACTATATTTCCTTACTTTTTAAATATCATGAAGTTTACATAAGTTCAGAGAATCACTTCCACAAAACTGGAAAACTTCATCATTGAAAAATAGCATATGGTTTCCTCTGATTTAAAAGCAAAAGTGAAAGCTGAGATGATCAATTTCTGTCATCTATAGTAGCTAGGATATGATAACAAACACAAATCCTCCACCCACATAATAATATCAAAATCAGAGGAACTTGTAAAAAACTGTACAGTAACTATGAATACCACTATAGTACAAGTTCCATAGGTAAGCAGGTAATGTGTTCTTGGCCTTCTGACACTGTCTAGGTACCCCCTAAATTCTCCAGTGTGCTTCTGTGTTGTGGGAACATTTCATTTGCTCAAAGAATAGACATTTCTTTACTAATTAACCTATATTTGTACACTTAATACGTGCATGTGTCCTTGACACTACAATATTTTATATAAAAGTTATCTTTGGGATTATTTCTTAAACTGTACATAAATGTCCCCCAAGAATGTCTAAAGTCACATAGTGATGCCATAGTACAGAAAAGCGTGAAGCATAAATGAAGATTTTAATATTATAGTCTATTTTTTCAATCTTCTTTTTTGGGTGAAACTCTGATCTGAGACGCGTTTCCCAGGTGGCACTAGAGGTAAAGAACTTACCTGCCAATGGAGGTAGACAGGTAGACCTAAGAGATGTGGGTTTGATCCTTGGGTCAGGAAGATCCCCTGGAGAAGGGCATGATGACCCACTCCAGTATTCTTGCCTGGAGAATCCCATGGACAGAGGAACCTGGCAGACTACAGTCCATAGGATCGCAAAGACTCAGACATGACTGAAGTGACTTAGCATAAATTCACTGATCTGAGAAGTTATCTTTATCTGCAAAGTGAGGATAAACTAGCGCATGCATGGTGATTTTGCTCATACTAGGTGGTTTTGTTTAGCTTCAGCTGTCATGCAGCATGTCAGAAACTGAACTATAGACTCTTGGTTTTCATCCTACTTTATTTGCTGCCAACTTCTACTTTCAGTGACAAGGGGCCTTAGAACTTTATGCTTGGCTTTTTTTTCCCTTCACTATTTTAAATTCTTCCCAGATCAGAAGTTTTCAAACTTTCTTTGACTGTGACCCAAGGTAAGAAACACATTTTACATTGTGATCTGTTGTACATAAATATATGAATTCATAATTGAAACAAAAACATAAAAAAATTATTCTCACTTAAATGTGATAAAATCTTGCATTTTCTACTTTATTCATCTAAAAAATCCCAGTTAACATCCCCAAAACTGATCTCCCAATGCTTTAATGATCCATAATATGCATTGTTGTACTTAAATGCATTATATTTACCTGAAATCTAACATGTAACAAACTGAACCAACTATACCTATCCACCATGTCTCCCCTCATATTCATCCCCTTTCTTCCCCAATCTTTGCTGTTCTACTTAAGGGCATCAACATTCTTCCTGATGCTCAAAAGGAGATATTATATTATCCTTGATTCTACACTTTCTTTCAGCCTTCTGTATCTATATTAAACATGGTGGTGGTGGTGGTTTAATCACTAAGACATGTCGGACTCTTGTGACCCATGGGATTTTTCCAGACAAGAATACTGGAGTGGGTTGCCATTCCCTCTCCAGGAGATTTTCCCAACCCAGGAATGAAACCCATGTCTACTGTATTACAGGCAGATTCTTTACCAACTGAGTTGTGAGGGAAGCCCTATGGTAAACATAATACTTCTAAAATAGATCATAAGCTGGCCCACTTCTCAGTCTCCACATCTTCCATCCTAATCCAACTCAAGCCATCAGCTCCTAGAGTAACTACCTATCTTTCTGCTTTTACGTGTAGACTCTCTATAATCTACCTATTCCCTTTTATATAAAATATCCATGCAAAGAGGACATGAAATCTATCTTATCCCTAGAGCAAAGAAATCACTCAAGCCACTCAGAAGTACGTTGGGAATTTAGAGGATATGCAAAGAATCCAACTCAGTCATACTTCTCTTTCTTTCCCAGAGTCTTCCCATAGCACTTAGAATAACGTCAACTTACCTTTCTATTTTAATCTCCTAATGTTTTCTTCCTTGATTAACTCAGCAGAATACTAGCTTCTTTCTGGTTCTACTTTGAATGAGCTAAACTCATTCATGCCTCAGGACTTCTGCCCTTGCAGTCATGTTTTGTGGGAAGATCTCTAGAGGCTCTGCAAAGATGACTGTTTTCTTACTCAGACTCATGACAAAGTTCCCTTTTCAGAAAGATCTTTCTTAAATATTTTAGAAAGATCTTAAAAAGATCTAATAAAGAATAGAGTAGGTCTAATAAAGATAGGGTAGATCTAATAGAGTAGATCTTAATAAAGATATTAAGATCTTTCTTAAATATTTAAATATTTACAAGTTTTTACCCTATTGTAAATTTTAATCTTCTTTGTATATTTAACTATTTGAGATTATATTATTGATTTATTTTTACTTATTTTATGTACTTATATTACATGTCTCAGTACTAGAATGTAAGTTTTAAGAGAACAGAAATTTGAACTAGATTTTTAAAATAATTTCCTTTCCTCTTTCAATCAAGAGAAGATTTAAGAAAGCTTATGCACAACTTAGAAGATGCTTATATTTGTCTAAGGTGGAGGGTGATGTAGTTCTGGAATACCTCTTCTCCCAAGTTTTTCAAGAGTTTTCTAATGCATTTGAAGTCCAGTTGAAGGAAGAGTTTTTTATGTAACTTCCTGCCGTCTCAATCTTCTTTTTGTTGTCCTGATTTTGTTAAACAATGCTAACTGACTAACAGTAATTAAATTGGGTATTTGTATAACTCTTTGGTACTTTTACATTGGACACCATGCTGTCATAAGGATCCATGTCCATTCATGTCTGGCTCTGGCTCTTCACCTCTTCTCTCTCTGCTCCCATCAGAAATAAAGCACATAGTCTTTTATAGTAGGAGCTGCTTCTTCAGATAGACATTATTTCTGGAGAGGGTAGGAGGCAAGGGGATTTACTGTAAAGATTATTCTGGGCCAAATAAATTCCTCTTGACCAATAATACTTATAGGGTTGGATGGTGCCA
Organism: Oryx dammah; assembly: GCF_014754425.2. Taxonomy (NCBI): domain Eukaryota; kingdom Metazoa; phylum Chordata; class Mammalia; order Artiodactyla; family Bovidae; genus Oryx; species Oryx dammah. Next base: position 5,258,721 of record NW_024070198.1, read on the forward strand.
ATTCTGAAAAAAAAAAAAATTGAGAAAATTGCATTAATGTTTGAGAATCAGCGGAAAATAGAACCTTTATCAAGGAGTTATAGCATAAAAGAAGACACAGCAAGTGACAGATGATTTTTAAAGTCATTAAAATCAAAGCAAAAAGCAAAATTCTAAATATAAAGATAAGAAGATAGCATTTTAAAGTTTTATTGCTTTTCATAAAGAGAGACTCATGACTAAATATACCAGGCAAATGATATGCTTATCCCTTTGAAATTAAATGTTTTGTGTGGCCTAGAAGGAAATTAGTGATTAAATAATTTTATCTTCTTCTTAAAAATACAGATGAGGGAAGACCCCTTATTATTTTCTAGTTTATACTTTGGAGCATTTTAAGCAAAAAGAAAGAAAGGAAAAGAAATACCTTCCATCTCAGAAAAGGTGTCCCCATTGAAATTCTTGTTCTCTCTGTGCCCACGTCCGGGTTTTCTTCTAGAGATTCCCCTTCCCAGTGATACTCCACTGCCACTTCTACTTTCTGGTTACATATGTCTACGTCTGAAGACAGAATTGATGCTACTATATTGAGAAGAATTTATACTGGCACTTGCACCCTGAATTTTTTCTTTTCTTGAACCGTATTTTATTTTCAATTTAGTAGCTCCTGAGGATGAGTGGATATTTCTCCACCATGACAAAAAGTAGCAGCAATTTAGTAGAGAAGATAGTGGTACATTCAGAGTAAAAAAAAAAAAAAAAATGTTTGTTTCCCTCCAAAGGCTGCTTCCTTCAAGGGGGAGAATTAATTGCCTTGAACTTTAAGTTGATTTCATTGTAATGAGGTTTGAACCATTCTTATCATTTTATGCTGGCTTCTAGAATAAATTTTGAGCAGCTCTGTGGCATGGGGATTGTTATGGGGTATCAGGTCAAGCTGTTTGGATTTGAATCTCCACTGAATCATTTATTATTTCTGTCTTTTGAGAAGCTATGGAATTGCTCTAGGTTGATATATTTTTCCTTCTGTAAAATGGAAATAATGATAGTACTTGCCTCATAAGTATGCCATGAAGAGTTAAGACATGCATTTTATGGTAAACATTTAATAAATGTTAGCCATTATTATTCGGAGAAGGCAATGGCAACCCACTCCAGTACTCTTGCCTGGAAAATCCCATGGATGGAGAAGCGTGGTGGGCTGCAGTCTATGGGGTTGCTAAGAGTCGGACACGACTGAGCGACTTCACTTTCACTTTTCACTTTCATGCATTGGAGAAGGAAATGGCAACCCACTCCAGTGTTCTTGCCTGGAGAATCCCAGGGACGGGGGTGCCTGGTGGGCTGCCGTCTCTGGGGTCTCACAGAGTCGGACACGACTGAAGCGACTTAGCAGCAGCAGCAGCAGCAGCAGCCACTATTATTATATCTTAAATGTGGTCCTTTAGTATTTTACTCACCTGCCTGAGAACAGAAAGCATCTTTCCTATGAGTAGCATAGCTACTGTGAAGGTCTCCTCAGAAGCTACAGTTCATTAATCTCATTTCACTTGGAGAAGAAATGGACAAATTCTTAGAAAAGTACAACTTTCCAAAACTGAACCAGGAAGAAATAGAAAATCTTAACCGACCCATCACAAGCACGGAAATTGAAACTGTAATCAGAAATCTTCCAGCAAACGAAAGCCCACGTCCAGACGGCTTCACAGCTGAATTTTACCAAAAATTTAGTGAAAAGCTAACACCTATCCTACTCAAACTCTTCCAGAAAATTGCAGAGGAAGGTAAACTTCCAAACTCATTCTATGAGGCCACCATCACCTTAATACCAAAACCTGACAAAGATGCCACAAAAAAAGAAAACTACAGGCCAATATCACTGATGAACATAGATGCAAAACTCCTTAACAAAATTCTAGCAATCAGAATCCAACAACACATTAAAAAGATCATACATCATGACTAAGTGGGGTTTATCCCAGGGATGCAAGGATTCTTCAATATCCACAAATCAATCAATGTAATTCACCGCATTAACAAATTGAAAAATAAAAGCCATATGATTATCTCAGTAGATGCAGAGAAAGCCTTTGACAAAATTCAACATCCGTTTATGATAAAAACTCTCCAGAAAGCAGGAATTGAAGGAACATACCTCAACATAATAAAAGCTATTTATGACAAACCCACAGCAAACATTATCTGCAATGATGAAAAATTGAAAGCATCTCCCCTAAAGTTAGGAACAAGACAAGGGTGCCCACTTTCACCACTACTATTCAACATAGTTTTGGAAGTTTTGGCCACAGCAATCAGAGAAGAAAAAGAAATAAAAGGAATCCAAACTGGAAAAGAAGAAGTAAAACTCTCAGTGTTTGCAGATGACATGATCCTCTAAATAGAAAACCCTAAAGACTCCACCAGAAAATTACTAGAGCTAATCAATGAATATAGTAAAGTTGCAGGATATAAAATCAACACACAGAAATCCCTTGCATTCCTATACACTAACAATGAGAAAATAGAAAGAAAAATTAAGGAAACAATTCCATTCACCATTGCAACGAAAAGAATAAAATACTCAGGAATATATCTACCTAAAGGAACTAAGTTCACTTCAGTCACTCAGTCATGTTCGACTCTTTGCGACCCCATGCATCACAGCACGCCAGGCATCCCTGTCCATCACCAACTCCCGGAGTTCACTCTGACTCACATCCATCGAGTCAGTGATGCCATCCAGCCATCTCATCCTCTGTCATCCCCTTCTCCTCCTGCCCCCAATCCCTCCCAGCATCAGAGTCTTTTCCAATGAGTCAACTCTTCGCATGAGGTGGTCAAAGTCCTGGAGTTTCAGCTTTAGCATCATTCCTTCCAAAGCAATCCCAGGGCTGATCTCCTTCAGAATGTACTGGTTGTATCTCTTTGCAGTCCAAGGGACTCTCAAGAGTCTTCTCCAACACCACAGTTCAAAAGCATCAATTCTCCAGTGCTCAGCTTTCTTCACAGCCCAACTTTCACATCCATACATGATCACTGACTAGATGGACCTTTGTTGGCAAAGTAATGTCTCTGCTTTTGAATATGCTATCTAGGTTGGTCATAACTTTCTTCCAAGGAGTAAGCGTCTTTTAATTTCATGGCTGCAGTCACCATCTGCAGTGATTTTGGAGCCCCCAAAAATAAAGTCTGACAATGTTTCCACTGTTTCCCCATCTATTTCCCATGAAATGATGGAACCGGATGCCATGATCTTCGTTTTCTGAATGTTGAGCTTTAAGCCAACTTTCTCACTCTCCATTTTCACTTTCATCAAGAGGCTTTTTAGTTCCTCTTCACTTTCTGCCATAAGGGTGGTGTCATTTGCATATCTGAGATTATTGATATTTCTCCTGGCAATCTTGATTCCAGCTTGTGCTTCTTCCAGCCCAGCGTTTCTCATGATGTACTCTGCATAGAAGTTAAATAAGCAGGGTGACAATATACAGCCTTGACATACTCCTTTTCCTTTTTGGAAACAGTTTGTTGTTCCATGTTCAGTTCTAACTGTTCCTTCCTGACCTACATATAAGTTTCTCAAGAGGCAGGTCAGGTGGTCTGGTATTCCCATTTCTTTCAGAATTTTCCACAGTTTATTGTGATCCACACAGTCAAAGGCTTTGGCATAGTCAATAAAGCAGAAGTAGGTGCTTTTCTGGAACTCTCTTGCTTTTTTTCCATGATCCAGTGGATGTTGGGAATTTGATCTCTGGTTCCTCTGCCTTTTCTAAAACCAGCTTGAACATCAGGGAGTTCATGGTTCACGTATTGCTGAAGCCTGGCTTGGAGAATTTTGAGCATTACTTTACTAGCGTATGAGATGAGTGCAATTGTTCGGTAGTTTGAGCATTCTTTAGCATTGCCTTTCTTTGGGATTGAAATGAAAATGACCTTTTCTGGTCCTGTGGCCACTGCTGAGTTTTCCAAATTTGCTGGCATATTGAGTGCAGCACTTTCACAGAATCATCTTTGAAAGAGCTCAACTGGAATTCCATCACCTCCACTAGCTTTGTTCATCATAATGCTTACTAAGGCCCACTTGACTTCACATTCCAGGATGTCTGGCTCTAGGTAAGTGATCACACCATCACCCTATATGTAATTCTTTCCTGTGGCCCTTGGGCTTCTGCCAGCCAGTGTCTCACTGACCTCCATTTATCATGCTATCCCTGTCTTTCATAATGCCTTTATTCCTGATTCCCCATTTCCCCTCCTATGTGCTTCTGCCTTTCTGAAATTCTTAAAAATAATTTGGTTCTCAAGAAATTCCTGATTCCATTTGAATTACAAGTTCTTTAACTTTAGGTCCTCTCAATCTTTGGGCTGTATTTACTTATACCTAATGGTATACATGTATTATTTCTTATTTCATCTCTTTCTGTTAACAAAATAATTTTTCATGTCATTAAAAGTAATCTTTTCTTTCATACCCTCCCATAAACTCTTTTTCAAGTATTAAAAACACAGAGAATGCTACATACATAAGTACCTAAATGACTTCTCTTACAAAATAACATGTAGAGAATTATAGCCAAAGTGCTTTTTTTGATGTTACAATTGTTTTTAGAAAATGACATCCTTAAATACCCCTGTTAATATTAGTATCATTTAATGCCCTCTTACATTAACCATGCAAACAAATCATTGAACTTTAAGAAGTCTAAAGTTCTTAAACTTTAAAGATTGTTATATGTTTATTTTGCAGATAAGTAAGGTAAAAAGCCACAGAGTGCCTCTATCTTAACTATATGGTGGCTTTTGTACCAGAATCTTATTATCTAGCTATGAGAAAGATTATATTTTTTTCCCTTCCAAGTCTATTTTTCTCTCTATCCATTCATTTACACTCTACAAATAAAAGGATAGAAATTACTATGAATAAAACATGGTCTCATGGTTTCAATTAACTCTTCTTATTGTGACTTACACATCCCACAGGTTGCTGGTAAATAATAATTTTATTACAGGAAACTGCTATTATACAAATGACCCCCTTGTTGCATCCTGAATGGCTTCCCAGTTGAAACCTAATTCTCTTAATGTCTCATTCCAACTGCTAACACGTTGTACATCAAATCTCAAATTTAGATCTAAAATTTTGAACCTGTCCCAAGAAAAGTTGCTCAGCTCTATTATTAATTTAATGTACATCAAATTGGAGTTTGATGTAATTGAACATGTTACAAGTTTATTGACTTGGTCAATGTAAAGTCAGACATTAACAGTTATTGAAATGATTGAGAATATTACTGTTAAAGGATTTGGATGATAAGATTTGAGAGATATCTTCAAAATCTCTCAGTATTTGAGTATATTCTATTTAAAAACACATATTTGTTGACTACGCATCTGCTCTCAAATATTGGATGAGGCAATTGAAAAACAAAATGGAAGGACTATGGCCTTCAATGATCTAGTCTATGAGGGAGACAAATAGTTGGAGAGATCCTCAGAATATGGGAAATAAAGGTTATGATAATGGTTGAAATGTGATGCTTTGAGAGCATAAAGGACAAACGTTTAGCCTGGTTTTGAAAGTTTAATTTCCAATTGCTATAAAAACACTTTGTTCTACTAACCAGGGACAATGTCTTGCCACTTCTGCTCCTGATTTTCTGCTCTAATTCATCATTTCTCAATAGTGACAGGAACCAAGCCAGAGGATTGCTAAATGATGTTGAATTACTCCTTTTTGACAAGGACAGGGCCCAGCCCCACCTTATACACCTCTGTTTCCATGGATCCCAAATTAAATGTTTCCCTGATCAAAGTATCCACAACCTTGTTCTATTTATCATTATTTTTACCACACAAGCTACAGCACACATCTCCAATCCCTCTTGCTCATGACAGCAGATGAACTGAACATAAATGATTAGAAAACACCACCTGCTCAGAGTTTAATACAATAAAAAAAAATGTTACTGTGCTGTTTGAAATGGAAATTCATTAGCTTAAGCTCAGCATGTCATTTATATCACCAACCATGAAAAGTGCAAGTTACTAGGTGCATGGGATAAATATTGCATGACAGATACCTGTTTTCTCTTTGGGAACTTCCTTCTGAAGACTGTCAAGGACAGAGTGTGAGTAATGAAGCCACTACAGGCCTTTCTCTGGATCCCAGGACCTACTGTTTGAAGAGTGAACATAATATTAGTTGTTTTTAAAGTAATGTTTCATCAATAAAAAACATTAGAGGGCCCAAAAGCTGGCCCACCAAGCATTCAGTTGTGACTTACCACTGCCCTGATGTAAATAACAAGAGGCAAGATGATTTTTACTTAAAACCCAGAATATTTTCATGTATTTCTACAAATAGAAGTGAGGAACACAAACCACTAAGATTTGCATCATTTTTTAAGTAAAAATAATTCAAGGGAACCATTATTCTGCAAATAAAGAGAGGAAGGATTCAGAGTAATCATTAGCAAATCAGTTTTATCTGCCTCTTCCCTGCTTCTTCCATCTTCCAGTCTGCCATACTCCTCCTCACTTAAAGTTCCACACTTTAGACAGTTTCTGATTTCTTTTCCAGATATCAATTTCAGTTTCTCAAGTGGTAATTAATATTAAGAAGCTGTATTTTTCTAGCAGGTTATTGTTTCAATAGAATATATAATAGAAATTTGGCTTTACTTAAATTTTAGGAAGATGTATAGATCAATTGTTTTTAATGAAACAGGTTAGATGCTATCAAGATCTAAACCATAGAATTCAAAAATCAGTAATTTGTTTTTGTATACTTTTGACTACTAAAACCCAGGATGTTTAAACCAAGTTAGAATAAGTTTTCTACATTTGGAAAAATGAGCTGGATAATGATTTCCCACAGGTCATATTGGGAAAAGAATCAAGATTCATGACGATTAGCTGATGATATCACACTGATAGTGAGAGTTTAAATTCAGGCACGAAATTAACAACTTCTATGCATTCTAGTTTAACTCTCGCAGTAATATCATGAGTTAAATGTCTGTTTAGAAGGCAGAATTTTATGATGGTTTCCAAGATCCCCATCCCCTGATGTCTATCCATGTTCCTAGTAATTCCCTCACTTAAGTATGAGCAGGACTTGTCATAGGATGCCATATGACTCTCATGGTTATATTACTTTATATAGCAGGGGAGGGATTTTGCACACACATTTAATATTCCCAGCTAGTTGACTCTAAATTAATCAAAAGGGAGATTATTCAAAGTGGACCTGGCTCAATTAGATGAAACATTAAATGAAATCAGAGACATTCAAAGCATGATAGATTATTCTGCTGACCTTGAAGGAACAAAATGCCATGTTGTAGAGGGCATGGTGGGTGGAATTTGGGAGTGAAGACAGACTCCTGATTAATAGCAAGAAGGCAATAAAGTGAGGATCTCAGTCTTAACCACCACAAAAAATCAGAACTCTGCTAACAACTATTTATCTTAGAAGAGGACTGCAAGCTTCAGGTGAAACTGTAGCCCTGGTCAACTTCTTGATTTTAGTCTGGTGAGTCTTTGAATATAAGCTCACCTATATTATGTGGGCAATTTACTTTTCCCCACACTTCTGAAAACAGAAACTCTGAGATAATGGGTCTGTGTTGTTTTAAATTGCTAACTTAAATTAGAAAACTAACAAAACACCTTAATATATTAAATGCATTTCAATTTTTCAGATAAGGAAACTAATCTTAGGGGTATCAAAAAAGATGTTTGAGTTTGCCTTGCCCAAGTTCAACTGGGCTTGGAAGACAAGGATCTATGCCTTTGGCATCCATTCTGTTAGCATTCCACTTTACCAAACAACAATGCTCCAAATAGATGTTAGTCCATTAGGAGACACATATCCAATGGGCCGGTCAGAGAGACAGATACCAGAAATAGGCAGTAATACAAAAGCAAGACAGTCCATGGAGTTGCAAAAGGTCTGACACAACTGAGAGACTGCACACCCGCCATCACAACAATAACACAGATATAGTCCCCATGCTATATATTAGATCCCAGAACTTATTCATCCCCAGGGTTTTATTCTTCTATCTAAATCTTCAACTCTGACCAACATCTCCATATTTCCCTCAGACATTTGAGTAAAGCTAGTCAGCAAAAAGATGCAACTTTGTCTTGAAATGTTTGTTAGAACAGAAGAAAGAGTAAGAAAAGAAACAAAGAAGTTAATTGCAAGTTGTGATTTGGCAAGAATTTGGGAGAAAGACAAGACAATGAGAGATATTTAGGTGCTGAGGGATGAAGATAATACAGAGATCCTGAAGAACTGGATTTCAGTACTAGTTCAAATGGAAATTTACTAAAGTAAAAGTAAATAGCTACGGAGTTGAGATACTGATTCACTGACCTTTGGGTTCCTTTGATGGTAAAAGAACACTCCCATCACAAATGTGTTCTTCTTAGGGATAGTAGAGGAAAGTGTACAAACTCAGGTATCTAGGAATCTGAGGAAGGGGTCCTCAAATGTGTGACCCTGTCTCATTGCCTCCGCCCCTGCCAACATGATAGGATTTAAGTAAATCTATTAAAAATCACTCACATAACCGTCAGCATACCACATATTTCTTCCAGAAACACATGAGGAAAACTTTTCCATGTGAGGTTGGAGTGTAACAAATAGCTCTGAGTTGTGGCTAAAACTACGTGTCTCTGAATGACCTCATTAGGCACTTACCACACACTCCAGTATTCTTGGGCTTCCCCTGTGGCTCAGCTGGTAAAGAATCCACCTGCAATGCGGGAGACCTGGATTGGATCCCTGGGTTGGGAGGATCCCCTGGAGAAGGGAAAGGTTACCCACTCCAGTATTCTGGCCTGGAGAATTCCATGGACTCTATAGTCCATGGGGTTGCAAAGAGTCGGATACGACTGAGCGACTTTCACTAGACTAGACTAGAAATAAATGTTGGGAAGATATGGATAATGCATTGCTATGGGCTCAAAATGCCACATTGTATGACCCAGTCAGAGTAACATTACCTCACCACCTTACAATTAATGAGTCCTTTTGTTCTCTTCAGGGCGATAGTCTCTTATATAATGATTTGTTAGTAAATCAGAAAATGAAAACCTAGAACTGATCTTAGAGATTCCTAGATTATTTCCCCAAAGGAATAATATACAGAACATAAGGAGGAAACATTAAACTGTTCAGAGTGAGATAAAAAGTCCACTGGGAAGAGACCACTGATGAACCTAGACAATGATGTAATTAGCTGTTACAAAGTTAACTATCAAGCACTTTTCTCATACATAAACTGGAATCACTTTAGAGCAGGAAGAGAACTTGACACCTATATGCCACTCCAGTTCAGTTCAGTAGCTCAGTTGTGTCCGACTCTTTGCGACTCCATGGACCTCATGCTTCCTCATGCTTCCCTGTCCTTCACCAACTCCCAGGACATGCTCAAACTCATGTCCATCAAGTTGCTGATGCCATCCAACCATCTCATCCTCTGTCATCCACTTCTCCTCCTGCCTTCAATCTTTCCCAGAATCAGGGTCTTTTCCAAGGAGCCAGTTCTTCACACCAGGTGGCCAAAGTATTGGAGTTTCAGCTTCAGCATCCATTCTTCCAATGAATATTCAGGGCTGATTTCCTTTAGGATTGACTGGTTGGATTTCTTTGTAGTCCAAAGGACTCTCAAGAGTCTTTTCCAACACTGCAGTCCAAAAGTATCAATTCTTTGGTGCTCAGCTTTCTTTATAGTCCAACTCTCACATTCATACATGACTATTGGAAAAACCATAGCTTTGACTAGACAAACATTTGTTGGTAAAGTAATGTCTCTGCTTTTTAATATGCTGTCTAGGTTGGTCATAGCTTTTCTTCAAGGAGCAAGTGTCTTTTAATTTCATAGCTGCAGTCACCATCTGCAGTGATTTTGGAGCCCAAGAAAATAGTCTCTCACTGTTTCCATTGTTTCCCTGTCTATTTGCCATGAAGTGATAGAACCAGATGTCATGATCTTAGTTTTCTGAATGTTGAGTTGCAAACCAACTTTTTCACTCTCCTCTTTCACCTTCATCAAGAGGCTCTTTAGTTCTTTGCTTTCTGCCATAAGGGTGGTGTCACCTACACATCTGAGGTTATTGATATTTCTCCTGGCAATCTTGATTCCAGCTTGTGCTTCATCCAGCCTGGAATTTTGCATGACATACTCTGCGTATAATTTAAATAAGCAGGGTGACAACACTCAATATTACCCTAAATTCCATACATGGGATTTCACAAACTCTATTGCTACTTCTTAAGATAAACAGGAACCATGTCAAACTTCTAATGAGCTAAAAGTGTAGTTCTTCTAGTTGCAATGAATGGTTTTGATTTTTAAAGGAAAGTCAGAAAATAATTTTGTAAGAAATGTTTTCAATTTTTAAAATAATATTGTAGCTTTTAAAACTATGACCAAAGCCACTAATTAAATGTAAAGTATCATAAAAATATAAACAATGACTAAACAACTATCCAACTTTGGGGGAAAACATTATTTGAGCCTAAATCCTGACAAGTTTTTACTGAATGTAGAAGCCTAAGAACATCTCATTTTAGGGTTATGCAGCGTAAGTTAAGAAGGAAATTCAGAAAACATAAATGAGAGTAATGTTAATAGTTGTAATAATTAATTTAAATATCAAAGTAATTCCAGGAACAAAGATATATTCATTTGCATTTCATTTGCAGTATACTATGCTGAGGGACCATATCTGGACTAGAGGGCTTAGGCAGAGAAAGTCTATCAACTGCAGTTTCAATCAGAATAACTTAGGTGTTACTCAGGGGGCAGGAATGGGATAATTTTCTTCAGTAGAAGAATAGGCAGAATTAGAGTTCTCATCATGGTTTTAAAAGAAGAAAAAGATAAATATGACAGTTACTGAGGGTACTTTTTTTTTTTTTTGCAAAAGTAACACAATAAAATAACTTTTTTTCAGAACTGCCCAAATTGGACTTGCAGTCCAGTAGTTAAGTCTCTGCACAGGAAGTATGGGTTCAATTCCTTGTCAGTGAACTAAGATCTCACATGCCATGTGACATAGCTAAAAAAGTATTATTATTTTTTTAATACATTAAGAAAACCCTTCCCAAATGTAGGAATATTTGACCATTATACCAAATCGACTGTATAGACATAAACTTAATAATCCCTTCTTTGGTATGCTCTGGAGGAATTCAAGCAGTGAGTGGAAAAGTGGCAGTTTGGTGTTTCTTGGGCTAAACTGCATTCCCATGGTCTATTTGTTTGACTATAACTATTATTTAAAAAGGAACAAATTTGTTGCTTACATATAAAATTCAGAATGTTTAATGTGAAAATCTTAATCTTTGACACCTCTTGGAATATCTTTTGACATTTGAACATCAGAAAATCTGGCAAAATTGGGCTGTTTCATTTGTGGCAATAAGAAATGAGAAGCAAGGAGTTACTATCCACTTTAGATAGACTTTCCGTTTCCATCTTTTGTAAGCAAAAGATAAAAGCTTTCTCTCCTGCATTTCTAATATTGATTATTAATCAGATTTTTATCATCTTGTTTGAATTGTTGTTATTCTTCACCTTAATTACCTACATGGCTCTCTAGGCACTCCAATTTAGTGTCTTTGGACTAGATAAGTTAATATCCCTTCAGATCTGCAATTTTTTGAATTATTTATTCTGAATTGATAATAAAAACTGTCCGGTCCCCATCAGGTCATTTAAGCTAGTGAACACTTAACATGTTACTAATAAAGAATTAACTGAAAAAACAATTAATCTAAGGTCACATAGCCAGTTAGTGCCAAATCTGAGAATCGGATACTTGACTCTAGCTCTCTTGAGAACTGTGAACTGTTTGATTGACTTAATTAATTGATTCAATCATTTAAACAATTCTGGTAAATAGTTAAATAGACAAATAATCACATCACTTAAAAAACCCAGCTAGATAAATCAAATGTTTCTGCAATTCAGTTCCAATAGCCTAACAAATTTTTAAAGATTAAAGAGATATCTTTAAATAAATAAAATGACCTCCTATCATGTAGGTATAACCTTTTAAATGTATAAAACTGTCTAAACCAGAGATTTCCCACTGCTATTCATGATTGTGTTTTTTCCATCATGAGTTGTTAAAGTAAGTATATGAAAGAATGTAAGAAATGAAAACTATATTAGAACATATATAATTACATTTTTAAAAGGGAAAACTGTAAAGCCATGCATAATATCTACAAAGATTTACTTCCTATCTGACACTGAACTAAGATTTTTCAGATTTAGTATTCATTGTAGTCATCACAGACACACTGTTAATTAGATAACATTATTATCCCTTTTTCGCAAATTGAAGAAGAGACCTAGGTAGGTTAAGATCACAAGTTAGCCAGAGGCAGGCAGTTTAATTTCAAAGCCTTTGGACTAAAACAGTTTATAATATTGAAAAGTGAAAGTATTAGTCACTCAGTAGTATTGCCCCATTGATACTAGTAGTACACCCCACACAGCTCCTCTGTCTATGAAATTCTACAATATTGACACTCCATAATCATCTTTCTTACTTATTTGTCTTTAATATAAACTATTGAGTAGAAGTGAAGGTAAGCTCATAGAACCAGGACTGAGAAGATTATGTTTACGGTTTGTATGTGTGTGGAGAGAGTAGAAAAATTGTAGGTTGCTGAATCCAGAGTCTAAAGAGTGATGACACTATCCACTGATGACTGAATTAAGTTAAGCCCTAGTCTTCCCCGGTGGCTCAGATGGTAAAGCATCTGCCTACAACGTGGAAGACCAGGGTTTGATCCCTGGGTTGGAAAGATCTCCTGGAGAAGGAAATGGCAACCCACTCCAGTGTTCTTGCCTGGAGAATCCCATGGATGGAGGAACCTGGTAGGCTACAGTCCATGGGGTTGCAAAGAGTCAGACACGACTGAGCGACATTTACTTACTTTACTAGTTACACATTGACTCCATCCTGTAGCAGTGGTTCAGAATGATTTAGGTATTAGATGATTATGTGATATTCTGCAGTTAGAATTTACCGAGTATGGTAATTTGAAACATAAAGTCTGTCAGAATCAGACAGAGCCTCATATATGTCTGGCTCTGAGAAAAGCCAGAGTTTTTCCATAGCCTCGTATATATTCAGAAAGAATATAGAAAGGGCTTTTGCTTCCAACCATGATGGAATACAGAAAGAAAGACAGTGTTATCCGTGCCCTAAAAGTCAATAGGTTAATGAGAGGATCACAAACTGCAAAGATAAAAAATATGAAATGAAATAAAACATCAATGCAAATTTAGAATAGGAAAAATATTTACAGTAAAGTACACTACTTAGTTCTGCACCTAAGTGCCTAGTTTATTTGCACTAAAATAGAAGAGTAATGAGTGGATAAACTAAGGTAGTAAAAAAAACTTATTACAGAAAAAGATATTACTGACAATGAATGTTCTCAAAAGCCATTAATTTCAACACATATAAAAGCTGGGAATAAGCTTATGTGAAAAATTAAAGGTTTGAACATGGGAGGCCTGTGTGTATATGTGTTTTTGTGTGTATGTGGTGTGGTATTAGGAGTGTTAATCAGCTCAAATGAAAGTAATTCAAATAAACAACACAATGATGCTGTTACCAATAGGCAAAGGCGTTTAATAAAAAATAGAGAAGAGGCATTTAAATAAACCTTGACAGAAATACTGAGAAGAGTTGATGTAACTGTATTTAAAGTGACAATAACTTTGTGCCTTGTAGTTCTAGAAAAGTAACTAAAGGGAAATTATTTTTAGAGCTAGGAAATCTTTAAAAGGTGTCCTTATTAAGGATGAGTTGGATATTGCTTAAAGCATCCTTAAAGACTTTTATTTTGGACACTGCAGGACAGAAACACTTTCTTCATTAACAACTTTTCCCAGCTCTTCTCAATGTGTATTTAATTCACAGCTCCACTCAAATTAAAAACCTACACCCAAGAGATAGATTAAGTCTTACAGAACCTAAATGATGTTATCTAATGGCAGGCCCTGGTTTATGTAAGAAAAGAAAAAGCAGGGGCGGGGGTGGGGGGGTGGGGGGGAAGGTAAGGCATGAAGAGTTTATTCTGCTGTAGTTTTGTTCACCTAATGCCTTACTGCTTACCTGTTTGTTTTGCTCCTTCATTTGGCTCAAGTGAATAGAAAATGAGAAGAACCCTGGATTTTCTTACATGTCCTTACAGAGTTTTGTTAGCATAATAACCTCCTGAAGTCAATGATGGATTCAATATAGATTTTCTCTACTGAGTTTTATAACCATAAAAAGAGTCCTACTGGCATAGAGTTGTGTTTTTTTACACACAGACTCTGGGGCCAGAGTTGGAATAATGGTCCCATCAGTGGTTAGCCTTTTGGATAATTGACCTTTCAGTACTGTAGTTTCTTCATCTGAATATGGGAAAAGATAAAAGACCTCCCTTTATTATGAGGTAATATGCATAAAATGTTAACCAAGGGGTTGGGAAGGAGAATTGTGTCCTATTCAACTAAACTCAGCAACATTAGGTGACTGTTGGAGAAGGAGGCTAGTTGGCAAGTAATGCATAACCCACTCCAGTGTTCTTGCCTGGAGAATCCCAGGGACGGGGGAGCCTGGCGGGCCACCGTCTATGGGGTCGCACAGAGTCGGACATGACTGAAGCGACTTAGCAGCAGCAGCAGCAGCAGACCCCTTCTTACTTCCTCCCAGCAACTTCCTGCCAGGTCAGCAATTGGCAGAATGCCAGCCAGATCCATTAACTACACAAGACACAGTATTTTTATTTTCATATCATACTTTTCTAAGTCTGGCTGATTTAATGAAGTAATCACACAGTTTCCTCATTTAAAAATTTGTATTTCAGAGAACTCTACTTTAAATGGTGAGAAAATACTTTGCATTGCCCTACTAAAATCTGATCTGACACTCTCTTTTACTGGGTAAAATAGGATTACAACTATAGTTAGAGCCTGGATCTCTTCACTTCATCGGTTACCTTTGATTCTACACTCGGTCTTTAACATAAGGATGGTATAGTTTGTTTCCCAATGGCTAAGCAGTAAAGACTCAGCCTGCAAAGCAGGAGGTGCAGGTTTGATCTCTGGGTTGGAAAGATTGCCTTGAGAAGGAAATGGCAACCCATTCCATTACTCTTGCCTGGGAAATCCCATGGATGGAGAAGCCTGGCAGGTTACAGTCCATGGGGCCTGGGGTCACAAAAGATTCAGACACGACTTAGCAACAAAACAACAACAACACTATATATAGTTGTTCTTGTTGTGCAGAGAGTGGGCAATGGGAGTCTATCATGTACCACTACTTAGCATATGTCTAATAAAATAATCCCTGTAATTTAGATTCAGTATCAGTGAGATTATGTCTGCCCAGTTAATTTTAAACAATAACTCTTTTTACTTCGTTACTTAAAACGTGAATCTGTTAATGGTTGCTGACTTCCAAATGTATATTCATCAGAACTGGAAGAGGTGAGAAAGTGTTCATCCTTTCATTTACAAATGATTGCAGAGCTGGTGCCAGATATTACAAGTGAAGCCAGCTGAAATAAATAGTGACTAAGACACATTTCTTCCTTAATGAACTAAGCATCTACTGGATGACACATAGCAGTAAAAAGGCCATTATCATTCAGTTGAGCATGTTTTACTATAAGTTTAAGTAAAGTATGTATACAAAAGAAACCATAACAGTCAGGAAACTTTTCTAATTCAGAAAAGTCATTACCATAACTGGAAAAAGAACATTAAATGCATATTACAATAAAAGAGTCATGTTCTCATCCACCACTGTATAACTCAAATATTCGATCCCTACATTAGTCATTGCTTATCCAAGATTAGAAAACTGTGTACCAACAGAGTGGAAAATAAATCCCGGACTCCTAAACTGCCTCTGTGAATTCCTCCTTTTTGAACTAGTGAATATTAGTGGAACTGGAAAAAATTTACCTAAATGTCTTATTTTCTTTTGTCGCATATTTATATAGATAGATGTACAGAAACTTCTTGAAATTTCTGAGAACACTATCCAATAAATATCTAAAGATAGATATGGAAAAATTAATCAAATGAATGCCTTTCAATAGAAAAATTATTTCTCTGGATTTGTTATAAAGTGTCCTGATGATCCTGGAAGTTGCAACCATTTTAATAGACACTCTGTATAGAGCCTTTGTTGATAAACCATTCTACCTTTGGTAGGAGTAGGGAGAAATGTAGTTCTATAACTAGGGAAATACTATGATATTTTATGGTGTTATAAGATTTATTATAACCTGAAATGATAGATTGGTTGTCCTCTAAAAATTGTTTTCCTAGAGATTTAGTGGTAAACACTTCCCTCCTAATATGTGCTACTGTAAGAGAGTGACCCTTTATTGTGACAGGCAGATCTATCAGAGTTACCTGCAGGCCCAGACACTCAGACTAATAATGACCTGAAAAATGAATTGGCCATTCCAGAACTTTCTACTCTGCTGGAAGAGAGGTGGTGACATCACATCTCACTCTAGACTCTGCTGCTGCTCAAAGTAACAGAGTCAAATCACTAGGGCTTATTGAGCTATGTCAGCATAATGTCTTTACTTCCCAAACCGAGTTATAGGTCAAGTGAAAGCTCAACTTAAGGGGGTATGAAAAATACCACTCTCTTTATTATAGGGAAAAGATAATTTTAAGCAGAACATATGATTAAAATGATTAGTGTTTAGACTCTGGAAACTCTGGAATCAGCCAGACCTGTGTCTGAATCAAAACACTGTCACTCATTAGATTAATGAGCTTCAGAAATTTTCTGTAAGGTTCTGAGCCTTGATTTTTCTTAGCCCCCTCCAAATGAGGTTAAGTAACTCACATCTCATGTTATAATTCTGAGTTTCCATTTATTCACTCACTAAACAGCTATTAATACCTGAACTGTATTAGGCATGCTTGTAGGAAAATGACCCCTCTCTCTTACAGCTTGCATTCTAATTTATAGTGATAGCCAATAAGCAAACTAATAAATAATAGATAGACATGAAAAAGGTATATGTACTATGACTTGACATATTATAAATGAAGGGAGTCATTTTATACAAGGTCATCATTAAAGGCCCTCTGAGGAAGTGACATTTAAATGAACAAGAAATGTCTTCTGTGTGAAAAACTTGCAGGGGGGTGGCAGTATTTCCTAGTCTAAAGAGCAGCAAATTAAAAGTCCTCATGCTGAGAAAAATCTTGAAATATTTAAGGAATTGAAAGATGGACATTATGGGTAGAGGCATCTGAGCAAGGGCAAAGAGTCATGGAAAAAACAAGATTGAAAAATTTAGGCAAGGGTTTTTTTAAAGACTGTGGTTTAAATTTAGGAGAAATAGGAAGACAGTCAACCAAGAAATGGATATGATCTGATAGATGTTTTCAAAAGACTGCTCACACTACTTTGAGATGAAGGAAGCAAGACTGGAGGCAGAGAGACTGGTGGTGATGAAAAGCAGTATGTAAGGTAAGAGATTTTATATGGATTAGAGTGATAGCAATGAATATGGAGAAAAGTAATTGAATTTAAAAGATATCTGGAGATGTGAATTGACAGGACTTAAAAATAAACTGGATGTAGAAGATAAGGAAAAAGATATATTTAAATCTAACCCTTAGGATACTGACTTGAGATGTCAAGCAACACTGGTTTCCAGTTCTGAGATGGAGAAGAGTAGATATAAGCAGGTTGTCCAAAAGGAGGGATAAGCACAGTTGGAAATGACCATGTGGCATCTAGGTGTTACTGTTAAGTAGGCAGCAAAATGTATACATGTGGACTTTGATGACTGACCAGGGCTAAGTGACATAAATTGTTTTCAATGCATAGCTCAGTACTTGGTATCTGCTATGACTCAACAAATATAAGCTTTTATAAAATGGAGAATATTTGAAAAATGATACACACAGAAATTAATTTGTTAATATTCTAAATCTACCTTCTAATAGTGAAGAGCATGCAGAGGTTTTTTTATATGCCATTGTTATTTAATTTCCATAAAGACCACAGGGGGATGATGCTTGAAAGTTGTTCTAACCTAATATTATTCTGTCAGTTTGGCTTAGTTGAACTCACTGTGAGTTCAACAGCATCACGGGACAAGCGACGGTATGAGACAAACCCAGGCTGAAATCAAATGTGGGCTCTACTGTCAGATGGAAACTCCTGTCCTGTCAGCTTTTTGCTCTGTCATTACGAGTAGCTACTAAACATTTCTGAGCCTCAAATTCTATATCTGCAAAATGAAGGTAAGAACAACTTTGTCAGGGATTTTAAATACTACAATTAAAGCAGGTAGCATAGGATGAGTGCCTAACAAATGTTAAGAAATGAAAAGTTAGGATAAGTAATAGCACTTGTGATACATTTTTTATAAAAAAAAAACAAGTTAAGGAAAATCATAGAATTAATAGGGAGTGTTTAATAAATTTAAATATTTGAAAACAAATTATTTCACTACTAATGATTTCACAACAAATACCTTGGACTTAAAAGGCAGCAAACACCTTATTGAAGAGAAATGGTGCGAAGTTAGAAAGATACTTCTTAGCAAAATGTAGTTGCTGAAATAAGCAGGAGCTTCCGCACTGTGGTGTTACCATAATGGAAGAAGTGTCTGAGTTTATACATTATTCACATTTTTCTGAATCTGGATTAAGCAATGAAAAGTGATGAAAGAGGGAAGCTTGTAATAGATTTTTTTTAAAAGCTGGGTACAGACTATTGTGTTTTCTGAAGCCCAGGTTCAATTTCTGCAGAGAATTTAAGGTCAGTACCTGATTTTGTGTAGAGTATCTTGTATCTGGAAACCTGTGTTGCTGATGTTGCTCATAAGGAGGCCAACAGGACTGAAAGCAACAATTTCTCCATCCCTCATTTTCAGTTCCTACTCAGAGGCTGTTCATCACCTCTCTTGCAGGTGGCAGCTGAGCCCAGTCACTTCCAAAGTTCTGTCTCTATTGGCCGGTTTCTGTGATGCCTTCACCCTATTTCTCCTTCAAAGCTTCTCTCAAAACTAAATTCACCTTCCCACGATTTTAGGCAAAGTAGTTTTATTTCTCAACAAATGTGCCATACCTGGCAGAATTTTATTTATTAGCAAATAAGCATGATGGTCTTATTGTGTGTTTAGTACTGAAGATTAAGCAGAAGAGGATTTGGTACCATATCTACTGAAAAGGAAGAAAACAAAAACAAAAAGATCTTTGTCTAGAAAAATAAAGTGCAATGTATGTTTGTCTTTTGACCCCACTCTCCCACTTCTAGGCATTTCCCCTAAAGCTAAACTTGTGACACTGTGAAAATACATGTGCGGAAGGTTGTTCATCTGAGATCTGTGTGTAATTTTAAAATAGTAGAAACTATCTACGTGCTCATTTCTAAGGAAATAAATTGATACATTCACAATAAAGTCCTAAGCATCAGTTAGAAAGCATGATGTAGACAGCTATGAACTTATGTGAAATAATTTCCATGCTATCCTGTTAAATGAAGGAATCAAGATACCATAAATTATCTCAATTGTTTTACCTTTATTGTTAAAAAGGGAAATTAAAATAAAAATAAATATACAAGTGTTTGCTCACTTGAACAAAATAAATGAAGGAGGAATAAATCAATGAATAATGAGATTGGTCAGCTACAGAGCATGGATGAGAATATGGTAGAAAGGATAGAAGAGAGGAGATGAAGACTCTACTTTCTGGTACTGTACTGATTTGGGGAATTATGCTAATGTTTCACATACACTAAAAGCAGGAAATAAAATTGACAAATATAGTGGAAGATTCAAAACTGAATATTAATGGAAATAAATTAATGTAACCATACACCAAAGTGGCAGTGTGAGGGAAGATCTAACCCAAGTAACTTTCAAGTTCATTTTTTAACTAAGCCCACAGACTAAAGACAAAAATACTTTTAATCAAATATTAAACTTTAGGTCTTCCCTGGGAGCTGAGTGGTAAGGAATCTGCCTGCCAATGCAGGGAATACGGTTCAATCCCTGGTCTGGGAAGATCTCACATGCTTCTGGACAGCCAAGACTGTGAACCGCAATTACTGAGCCCATGCTCGAGAGTTTGAGGCCTGCAACTACTGAGCCCAGAAGCCACAACGACTGAAGTCCATATACCTAGAGCCTGTGCTCTGCAACAAGAGAAATCACTATAATGTGAAACACACACGCTGCGGTGAACAGTAGCCCCCACTTGCCACAACTGCCCGTGTGCAGCAACAAAGATCCAGCATGCCATAAATAAACCAATCTTCAAATATTAAGCTTTAACTGGTAGTTCTTTTTTTTTTTTCTTTTTAAGTGTATATTAGCAGTCCTAAAACAAGTTTTTTTATATTTCAGGGATTGAGCAAATAAGTAAATATATCATGGATCATGAAAGCTAGATTTCACTTAGTAGAGAAATATAGTATGAAAGAAGAAGGAAGGACTGAATAAAACCTGTCAAGTTATATTGTCATTAGCGTCAGTGTGAACTCTTGGGAATTATATATATATATATATACGCATGTGGGTATATGCATGCATATATAAGTGTTAAATTTCCCAGATTTGCCCATTGAGAAGGACTAAAAGCAATGAAAACCCAGCAGCAATGGCAAAACCTGTTCACAAACCTTGATTTCTAAAGACCAATATCTTAAAAGGAACAAAGTATACTTGAGAGAAATGACCAATTTCAATTCTAGGGATTGCAAGGATAAAACAATTTTCTTTTCCTGGAAGTGCCACTGTATTGACAATTAGACATACCTGAATATGGTCTGTGTATTAGATTAGAGATCAGAAAATCATGACCCATGAGCAAAGACATCCTACCACCAGTTTTGGAAAATGAATTTATACTGAACACAGTCATGTCCTTCCTTTCATTTACATTATTTTCTCCAGCTACTTTTAATCTACAAGAACAGAGTTGAATAGTTGAGACAAAAGGTTTATGGTCTGCAAGGCTTAAAGTAATTATTATCTGACCCTTAACAAAATGAATTTGTCATCCACAGAATTAGATAATGTTATTGAATCAAGATTTGGTAGTTGTGGTGCAGTTATGTAAAATAATTCCTTACTATTAGGAAATACAGAATTTTTTTGGAAATTAAGGAGTATCCCATCTGCAAATTACTCTTCAACACTTCAGGAAAAATATATTTCCACACAAAACATCAAATATAAAAAATATATATCAATAGATAGCTAGATATCATGAGAGTGATAGATAAAGTGGAATGAAAAAACACTTATAGTTGAAGCTTTAATTCAGTGTTAACATTTGATGAATCTGGATCAAGGGTGTCCAATAATTTTTTGTACTATTTATGCAAATTTTTCATAGTTCTGAAAATATTAATAAAGGAAATTGAAGTGGGACCTCCTGTCTTCTCCAAATGCTCCTCCCGTACACCCGTGGTGGATTCATGTCAATATATGGCAAAACCAATACAGAATTGTAAAGTAAAATAAAAAAAAAATTATATTTCTCAATCTCTTCTCTAGACCTCTTTTCCTTAGACTCCTTAAATCATTTTGCAATTCCACTATCAGCAAGAGGTTCCAACTTGCTGACAGGTAACTATACACATTTTCAAGAGTTATCCTTTCTCAGGTTCTATAGGAAATCTAACATTGCCAATAAGAATTCTTCAAGTTCTAGCAAAGGAATATAGGGATAGGAGTGGGGAGTAGTTACTTTTATTACCACTACTGACACCAAGTTTCCAGCTTGGAAACTCATTTCCCTTGTACCATTTACTTTTCTTGTACTGTCTATACTTCTACACTTTGCCAGCATATGGCATCCAGCCTCCTTCGCCGGATATCTTGCTCATGCTCAGTACCAAACAAGACAATGTAAAATGAACATGAGGCATCTCACATTTACAAAGTTTTCCTATTATCACACTATGCACTATTAGGAATATCTCACTGGTTATATTTTTCAATAGACTCCAGATTCCTTCCACATTGCTTGGCCCCTCTTCCCTTGAATTTCTCCTCCTTCAAATGTTCCTATTCAATTTTAAAGACCCATTAAACTGTAAATTCTTAGGGCTTTACCACCATTTGGATTTCCAAAAACTCACTAATATCTCTGCTAAAAAATGTACCTTGATTCTGGAATTTCACCTTTGAGCATAAAATTACAGAAATCCAATTTTTTCATTCTACGTAGATAGACATATATTATTTATTGAGTTATAAACAAGCATTTATTAGATATAGTTTTATTTAGAGAAAAATGAAACTTATTCAACTCAGAGCTCATCTTGAAACACCTGACATTGAAGCAACGAGAAGAGGTGCCTCTGATTATTAGAAATATATGCAGGAGTAAGAGCCCAGATCTGCAGTCTGACTGTCTTAATTTGGATTTTCACTCCACTAGGTAACGAGTGATCCTAAGCAATCTACCTAAATGTTCTGTACCTTCTTTTCCTTCACTGTTTGTTGAGCGTTACAATGGAACATACTGCACGGTCATTCACATATGTGACCACTGTGATAGTAAAACCTGGAGACAAAGTACCCATCAGTAAGCAACTACTTAAATAATATTCCATGAAAGTTACATAATACTATTCTGTTATTAAATGAATGACATATATTTTTATTTGCTGATTTAAAAAGGAGATGATCAAATTTAAAAAACTTAAAATTATATATATATATATATATATATTTAAGTATGGGAAGAAACAACAGAATTTTGATTATCTACCTTAAGGAATCAGGGAGAGAGGCACTCACTTTTCATTTTCTACCTTTTCATTCAGTTTGAGATGCTTAAGCATATAAAACAGTATTATGGCTAAGTGAACAAGAGATATATTGACAGTGAAATTATAGGCAACGTTTATTTTATTTGCAGTTTAGTATACAATAAAAAATCCAATATGCATTCTAGTTATATATCATGAAAGGGAATAGATTATTAATAGCACAGATGCCAGTAACTGGCTATAAATTGAGAAATGCTTTTGTGAGTTTTTGACATTTATGTGAATGAAATAAAACAAATGTGATATTGACAAAAATAAAAAAATATGCACACAGACAATTAACAAATTATTTCGAATGGTGCTTGATATAGAATAAATGTTCTGTAGATTTTAACCTTTTGGGGGGTTTGTGTTGTTGTTATTACTGCTGTTACTAAGTGAGAGCAAGCCTCCATTTTTTGAATATCGGTAGTTAAAGCAAATAACAAATGTGGGATAATGACCTCATCTAACATGATGATTACAAAAAAGAAGTGAACTTTAAAATAGATATTTTTTAAAATACCAAGAGACTAATCTTCCAAACAAAAAGAAAGATTTTGCTACTACATTGTAGGAACATCTTCTGTTCCCTATATTGATTAAAATACTAAGTCTGTGCTTTGAGGTCTTTAAGAAAAATTCTGTAACTTGAGACTGGGGATAACAGTTCAGTTCGGTTGTTCAGCAGGGTCCGACTATTTGTGACCCCATGGACTACAGCATGCCAGTCGTTCCTGTCCATCACCAACTCCTGGAGCTTGCTCAAACTCATTTCCATCGAACGGGTGATGCTATCCAACCATCTCATCCTCTGTAATCCCCTTTTCCTCTTGCCTTCAGTCTTTCCCAACTTCAGGGTCTTTTGCAAAGAGTTAGTTCGTCATATCAGGTGGCCAAAGTATTGAAGCTTCAGCTACAGCATCAGTCCTTCCAATGAAATTCAGGACTGATTTCTTTAAGATTGACTGGTTTGATCTCCTTGCAGGCCAAGGGACTCTCAAGAGTCTTCTCCAACACTACAGTTCAAAATAATCGATTCTTTGGCACTCAGCTTTCTTTATAGTCCAAGTCTCATATCCATGCATGCTTACTGCAAAAACCATAGCTTTGACTAGATGGACCTTTGTTGGCAAAGTAACGTCCCTGCTTTTTAATATGCTGTCTAGGTTGGTCATAGCTTTTCTTCCAAGGAACAAGCTCCTTTTAATTTCATGGCTGCAGTCACAACTGCAGTGCTTTTGGAGCCCAAGGAAATAAAGTCTGACACTGTTTCCATTGTTTCCCCATCTATTGGCCATGAAGTGATGGGACTGGATGCCATGATCTTTGCTTTTTGAATGTTGAGCTTTAAGCCTACTTTTTCACTCTCCTCTTTCACTTTCATCAAGAGGATCTTTAGTTCTTCTTCACTTTCTGCTATAAGGGTGGTGTCATCTGCATATCTGAGGTTATTGATATTTCTCCTGACAACCTTGATTCCAGTTTGTACTTCATCGAGCCCAGCATTTGTCATGATATCCTCTGCATATAAGTTAAAAAAGCAGGGTGACAATATACAGCCGTGACCTACTCCTTTCCCAATTTGGAACCAGTCTGTTGTTCCATGTCCAGTTCTAACTGATGCTTCTCGACCTGCATAAATGTTTCTCAAGAGACAGGTAAGGGAGTCTGGTATTCCCATCTTTTTTAAAAATTTTCCAGTTTGTAGTGATCCACACAGTCAAAGGATTTAGCATAGTCAAAGTAGCAAAAATAGATGTTTTTCTGGAACTCTCTTGCTTTTCCTGTGATCCAACAAATGTTGAAATTTGATCTCTGGTTCCTCTGCCTTTTCTAAAGCCATCGTGAACATCTAGAAATTCTCAGTTCATGTACTGTTGAAGCCTGGCTTGGAGAATTTTGAATATTATTTTGCTAGAGTGTGAAATGTGTGCAATTGTGTTTAAACATTCTTTGGAATTGCCTTTCTTTGGGATTGGAATGAAAACTGACCTTTTCCAGTCCTGTGGCCATTGCTGAGTTTTTCAAATTTGCTGGCATATTGAGTGCAGCACTTTCATAGCATCATTTTTATGATTTGAAATAGCTCAGCTGGAATTCCATCAACTCCACTAGCTTTGTTCATAGGGATGCTTCCTAAAGCCCACTTGACTTCACATTCCAGGATGTCTGGCTCTAGGTGAGTGATCATACCTTAGTGATTATCTGGGTCGTGAAGATCTTTTTTGTACAGTTCTTCTGTGTATTCTTGCCACCTCTTCTTAATATCTTCTGCTTCTGTTAGGTTCATACCATTTCTGTCCTTTATTGTGCTCATCTTTGCTTGAAATGTTCCCTTGGTATCTCTAATTTTCTTGAAAAGATCTCTAGTCTTTCCCATTCTATTGTTTTCCTTTATTTCTTTGCATAGATCACTGAAGAAGGCTTTCTGATCTCTCCTTGCTATTCTTTGGAGCTCTTCATTCAAATGGTTATATCTTTCCTTTTTCCCCCTGCCTTTCATGTCTTTTCTAGCTATTTGTAAGACCTCCTCAGATAACCATTTTAACTTTTTCATTTCTTTTTCGTGGGAATGGTTGAACACTGCCTCCTGTGCAATGTCAGGAACCTCCATCCATAGTTCTTCAGGCACTCTAGCAGATATAATCCCTTGAATCTATTTGTTACTTCCACTGTGTAATCGTAAGGGATTTGACTTAGGTCATACCTGAATGACCTAGTGGTTTCCCCTACTTTCTTCAATTTAAGTCTGAATTTTGCAATAAATGAACAAAGGATAACAGAGTTTTGAATATGATTTTTATTTCTCTTCCATTTATTTATCTGCCACTCAATACAACAGCATCTACAGGGACAACTCCCATGATTAAAACGATTTTTTTTTGCTTTGGTGCTCCATATGATTATTCAGGAAATCAGTGATCAATATTTGTAAAACTGAGGTAGGAGTTTGAAGTGGACATTCTTTAGGGAGAAGAACTGGGGATTCAGCTTTCTTCCAGAATTAAGCTTTTAGGTGCAGTTGCAGGTATGTATACTAAGAAAGTGGTTTGAGTTTTAATTAGTCATATTTCCTTGCAAAGGAATTACATATGTTGTTTACTCAACTTTTTTTTTTTAAGGGCCCTTAACGTTTTTTTAATCTCCTTTCTTTCCAGACTACAGTTTAAAAGGCTTTTAAAATGTTTTCATTTTGAAGGGAATACAAAATAGATACTATGCTTAGGGCAATTTTTTTGTTTTCTATAAAATATTTCAACTAGAAATTCAAAAAACATGCTCACAACCTTACATATAGAATTCACTTTGAGTTTATAAATGTTGTGGGGGCTTTTTATTGGTATCACTGATTCAGTGGACATGAGTTGACACCAACTCTGTGAGATAGGGAAAGATGGGCAAAATTGACGTGCTGCAGTCCATGGCATTGCAAAGAGTCAGATACAAATGAGCAAATGAACAACATTGTCAAGAACTGAGCCTTAAAATCTGCAGCAGAAAAAAAATATTTTGATATGTCTACAAATGGATATTTCCTAAAGGAAATTATCTAGCTTCCGTTAACTCTCCTAAGTGCTGGATGGAAGAGTAATTGGGAAGGTGTGCCTCAGCCTGCTCAGCTGGAAGCTGGATTCAATGATGCCTTTTGAACTAAATAATAATGTTAATACTTAATTCAATTCAGACCTTATGGCATCATGTTAAGAGTCAGAATGGAAATACTTCTGAAAAATATTCTTAGATATTTACTATAGGGTCATGCTTTTCACTCACCTCTATGCCTTCATCAACTTTATAGAAACGTTTGCTACATACATTCATCTGTTTTATTTTTTCATATAAAATTTTGATACAAGGACAAATCAACTTGATCTCCTTGTTTGAGGATTGGACTGTTGGCAATTTATGGAATTTTATAAAAAGGTGCCTCATGAACTATGGAATGAGGTTCGTGACATTGTACAGAAGACAGGGATAAAGACCATCCGCATGGAAAAGAAATGCAAAAAAGCAAAATGGCTGTCTGGGGAGGCCTTACAAATAGCTATGAAAAGAAGAGAGGTGAAAAGCAAAGGACAAAAGGAAAGATATAAGCATCTGAATGCAGAGTTCCAGAGAATAGCAAGAAGAGTTAAGAAAGCCTTCTTCAGCCATCAATGCAAAGAAATAGAGGAAAATAACAGAATTGGAAAGACTAGAGATCTCTTTAAGAAAATTAGAGATACCAAGGGATCATTTCATGCAAAGATGGGCTCAATAAAGGACAGAAAGGGTATGGACCTAACAGAAGCAGAAGATATTAAGAAGAGGTGGCAAGAATACACAGAAGAACTGTACAAAAAAGATGTTCACGACCCAGATAATCATGATGATGTGATCACTAATCTAGAGCCAGACGTCTTGGAATATGAAGTCAAGTGGGCCTTAGAAAGCATCGCTACGAACAAAGCTAGTGGAGGTGATGGAATTCCAGTTGAGCTCTTTCAAATCCTGAAAGATGATGCTGTGAAAGTGCTGCACTCAATATGCCAGCACATTTGGAAAACTCAGCAGTGGCCACAGGACTGGAAAAGGTCAGTTTTCATTCCAATCCCAAAGAAAGGCAATGCCAAAGAATGTTCAAACTACTGCACAATTGTACTCATCTCACATGCTAGTAAAGTAATGCTCAAAATTCTCCAAGCCAGGCTTCAGCAATACATGAACTGTGAACTTCCTGATCTTCAAGCTGGTTTTAGAAAAGGCAGAGGAATCAGAGATCAAATTGCCAACATCTGCTGGATCATGGAAAAAACAAGAGAGTTCCAGAAAAACATCTCTTTCTGCTTTATTGACTATGCCAAAGCGTTTGACTGTGTGGATCACAAGAAACTGTGGAAAATTCTGAAAGACAGGAACACCAGACCACCTGACCTGCTTCTTGAGAAATCTGTATGCAGGTCAGGAAGCAACAGTTAGAACTGGACATGGAACAACAGACTGGTTCCAAATAGGAAAAGGAGTACAGCAAGGCTGTATATTGTCACCCTGCTTATTTAACTTATATGCAGAGTACCTCATGAGAAACGCTGGACTGGAAGAAACATTAGCTGCAATCAAGATTGCCAAGAGAAATATCAATAGCCTCAGATATGCAGATGACACGACCCTTATGGCAGAACGTGAAGAGGAACTAAAAAACCTCTTGATGAAAGTGAAAGTGGAGAGTGAAAAAGTTGGCTTAAAGCTCAACATTCAGAAAATGAAGATCATGGTATCTGGTACCATTACTTCATGGGAAATAGATGGGGAAACAGTGGAAACAGTGTCAGACTTTATTTTTTTTTTGTCTCCAAAATCACTGCAGATGGTGACTGCAGCCATGAAATTAAAAGACGCTTACTCCTTGGCAGAAAAGTTATGACCAACCTAGATAGCATATTCAAAAGCAGAGACATCACTTTGCCAACTATGGTCCATCTAGTCAAGACTATGGTTTTTCCAGTGGTCATGTATGGATGTGAAAGTTGGACTGTGAAGAAGGCTGAGCACCAAAGAATTGATGCTTTTGAAGTGTGGTGTTGGAGAAGACTCTTGAGAATCCCTTGGACTGCAAGGAGATCCAACCAGTCCATTCTGAAGGAGATCAGCCCTGGGATTTCTTTGGAAGGAATGATGCTAAAGCTGAAACTCTGGTACTTTGGCCACCTCATGCAAAGAGTTGACTCACTGGAAAAGACTCTGATGCTGGGAGGGATTGGGGGCAGGAGAAGAAGGGGACGACCGAGGATGAGATGACTGGATGGCATCATGGACTCGATGGACACGAGTATGAGTGAACTCCAGGAGATGGTGATGGACAGGGAGGCCTGGCGTGCTGCGATTCATGGGGTCGCAAAGAGTCAGACATGACTGAGCAACTGAACTGAACTGATAAAAAGGTGCAATGGTATTATGTTTCTCAGAGAGGCTACATGTCAGAAAATCCACTGAGAGGATTCTTGTAAAGACGTATTTATTTAAGGTCTATGGATTACAAGCCTATAATATCTTATTTTAATATATTCAACTTGACTTCTATAAATCCTGTATCTCAGGGATTCTGATTTTTATCTTCTATGATAGAAGAGTGAAATCACAGAAGAAGCCTTAATATACTCATTCTAAGTACACAGTAGTTATTACAAATGAAAGGAAAATACATAATTCAATTTAAGTAGGAGATTGAATGGGAAGATCTTATATATTGTATACTTTTATCTATTAATTTTATGACATATATGTTAGAAATATATAGCAGTTCAGGACTAGGAGAAAATGTCTGTGACAATATGGCCTTTTTTTTTTTTTTTGGACAAAACAATCCTGTGAAAGACATTGCAAGACTGTATGTGAAGGCACAAAGTGTGACTGATTGTGGAGAGAAAATGTCATAGCTGGCTAGATCACAGTGTCTTTCTGATATATATATATATCAAATCCTATAGTCTGCTAAAATCAGATATTCAAAGGCCATAACCTGAGAACCAAAAAATAGCTATTGGTTCAAAAGTCATGTCAATGTGTTTGCTGACCATAGCAATAAGTAGTGTATATACTTTCATAGAAAAACCATTTCCTAAGGAAAAACCTACTCTTGCTTTATCAGGAGGTGAATTAAGAGAATACTTTAAAAGAGAATTATCCAGCATAGACAATTCAAGAGGATAGATTTTTACAACCACCACCACTGTGATTGAGTGTTTTCCTCAGTGGCTTTCCTATGTTGCACAGTCACCCATTTTCTATATGATTAAGTTAAAAGTGCTATTTGCAGTACAGAAAGCAATTGTAATTGAAGCAAAAGCATAAAATCAAATCTGTAAGGGACTTTGACAACTGACTGATTTACTGTTACATCAAAGAGACAAAATATCCATTAGATTAAAAAAACATGGCTACCACAACTACAGCTATTATGACTATAATAGATTGAACAAAACAAAGTACACATTACACAGATTCTTTCTTTTCATGGAATAAAGTAGATTTTGACTCTGCCACTGATACATTTGTCGATTAAGTGCA
The DNA here is from genome assembly GCF_014754425.2 of Oryx dammah. Classification (NCBI taxonomy): domain Eukaryota; kingdom Metazoa; phylum Chordata; class Mammalia; order Artiodactyla; family Bovidae; genus Oryx; species Oryx dammah. Next base: position 5,288,592 of record NW_024070198.1, read on the forward strand.
TCTAATATTTAATATGTAAAATCCTAAAAGATATACCAAACTGACATCAGATTTTAAATTCAAGAAAATGAATCCTTAATGCATACAAGAAATTACCTGGTATAGCCTCTGACTTACAACAATCCTCTCGGGTTTTAAGTGACACATTTTTCAATAAAAATAATGAATAGTTTATACACCAAAGTAAGATGCTCAGCCACTTCAGTCGTGGCTGACTCTTTGTGACCCTATGAACCCTTGACCCTCCAGGCAAGAATATTGGGTTGGGTTGCCATGCCCACCTCCCAAGGTAAGATATCCTCCATTAAATTTATTGGGGAAAAAAAATTCTTTGTAAATGTAAGTAATTTGATTAAGACATTTGATAAGAGGAGCCACCCTTTTATGGACACAACACACAGTTCTCAAAGGAGGCTCTTGGACTTCCTAGGTGGTGCTAGTGGTGAAGAACCCACTTTCCAATGTAGGACATGTTTGTTGGATCCCTGGGTCAGGAAGATCCCCTGGAAGAGGAAATGACAACCCACTTCAGTATCTTTGCCTGGAGAATCCCACGGACAGAGGAATCTAGCACGCTACATTCCATAGGTTCTTACAGAGACAGCCACAACTGAAGCAAATTAGCATGCAGGCATGCTCAAGGAGGCTCAAGAGACCTGAGTTTCAGGGTGACCTTGAAAAAGTATGTGGATCTTGGTTCAGTGGTTTAAAACAATAAGGAAGAAAAATAAAAGACAAAAAATAAGAACATTTGTTTATAATTATGGTCCTTAATATTTGTGAATTGCATGCAAAGATTAGGATTATCCAAGGTTTTACCACCTCTTTTAGTAAAAAGCCTTCACTTGAGGAAATTAAAGGTAGAAATAAGCTACCACTTAGCTAGATAATCCAGCTTTACTTATGTCCCCAAGAATTTACTAGATAGAGAATGGGAACCATGAATTCATCACTTGATATACAGTGGGTAATCAAACAAATGCTTCATGTAGTTTATGTGAAAATCTCAGCTAAACCTTTAATACATATTTAAATATAAAGAGAAATGTTCTTTCACATTTATATACCACAGATAAAATATAGATATATGGATAATTATAAATCGTGTGGTTTTAGAACTCTGGAAAGAAGAAATAACATTGGATTGGATGCTCATAAGAGGAATGAATTGAGAATGTGACAATTACATAGGGAATCAGGCTGTAGGTAACCAACCTTCATAATTAAAACTGAAATTTAAGCTTAATATGTGCCTTTTCTTTAGACATGCTGCAACATATTCTGAGAGTCTGCTTTATCTTGTCAATAACAAAGTGTCAAGACTGCAATATTTTCTGTGACACAATACATTTTGATGCATATGCAAAATCTTAGAATTAAAACAAATTTAGATAAAGCTAAGAGCAATATTTGATTCAGTTAATGCATATATAACCCACTGGGTTATACCACCTTTTAGTCTAATTAAATATAGTCTTGCTGTGCTCAATTCTCACAAGAAATCATGAAAAAAATTAAAATAGTACTATCTATCCATTTATATTTGATTTCATCATCATATCATTTCTACTGTTGTTTCAGCTGTGAAAACTAAGCTGATTTCCTTAAGACAGGCAGTTAATTGGTTTGAGACTCCCTGGTCAGTGTATTTATTTTAGCTGCAAACATTTTCTTAAAAAGGAAAAATAAAAATTTGACTCTTGAAAGAAGCTATTAATGTAATTAAAACAGATAACCAGGCAAAGAAGGTAAGGAAAATAAATATTAGACATTTATCTCACTACCAAATAATTACCCTGGTTTTTGTTGAAAAATGTTTTTCTCATAAAGGGATCTACAGACTTTTCTAAAAGTTCTTTTTAAAATGGCAAATTTGGGGGGATAAATAAATTGTTTTATCTTTATAGGCTTTACTGTGCTCAGTTTCTAGAGTAATAAGATAAAATATTATTCTAGTTTTTAGAGTAGTAAAAAATAAAGAAGCAAAGTCAATCTGAATTGTTTGTGAAACTATAGATCTGTGAAACATGTCTCAGAAGATGAATGAACAATTCAGTTTTAGGAAACTACAGTTCAGTATGTTTTTTAGAAAACACAAAATAAAACTATATTAGAGAAGAAGTACTTCAAAGCCCAAATTTGCCAGTAACCATTACCTGCTGGCTATGTATCTTGTACTTGATACAACCTAGTTATTTTATTGAATAAGTTTTGACACTTGATAAACTTTCAAAGTTAGAAACACACATCAATATGTAGATATTTACAAACCCTCTCTTGCACCTGGGCCAATGACAGATATTGTATTCTAAATAAATGATCTTCCAATCTACTTCCTTAATACTGGAGTTTAGGTAAGAAATTGAAGGAAGAAAAGTGGAGGGATTTTCTTTGTCTCCAGCAGGCTGTAAGTTAGAAAATTTTGACTTTTTCCCTCCTTTCCAGAAGAGGAGAAATGGAAGTATTAGTTTCTTTAATCTTTCTTGGTTACTACTTTGGTATTATGAAGTGAACAATGATGATATATAAAGAGGTGAGAGAGGAATAATATAAAAAATGAATTAAAGTAACAAAATTTGGTCATCTGCAGGGATGTTAATGAATCTAGAGTGTATTGTACAGAAAGGAGTAAGTCAGAAAGAGAAAAATTAACATCATATATTAAAAAATATATGTGGAATCTAGAAAAATGGTACAGATGAACCTCTTTCGAGAGCAAGAACAGAGATACAGACATAGAGATTGGACGTATGGTCACAATTGGGGAAGGTGTTTGCCAGAGTCTGACTCCAGCAGCCAGGGATTCAACCTAAAGAGGTGAACGGTGTCAGTGAATGAGACAGCCTCTCAGTTTTCTATGGACTGCCTGTTTATTCCAAGTTGATTCTCTTTTATACTTTTACAAAAACATTAGGCCAGAGGTTTGACATTTTCAGCTCTTCCTCTCCCAGATTTATTATCTTCATAAATCATTGTTGCTCTTCAGAGTTCCTGCTTCAAAGATTCTCTCAGAATCAGCTTTACCATCTATTATCTACTTCCTCTAATGTGTCCTATAGTTAACTTGTGATTAGATTGTAACTCATGCTACATTCCTCAGTTTACCACTTATCTTCCTAGATCCTGTTTGCCCCTAACATCCTAAGCTCACTATTTCTTAAAAAGGCTTCTAGCTATAGTGTCTCTAAAAATTCCTAACTGCTATAAGCGATAGTAAAATATGCTAACTTTACAGCATTCCTTTTATCTTTAACTTCTAACTATTTTAATTATTTCTAAGCCCTAAATTCAGTAAACTCCTTTGCCATAAACATTTTCCTCACAAATAGGCTTCAGAGAGCAATCTCTCCCATGGCCTCAAGCTATAGCTTATTTGCTCATCCTGGAACACTCTTTTGTAAAAGTTCTTGAATAAATATCAATAATTAAATTTATAAATTATTTTCTGAGCAATGCTGCAGAAGGTTTCGTGCCTTCTCATGCTCCTCTCAAGAACAATAAGCACCTTAATATTCCTTTTCAGTCAACTCAGCCAAGGAGAGGAAAAGACAAGTCAGAATTACAAGGCCTAAATCCTTCATCCTGGGATCCATGCCTGCGGAATGAGGAGAGGGGGCTGGGGACTGTGCCTCCATTTTGTCAGTAATGCCTAACACAGCTCCCGACAGGTGTTGTTTAATCACTAGTTTGTGTCTGACTCTTTTGTGATTGCATGGACTATAGCCTGCCAGGCTCTTCTATTCATCAGATTTCCCAGGCAAGAATACTGAAGTGGGTTTCTATTTCCTTCTCCAGGGGCTATTCCCCACCCAGGGATTGAACCCACATTTCCTGAATTAGCAGGAGGATTATTTACCACTGAGCCACCTGGAAAGTTCATGTGGACAAAGTAGGGGGTGGACAAATTGGGAGATTAAGATTGCCATATACACAGTACCATGGGTAAAACAGACAGTTAATGGGAACTTGCAATGTAGTACAGGGAGCTCAGCTCGGTGCTCTCTGAAGACATAAATGGGGTCTTCACTGGAATGGGGCTGGAATGGGGAGAGGGCTCAAAAGGGAGGGCGTATATGTACCCATATAGCTGATTCACTTTGTTGTACATCAAAACTAAAATAAACATTATAAAATAATTATACTCCAATAAAAAAATAATAAATTAGTGTTTGTATAGCCATTCTCTTCAGTTCCATTATTTCATGCAATCCTCAAAGTCTGTTGAGTTGGAATTGGGTCAGATGGTTCTGATTCCATTTTATTAACAAAAGAAAAGAGTGCTTGTGTAGATTACTTAGAGACACACTGAACGTTACCAGACAGCGGGTTCCCTAAATTCTTGTGAATTTTGTCATTCTCTCCAGCACATAATAAATATAAAGGTAGCTAGAAAAGCAAAGCAGCTATCTAAGGAAAAATGGCAGAAAAGGTAGTAATTGAAAATTTGTTATTTTTATTTTTTAAATTAATTTATTTATTTAAATTGGAAGTTAATTACTTTACAATATTGTAGTTTGATTTGCCATACATTGACATGAATCAGCCATGGGTGTACATGCGTTCCCCATCCTGAAGCCCCTCCTACATCCTACCCCATCCCATCCCTCAGGGTCATCCCAGTGCACCAGCCCTGAGCACCCTATCTCATGCAACCAGGACTGGTGATCTGTTTCACATATGACAACATAGATGTTTCAATGGTATTTTCTCAAATCATCCCAACCTTACCTTCTCCCACAGAGTCCAAAAGACTGTTCTATACATCTGTGTCTCTTTTGCTGTCTCACATATAGGGTCATCATTATCATCTTTCTAAATTCTCTCTATATATATATGTGTGTTAGTGAGATAAGTATGTCAAAAAGAAAAACACCAATACAGTTATTTTAAAATTATTCATCAGTTCAGTTCAGTTTAGTCTCTCAGTCGTGTCCGACAGTTTGCAACCCCATGAAATGCACTACGCCAGGCCTGTCCATCACCAACTCCTGGAGTTCACTCAGACTCATATCCATCGAGTCAGTGATGCCATCCAGCCATCTCATCTTCTGTCATCCCCTTCTCCTCCTGCCCCCAATCCTTCCCAGCATAAGAGTCTTTTCCAATGAGTCAACTCTTCGCGTGAGGTGGCCAAAATACTGGAGTTTCAGCCTTAGCATCATTCCTTCCAAAGAAGTCCCAGGGCTGATCTCCTTCAGAATGGACTGGTTGGATCTCCTTGCAGTCCAAGGGACTCTCAAGAGTCTTCTCCAACACCACAGTTCAAAAGCATCAATTCTTCGGCGCTCAGCCTTCTTCACATAGTAACAGGCAAATTTGGTGTTGGAGTACAGAATGAAGCAGGGCAAAAGCTCAGATGTTTTGCCAAGAGAATGCACTGGTCACAGCAAACACCTTCTTGCAACAATAAAAGAGAAGACTCTACACATGGACATCACCAGATGGTCAATACCAAAATCAGATTGATGATATTTTTTGCAGCCAAAGATGAGACTGTCTACACAGTCAGCAAAAACAAGACTGGGAGCTGACAGTGGCTCAGAACATGAACCCCTTACTGCCAAATTCAGACTTAAACTGCAGAAAGTAGGGGAAACCACTAGACCATTCATGTATAACCTAAATCAAATCACTTAGGATTATACAGTGGAAGTGAGAAATAGATTCAGGGGATTAGATCTGAGAGAGTTCCTGAAGAACTATGGAAGGAGGTTCATGACATTGTACAGGAGACAGGGAGCAAGACAATCCTCAAGAAAAAGAAATGCAAAAAAGCAAAATGGCTGTCTGGGGAAGCCTTACAAATAGCTGTGAAAAGAAGAGAAGCAAAAAGCAAAGGAGAAAAGGAGAGATATACTCATTTGAATACAGAGTTCCAAAGGATAACAAAGAGTGATAAGAAAGCCTTCCTCAGTGATCAGTGCAAAGAAATAGAGAAAAACAGTAGAATGGGAAAGACTCGGGATTTCTTCAAGAAAATTAGAGATATCAAGGGAACATTTCATGCAAAGATGGGCACAATAAAGGACAGAAATGGTATGCAATTAACAGAAACAAATGATATTAAGAGGAGGTGGCAAAAATACACAGAAGAACTGCACAAAAGAGATCTTCATGACCCAGATAATGATGTGGTATGATCACTCACCTAGAGCCAGATATCCTGAAATGTGAAGTCAAGCCTTAGGAAGCATCACTACAGACAAAGCTAGTGAAGGTGATGTAATTCCATCTAAGCTATTTCAAATCCTAAAATATGATGCCATGAAAGTGCTGCACTCAGTATGCCAGCAAGTTTGGAAAACTCAGCAGTGGCCACAGGACTGGAAAAGGTCAGTTTTCATTCCAATCCCTAAGAAAGGCAGTGAGAAGGAATGCTCAAACTGCCACATGATTGCACTCATCTCACATGCCAATAGGGTAGTACTCAAAATTCTTCAAGCCAGGCTTCAACAATACATGAACCGTGAACTTCCAGATGTTCAAGCTGGTTTTAGAAAAGGCAGAGGAACCAGAGATCAAATTGCCAACATCCACTGGATCATCAAAAAAGCAATAAAGTTCTAGAAAAACACTTACTTCTGTTTATTGACTATGCCAAAGGCTTTGAAAGTGTGGATCCCAGCAAACTGTGGAAAATTCTGAAAGAGATGGGAATATCAGATCACCTGACCTGCCTCTTAAATTTGCATGTAAGTAAGGAAGCAACAGTTAGGACTGGACCTGGAAAAAAAGACTGGTCCCAAATAGGAAAAGGAGTACATCAAGGCTGCATATTGTCACCCTGCTTATTTAACTTATATGCAGAGTACATCATGAGAAACACTGGGCTGGATGAAGCATAAGCTGGAATCAAGATTGCCAGGAGAAATATCAATAACCTCAGATATGCAGATGACACCACCCTTATGGCAGAAAGTGAATAAAAATTAAAGAACCCCTTGATGAAAGTTAAAGAGGACAGTGAAAAAGTTGGCTTAAACCTCAACATTCAGAAAACTAAGATCACAGCATCTGGTCCCGGCAATTCATGGCCAAAAGAAGGGTAACAGTGCAAATAGTGACAGATTTTATATTTTTTGGACTCCAAAATCATTGCAGATGGTGACTGCAGTCATGAAATTAAAAGAATCTTGGTCCTTGGAAAAAGTTATGACCAAATTAGACAGCATATTACTTTACAAGTGTGTGAGGTGAGACTAATTCTGTGGTAGTTTGAGCATTCTTTCACATTGCCTTTCTTTGGGACTGGAAGGAAAACTGACCTTTTACAGTCCTGTGGCCACCGCTGAGTTTTTCAAATTTGCTGGCATATTCAGTGCAGCACTTTCACAGAATCATCTTTCGGGATTTGAAATAGCTTAACTGGAATCCAAATCACCTCCACTAGCTTTGTTTGTAAGGATGCTTCCTAAGGCCCACTTGACTTCACATTCCAGGATGTCTGGCTCTAGGTAGTGATCATACTATAGTGGTTATCTGGATCGTGAATATTTTTTTATATAGTTCTTCTGTGTATTCTTGCCACCTCTTCTTAATATCTTCTGCTTCTGTAGGTCCATACCATTTCTGTCCTTTATTGTGCTCATTTTGCATGAAATGTTTCCTTGATATCTCTAATTTTCTTGAAGACATCTCTCATCTTTCCAATTCTATTGTTTTCCTCTATTTCTTTGCATTGATCTCTGGGGAAGGCTTTCTTACCTCTCCTTGTTATTCTTTGGAAATCTGCATTGAAATGGGTATATTTTTCCTTTTTTCCTTTACTTTCACTTATTTTCTTTTCTCAGCTATTTGTAAGGCCTCTTCAGACAGACATTTTGCTTTTTTGCATTTCTTTTTCTTGGGGATGATCTTGCTCCCTGCCTCTTGTACAATATCATGAACCTCCATCTATAGTTCATCAGGCACTCTATCAGATCTAGTCCTTTAAATCTATTTCTCACTTCCACTGTAAAATCATAAGGGATTTGATTTAGGCCATACCTGAATGGTCTAGTGATTTTCTCCACTTTCTTCAATTTAAGTCTGAATTTGGCAATAAGGAGTTCATGTTCTAAGCCACAGTCAGCTCCCAGTCTTGTTTTTGCTGACTATATAGAGCTTCTCCATCTTTGGCTGCAAAGAATAGAATCATTCTGATTTTGGTGTTGACCCTCTGATGATGTCCATGTGTAGAGTCTTCATTTATGTTGTTGGAAGAGGGTGTTTGCTATGACAAGTGTGTTCTTTTGGCAAAACTCTATTTGCCTTTGCCCTGCTTCCTTCAGTATTCTAAGGCCAAATTTGCCTGTTACTCCAGATGTTTCTTGACTTCCTACTTTTGCATTTCAGTCCCCTATAATGAAAATGACATCTTTTTGGGGGGTGTTAGTTCTAAAAGGTCTTGTAGGTCTTCACAGATCTATTCAACTTCAGCTTCTTCCCCATTACTGGTCGGGACATAAACTTCAGTTACCATGATATTGAATAGTTTGCCTTGGAAACAATAGAAATCATTCTGTCATCTTTGAGATTGCATCCAGGTACCATATTTCAGACTCTTTGTTGACTATGATGGCTACTCCATTTCTTCTAAGAGATTCTTGCCCGCAGTTGGAGACATAATCATCATCTGATATAATTCACTCATTCCAGTCCATTTTAGTTCGTTGATTCCTCAAATGTTGACGTTCACTTTTGCCATCTCCTGTTTGACCACTTCCACTTACCTTGATTCATGGACCTAACATTCCAGGTTCCTATGCAATATTGCTCTTTACAGCATCGGACCTTTGCATCCATCACCAGTCACATCCACAATCAAGGGTGGTTTTTCTTTGTCTCCATCCCTTCATTCTTTTGGAGTTATTTCTCCACTGATCTCCAGTAGCATATTGAGCACCTCCTGACCTGGGGAGTTCATCTTTCAGTGTCCTATCTTTTTGCCTTTTCATACTGTTCATGGGGTTCTTAAAGCAAGAATAATGAAGTGGTTTGTCATTCCCTTCTCTAGTGGACCACATTTTGTCAGAATTCTCAACCAATAAATGGTGGAAAATTCTTCAAAGATGGGAATACCAAACCACTTGACTTGTCTCTTGAGAAATCTGTATGCAGGTCAGTTAGCCACAGTTAGAACTGAACATAAACAACAGTCTGGTTCCAAATAGGAAAATGAATATGTCAAGCCTGTATATTGTCACCCTGCTTATTTAACTTATATGCAGAGTACATCATGAGAAACGCTGGGCTGGATGAAGCACAAGCTGGAATCAAGGTTGCTGGGAGAAATATCAATAACTTCAGAAATGCAGATGACAACATCCTTATGGCAGAAATGAAGAAGAACTAAAGAGCCTCTTGATGAAAGTGAAAGAAGAGAGTGAAAATTTTGGCTTAAAGCTCAATATTCAGAAACTAAGATCATGGCATCTGGTCCCATCACTTCATAGCAAATACATGGGGAATCAGTGGAAACAGTGGCAGACTTTATTTTGGGGAGGGTCCAAAATCACTGCAGATGGTAACTGTAGCCTGGAAATTAAAAGTAGGAAAGTTATGACCAGCCTAGACAGCATATTAGAAAGCAGAGACATTACTTTGCCAACAAAGGTCCATCTAGTCAAAGCTATGGTTTTCCAGTAGTCATGTATGTGAGAGTTGGGCTATGAAGAAATCTGAGCACTGAAGAACTGATGCTTTTGAACTGTGATGTTGGAGAAGACTCTTGAGAGTCCCTTGCACTGCCATGAGCTTGAACCACTCCATCCTAAAGGAAATCAGTACTGAATATTCACTGGAAGGACTGATGCTGAAGCTGAAACTCCAATATTTGGCCACTGGATGCAAAAAGCTGACTCATTGGAAAAGACCTTGATGCTGGGAAAGATTGAGGGTGGGAGAAGAAGGGGATAACAGAGAATGAGATGGTTGGATGGCATCACTGATTCAATGGACATGAGTTTGAGTAGACTCAATGGACATGAGTTTGACTAAACTCAAGGAAATGATGGACCAGGAAGCCTGGTGTGCTGCAGTCCATGGGGCTGAAAAGAGCCGGACATGACTGAGTACTGAACTGAATTATCAAAAGGAAACCAAATCTACGGCCCCTTCTCTAGCATTTACTTTCTATGTGGGAAGTTGGGAAAATTTGGCTGACACAATTAATTTTACTTTTTTTTTCCATGTTTATACAATTGAGTTCCTACTCCATATGCAGTTATTTATCTTTCCTTTTGTTTAACATAAGATTCAATATCTTCCCTGGTAGCTCAACTGGTATAAAATCCGCCTATAATTCAGGATACCTGGGTTCAATCCCTGGGTTGGGAATATCCCATTCCAGTTTATGGCCTGGAGATTTCCATGGACTGTATGTTCCTTTGGGTAGCAAAGAGTCAGGCACGACTGAGTGACTTTCACTTCCATTATAAATATAGATAGGTAGATAGATAGACAGATAGATGGAAACACAGACACAGATGGATATATATTTTAAAATATTAGTCTCCATTTTAGCATACTATTCCCCTGGATAAATGCACAATAGTATTTTAACTGTATAAATATTGTTTTGAATTCTTTCTCCATTATAAATAATGTGGTAGTGTTTAGTTTTGTAAATAAATATCTGAGTGCCTCTCTGGTTATTTTAAGTTATTTCCTAATACTAGAATTGCCAGGTCAAGATATGTGACTATTATAAAAATGTCAATGAATATTACCAAAAATTGCCATTGGAAGATTTAATTTTTATTCCACCAGCAACATAATGTATGCATTATTTCATGAACTTTCATATTTTTGTCACATTTTTATGTAACTTTTATTAGAATATAATTGCTTTACAATGCTCTATTAGTTGCAGTTGTACAACCTCATGAATCAGCCATATGGATATATCCCCCTCCCTCTTGAGCCTCCTTTCCACCCTCCTGTTCCCCATCCACCTAGGTTATTCACAGGGCAGTGAGCTGAGTTCCCTGTGCTATACAATAGCTTCCTGCCAGCTATTTTACATATGGTAGGGTACATGTGTCTGTGTTACTCTATCCATGTGTACCCCTCTCCTTCCCTCGTATGTCCACAGTCCTCCATTCTCTACATCTGTGCCTCTACTCCTGGCCTGCAAATAGGTTCATCAGAACCATTTTTCTGGATTCCATATATATATGTTAATAAACAATGTTTGTTTTTCTCTTTCTGACTTACTCAGCAATCCTACTACTAGGAATATACCCTGAGAAAACCATAACTCAAAAAGACACCTGTGCCCAATGTTCATTGCTCCACAGTTTACAATAACCAGGATATAGAAGCAACTTAGACATCCATCAGTAGATGGATAAGGAAGATGTGGTACGTATACAGAATGGTGTCTAGCTTTTATTTTGTGAATTATCTGTTCATATCATGTGTCAATATTCTATCATAATTTTCAAATTTTCTTTTTACAGAATATTTTAGGAACCTTTAATCATTTACCTCTCATTTGTTAAAAATACAACCAGTTCCTTTAAGATGTTACTCCTTTGCCTTATATAACCAATGCTGTGGTAAACACATAGCAAATACAAAACAAATCACATAAAATATTTGGAAAGTATTTTATTTCAAATGCCATTGTGTAAGTGTGTAAAGGAGTAAGAGAACTAGAGCATAACACCATACCCTACATAATTCATTGTTTCATTTAATATCAGAGCCAGAAAGGTATTGTAATAGAGGAGTTTAGGGTAGAAGAGACCATTCTATGAACTATGCCCTTTAACTGTAAAAATGATGCAATGTTTGTCCTGTTATTACACAGAGGAAGGGACTTCGGTTTCACAATTTACATTTATTTTTTTAATATTTCATAGTTTATATCTTAGATTCCTTATATTTATCTGTCATCTTTTTTATACATATTTTTTAATCTTTGTGAAATGTTGAGACATTGTGAGGTTTATGTGTGTGTAGAATGAGTGAGATCTGAGTGGATTTTAAATTTATAAAAGGACATTAGAAAAAAACTCCCTGTGCAACTAGAAAGATCTTCATATCAACAAATATATCTTATAATCTATATAATAATTATATAATACATATTATAAATATATCTTATAACCTGTTAAAATATATCTTATAATCAAATTAAATAATTTTTAATGGGTACCGTAATTGTCCTATATATGCCCAGAAAAATGCAGTCCTAAATTTGAACTTCATTATTAAATGATTTAAACAAAAGCTAAACATCCCATGGACAGAGGAGGCTGTTGGGCTATAGTCCAAAGGGTGGCAAAGAGTCAGACATAACTGAGCGACCAAGCACACACATACAAAATTGAATTAAACTCTACCAAAACAGAACTTAGGTTTTTAACCTAATCATCAAGCTTATGTCCTCTCAATAATCAAAAATTTAAAAATGCACAGATATTTATCTTTGATAAGAAAAGGTCTAAAAGAGGGCCTTTTAAAAAGATAGTCACCATTTCTTTAGATTTGTGTTTTATATATATAATTATGTACCTTCTTCCTACTACACTGACATTTTGAGATTCTTTTCAGACTACCATTCTCTATAAGAGAAGACATGATGTGAACTGATCAATGACACAGAATAACAACTCTACGTGGAGAAAGTACCTGAATTACATGTGAAGTAATTGTCCTGGATCTATAATAAATTTCAACTGCCTAGTTCAAAACACAGATCCAGGGCAGGAAACCAATTCCTTAGAAAAATTCTTTGGATAAAAGTGCCTCTGCATTTAATTGGAAAAGCCTTGGTTTTGAAACCAATGTTCCAGAAAATGACAAATTATATGCACAATTACTCTGGATTGCTTGAAGGTAGCTTCACAATTTCAGCAAAAAGGCTGAAGAAGAAACATGTGCTTTAGAGAGAAAGCATCTGATGTGTCTTTAATATCATATGAATGCCATTACAACTCCAAATGAAAATATAAAAAGTCTGAATTACATGGTAAAATTATGGAAAATAGATAATCTGAGAAATATAAAGGCAGAAGGCTAACATGAGTAAGCCCGGTTTTTTACACTATAAAATATTTACCTATGTTAAGATAGGAGCTCTTTTCTTTCTGAATACTCAGGGATAGTCAAGCAGGCAGAATTCCTCTGGATAACACCATCATTTTTATTCAAAAGCTTTTTCCAAGCTCTACAGTTGTAATCATGCATAACAAGGTCTCCTGGTTCAGTTTTTAGTGTACCCTTCACTATATCAAGCACATTGCACCAATTAATGTAGTGGTGATTTGCTGATTTTCATAATGAGGTAATTTCATATCATGTTGACAGATAAGATGAGTTGAATAGTTTGTGATCATCTAGTTGCCATATACAAATTGTCAGATATTACTTTATCTCTGAAGCTTTCCCTGTTCCTTATTGTTTAATGTACTCCTTCCCTTTTTGCTCCTTCATCCTTTGCTCCTTATACACATTAGTGTATAGTATTTTAATTAAAATTTTATATGTACTGTATCATTACTTACTGACACAGTAGATGAAGGTAGAAACTTATTTCTTCTTTATTAAAATTATTATAGGCATGCCTCATTTACTTTGTTTCACTTTATTGTGCTTCTCAGATATTGCATTTTTTTTTTTAATTTAAAGTTTATGGCAATCCTGCATCAATCAAGACTATAGGCACCATTTTCCCAATAGCACTTGCTCAATTCATGTCTCTATGTTACATTTTGGTAATTCTTGCAATATTTCAAAAATTTGTCATTATTATATTGTTATGGTGATCTGTGATCTTTACCTTTGATGCTACTATTGTAATTGTTTGGGGGCATCACAAACCACACCCATATACAAATGGTAAACTTAATTGATAAATTTGTGTTTTCTGACTGCTCTGCTGACCAGCCATTCCCCTGCTTCTGTCTTTCTCCCCAGGCATCTCTATTCCCTGAGACACAACAGTATTGTAATTAGGCCAATTAATAACTTTGCAACAATCTCTAAATGTTCAAGTGAAAGGAAGAGTCTCTGTCTCTCAATTTCAATCAAAAGCCAGACATAATTAAGCTTGCTGAGTTATAAATGCAAAGAAACAGTTCTTGAAGGAAATGAAAAGTGCTCCTCCAGTGAGCACATGAATAATAAGAAAGCAAAAGAGCCTTATTGCTGATATGGAGAAAGGGTTAGTGACCTTGATAAAAGATCAACCCAGCCACGATATTTCCTTAAGCCAAAACCTAATCCAGAGCAAGGCTCTCACTCTATTCAATTTCATAAGGACTAAGCAAGGTAAGGAAGCCACAGAAGAGGTAAAGCTAGAAGATGATTCATGAAGTGCAAGGAAAGAAGCCATCTCCATAACATAAATGTGTAAAATGAGGCAGCAAGAGTGGATATAGAAGCTGCAGAAAGTTATCCAGAAGATCTAGCAAAGAAAATGAATGAAGGTGGCCTCAATAAACAGAAGATTTTCTATTCAGATGAAACAGCTTTATTTTGGAAGAAGACGCCACCCAAGACTTTCATAGCTAGAAAGAAGTCAATGCCTGACTTCAAAGTTTCAAAGGACAGACTCATTCTCTAATTATAAACTAATACAGCTGATGACATTTAGTTGAAATCAATGCTCATTTGTCATTTGGAAAATCCTAGGGCCCTTAATAATTATGCAAATTTACTCTACCTATAATGTGTCAATGGAACAGCGAAGCCTTGGTGACAACCCATCTGTTGGCGATATAACTTAATGAAAACTTCAAGCCCCTTTAGAATCACTGCTAAGGAAAAGAAATCCCTTTCAAAATATTACTGTTCTCTGACAATACACCTATTCACCCAAGTTCTGATGGAGGTGTACAACAAGATTACTATTGTTTCATGCCTGATAAAACAGCATTCATTTTGTAGCCCACGGATCAAGTAGTTTCCATTTTTCAATCTATTATTTAAGAAGGGCATTGTAAAACTACTGTTGCCATCAATAGTGATTGCTCTGATGGGTCTGAACAAAGTAAATTGAAAACCTTGTGGAAAGAATTTCCCATTCCATATGCCATGAAGAACACCCATGATTTATGGAAGAAGTTAAACTACTAATGTTAAGAGAAGTTTAGAAGAACCTGATCTGACACTCATGGATGACTTGAATGGAGGAAGTAACTGTAGATGTGGTGGAAATTAATGAAAGAATCAGAAGTAGAAGTGAAGCATGAAGATGTGACCAATTTGCTGAAATCTCATCCGAAAACTTTAAGGGATGAGGAGCTGCTTATTATGAATGAACAAAGAAAGTGGTCTCTTGAGACGGAATCTACTTCTGGTAAAGATGTTGTGAATACTGTTGAAATGACAACAAAGGATTTAGAATATTATATAAAATTAGTTGATAAAGCAGTGGCAGGGTTTGAGAGGATTGACTCTAATTTTCAAAGACATTTTACTGTGGGTAAAATGTTATCAAACAACACTGCCTGATACAGAGAAATCATTCCTGAAAGGAGTCAATCGGTACAGCAAACTTTATTTCTTTCTTATTGTAATACATTTCTACAGCCATCTCAGACTTCAGCAACCATGACTATGGTCAGTTAGTAGCTATCAACATAGAGGCAAGACATTCCACCAGCAAAAAGATTACAGCTTGTTGAAGTCCCTCTGTTTATTAAACTTATACGCAAAGTACATCATGAGAAACACTGGGCTGGATGAAGCACAAGCTGGAATCAAGATTGCAGGGAGAAATATCAATAAACTAAAATATGCAGAAGACACAATCCTTATGGCAAAAAGCAAAGAAAAACTAAAGAGCCTCTTAATAAAAGTGAAAGAATAGAGTGGAAAAATTATCTTAAAACTCATCATTCAAAAACTAACATCATGGCATCTGGTCCCACCACTTCATGGCCAATAGATGGGGAAACAGTGGAAACAGTGACAGACTTTACTTCTTAGGGCTCCAAAAACACTACAGATGGTGACTGCAGCCAGGAGATTAAAAGACGCTTACTCCTTGGAAGAAAAGTTATGACCAACCTAGACAGCATATTAAAAAGCAGAAACGTTATCTTGCAAACAAAGGTCCGTCTAGTCAAAGCCTCGGTTTTCTCAGCAGTCATGTACGGATGTGAGAGTTGGATTATAAAAAAGCTGAGCACCGAAGTATTGATGCTTTTGAACTGTGGTATTAGAGAAGGCTCTTGAGAGTCCCTTGGACTGCAAGGAGATCCAACAAATTTAGCCTAAAGGAGATCAGTCCTGGGTGTTCATTGGAAGGACTGATGTTGAAGTTGAAACTCCAATACTTTGTCTACCTGATGCAAAGAGCTGACTCATTGGAAAAGACCCTGATGCTGGGAAAGATTGAGAGTGGGAGGAGAAGGGGACAACAGGAGATGAGATGGTTGGATGGCATCACTGACTCTATGGACATGAGTTTGTGTAAATTGCAGGAGTTGGTGATGAACAAGCAGGCCTGGCATGCTGCGGTTCATTGGGGTTGCAAAGAGTCGGACAAGACTGAGTGACTGACCTGAACTGAACTGAAGGCTCGTGATGGTTACTATTCAGTTCAGTTCAGTTCAGTTCAGTTGCTCAGTCATGTCCGACTCTGTGTGACCCCATGAATCGCAGCATGCCAGGCCTCCCTGTCCATCACCAACTCACGGAGTTCACTGAGACTCATGTCCATCGAGTCCGTGATGCCATCCAGCCATCTCATCCTCGGTCGCCCCTTCTCCTCCTGCCCCCAATCCCTCCCAGCATCAGAGTCTTTTCCAATGAGTCAACTCTTCACATGAGGTGGCCAAAGTACTGGAGCTTCGGCTTTAGTGTCATTCCCTCCAAAGAAATCCCAGGGCTGATCTCCTTCAGAATGGATTGGTTGGATCTCCTTGCAGTCCAAGGGACTCCCAAGAGTCTTCTCCAACACCACAGTTCAAAAGCATCAATGCTTCAGTGCTCAGCCTTCTTCACAGTCCAACTCTCACATCCATACATGACTACTGGAAAAACCATAGCCTTGACTAGACAGAACTTAGTCGGCAAAGTAATGTCTCTGCTTTTGAATATGTTATCTAGGTTGGTCATAACTTTTCTTCCAAGGAGTAAGCGTCTTTTAATTTCATGGCTGCAGTCATCATCTACAATGATTTTGGAACCCCCCCAAATAAAGTCTGACACTGTTTCCACTGTTTCCCCATCTATTTCCCATGAAGTGATGGGACCGGATGCCATGATCTTCGTTTTCTGAATGTTGAGCTTTAAGCCAACTTTTTCACTCTCCTCTTTCACTTTCATCAAGAGGCTTTTTAGTTCCTCTTCACCTTCTGCCATAAGGGTGGTGTCATCTGTATATCTGAGGTGATTGATATTTCTCCCGGCAATCTTGATTCCAGCTTGTATTTATTCCCAGTCCAGCGTTTCTCATGATGTACTCTGCATATAAGTTAAATAAGCAAGATGACAATATGCAGCCTTGACATACTCCTTTTCCTACTTGGAACCAGCCTGTTGTTCCATGTCCAGTTCTAACTGTTGCTTCCTGACCTGCATACGATTTCTCAGGAAGCAGGTCAGGTGGTCTGGTATTCCCATCTCTCTCAGAATTTTCCACAGTTTATTGTGATCCACACAGTCAAAGGCTTTGGCATAGTCAATAAAGCAGAAATAGATGTTTTTCTGGAACTCTCTTGTTTTTTCCATGATCCAGCAGATGTTGGCAATTTGATCTCTGATTCCTCTGCCTTTTCTAAAACCAGCTTGAACATCAAGAAGTTCACGGTTTGCGTATTTCTGAAGCCAGGCTTGGAGAATTTTAAGCATTACTTTACTAGCATGTGAGATGAATGCAATTGTGTGGTAGTTTGAGCATTCTTTGGCATTGCCTTTCTTTGGGATTGGAATGAAAACTGATCTTTTCCAGTCCTGTGGCCACTGCTGAGTTTTCCAAATTTGCTGGCATATTGAGTGCAACACTTTCACAGCATCATCTTACAGGATTTGACATAGCTCAACTGGAATTCCATCACCTCCACTACCTTTGTTTGTAGTGATGCTTTCTAAGGCCCACTTGACTTCACATTCCAGGATATCTGGCTCTAGATTAGTGATCACATCATCATTTTTATCTGGGTCATGAAGATCTTTTTTGTACAGTTCTTCTGTGTATTCTTGCCACCTCTTCTTAATATCTTCTGCTTCTGTTAGGTCTAGACCATTTCTGTCCTTTATCGAGCCCATCTTTGCATGAAATGTTCCTTTGGTATCTCTAAATTTCTTGAAGAAATATTTAGTCTTTCCCATTCTGCTGTTTTCCTCTATTTCTTTGCTTTGATTGCTGAGAAAAGCTTTCTTATCTCTTCTTGCTATTCTCTGGAATTCTGCATTCAGATGCTTATATCTTTCCTTTTCTCCTTTGCTTTTCACTTCTCTTCTTTTCACAGCTATTTGTAAGGCCTCCCCAGACAGCCATTTTGCTTTTTTGCATTTCTTTTCCATGGGGATGGTCTTGATCCCTGTCTCCTGTACAATGTCACAAACCTCATTCCATAGTTCATCAGGCACTCTATCTATCAGATCTAGGCCCTTAAATCTATTTATCACTTCCACTGTATAATCATAAGGGATTTGATTTAGGTCATACCTGAATGGTCTAGCGGTTTTCCCTACTTTCTTCAATTTGAGTCTGAATTTGGCAATAAGGAGTTCATGATCTGAGCCACAGTCAGCTCCTGGTCTTGTTTTTGTTGACTGTATAGAGCTTCTCCATCTTTGGCTGCAAAGAATAGAATTAGTCTGATTTTGGTGTTGACCATCTGGTGATGTCTGTGTATAGAGTCTTCTCTTGTGTTGTTGGAAGAGGGTGTTTGCTATGACCAGTGCATTTATTTGGCAAAACTCTATTAGTCTTTGCCCTGCTTCATTCCGCATTCCAAGGCCAAATTTGCCTGTTACTCCAGGTGTTTCTTGACTTCCTACTTTTGCATTCCAGTCCCCTGTAATGAAAAGGACATCTTTTTTGGGTGTTAGTTCTAAAAGGTTTTGTACGTCTTCATAGAACCATTCAACTTCAGCTTCTTCAGTGTTACTGGATTACCATGATATTGAATGGTTTGCCTTGGAGACGAACAGAGATCATTCTGTCATTTTTGAGATTGCATCCAAGTACTGCATTTCAGACTCTTTTGTTGACCATGATGGCTACTCCATTTCTCCTGAGGGATTCCTGCCTGCAGTAGTAGATATAATGTTCATCTGAGTTAAATTCACCCATTCCAGTCCATTTTAGTTCACTGATTCCTAGAATGTCAATGTTCACTCTTGCCATCTGTTTGCCCACTTCCCTACAGTATGCTATAAATATAATTATATATGAAGTGGGAAAACAAAAAAAAAATTATTATTGCTTCATTGCTATATTTGCTTTATAGTGTTGACCTGGAACTGATCTGTAATATCTCTGAGGTATTGCAGATAAGTATGTACCACTTATTCTTTACCCATTCATCTGTCAATAGGCATTTAGGTTGCTTTCATATCTTCAGTTCAGTACAGTTCAGTCGCCCAGTCATGTCTGACTCTTTGTGACCCCATGAACCGCAGCATGCCAGGCCTCCCTGTCTATCACCAACGCCCGGAGTTCACTCAAACTCATGTCCATTGAGTTAGTGTTGCCATCCAACCATCTCATCCTCTGTCGTCCCCTTCTCCTCCTGCCCCCAATCCCTCCCAGAATCAAGGTCTTTTCCAATGAGTCAGCTCTTTGCATCAGGTGGCCAAATATTGGAGTTTCAGCTTCAACATCAGTCCTTCCAAAGAACACCCAGAACTGATCTCCTTTAGCATGGACTGGTTGCATCTCCTTGCTGTCGAAGGGACTCTCAAGAGTCTTCTCTAATACCACAGTTCAAAAGCATCAATGCTTCGGTGCTCAGCTTTCTTTATAGTCCAACTCTTACGTCCATACATTACCACTGGAAAAATCATAGCCTTGACTAGACAGAACTTTGTTGGCAAAAAAATGTCTCTGCTTTTTAATATGCTGTCTAGGTTGGTCATATCTTTCCTTCCAAGGAGTAAGCATCTTTTAATTTCATGGCTGCAATCACCATCTGCTGTGACTTTGGAAACCCAGAAAAATAAAGTTAGCCACTGTTTCCACTGTTTCTCCATCTACTTCCCAGTAAGTGATGGGACTGGATGCCATGATCTTAGTCTTCTGAATGTTGAGCTTTAAGCCAACTTCTTCACTCTCCTCTTTCACTTTCATCAAGAGGCTTTTTAGTTCCTCTTCACTTTCTGCCATAAGGGTGGTGTCATCTGCATACTTGAGGTTACTGATATTTCTCCCAGCAATCTTGATTCCATCTTGTGCTTCCTCCATCCCAGCGTTTCTCATGATGTACTCTGCATATAAGTAAAAGAAGTAGGGTGACAATATACAGCCTTGATGTACTTCTTTTCCTATTTGGAACCAGTCTGTTCTTCTATGTACAGTTCTTCCTGAACTGCGTACAGATTTCTCAAGAGGCAGGTCAGGTGGTCTGGTATTCCCATCTCTTTCAGAATTTTCCACAGTTTATTGTGATCCACACAGTCAAAGGCTTTGGCATAGTCAATAAAGCAGAAGTAAGATGTTGGCAATTTGATCTCTGGTTCCTCTGCCTTTTTTAAAACCAGCTTGAACATCTGCAAGTTCACGGTTCACATATTGCTAAAGTCTGGCTTGGAGAATTTAAAGCATTACTTTACTAGCTTGTGAGATGAGTGCAATTGTGCAGTAGTTTGAGCATTCTTTGTCATGCCTTTCTTTGGAATTGGAATGAAAACTGACCTTTTCCAGTCCTGTGGCCACTGCTGAGTTTTCCAAATTTGCTGACATATTGTGTGCAGTACTTTCTCAGCATCATCTTTCAGGGTTTGAAAAGCTCAACTAGAATTCCATCACCTCCACTAGCTTGTTCGTAGTGATGCTTTTTTTTAAAATAGAAATTTATTTATTTTAATTGGAGGTTAATTACTTTACACTATTGTATTGGTTTTGCCATACATCAACATGAATCCACCACAGGTAAACACGTGTTCCCTATCCTGAACCCTGCTCTCTCTTCCCTCCCTGTACCATTCCTCTGGGTCGTCCCAGTGCCCCAACCCCAAGCATTCAGTATCATGCATTGAACCTGGAGTGGTGATTCGTTTCATATATGATATTATACATGTTTCAATGCCATTCTCCCAAATCATCCCACCCTCTCCCTCTCCCACAGAGTCCAAAAGACTGTTTTATACATCTGTGTCTCTTTTGTAGTGATGCTTTCTAAGGCCCATTCCAGGATGTCTGGCTCTAGGTGAGTGATCACACCATCATGTAGTTCTATTTTTATCTGTTATTAATTAAGTTTTTCATTGAATATAAGCACTGTATACTACTTTTTAGTATTGTTCTTGCAACTTTGCTCTCTGAGCCCCTTATTAGTATTTATATAGGAATATTTGAATTATTTGTCTTCAAAGTCAACCCTACCTACTTCTCTCCTGTGTTGAAAAAATTATGATGTTCACATTTTTCTACTAATATTTTTTACATATCAGGCATTATTAATTTTAATATAATTCTGATTCTTTCCTCAGTATATAAATCACCTGAGTGTGTCCTCATTCCCCTTCACCTTCTTGTCCTTATATAAATTAAACTTTTTTGATTCAGTAGTTGATTTTGAATGGGAAATTGGTTAGACCATTTGGGAAAACTTTCAATGACATGATATTATCTCTGTATAAACAGAGTAGGATGATCAGACCAAAACAGAGATAAGTTAAGAATCCTGTGTAGGCATCTTAGTCCTTGACTCTTTCCTAGACTATGCTGTTCTTTATACATTTCTAAGCTCCTTTTTTTGACAGGCAGAATACAGTTCACCCTGTGAATACTTTTCAAATAGCTCCTTTTTCAGGAATTAGGTGCAGGCATGTGAGAGAACAGCAGGAGATCGGCTTAGAGGGTGAATATGATTATAAACAAGTAATGTGTTAATTAAAATAGTATGAGGTAAGAAAGAGATAAATTCACTAGCAGATTATTTTTAATAACTTGATAAACCTAAAGTTACACACAGCAAGTTGAGGGGATTTATAAAGATTGTTAAAGATGATTACATAGGATGTAATTGGTGGTTTACTTTGGATAGAGTTGAGTTAAAGTATATCATTTATTGTGTTTATATGAGAAGAAAATAGTCAAATCTTAAAGTTTAAACTAGAAGTGAGTCTATGAGAACTTATTTTAAGAAAAAAGTGTCTAAAGACAATATTTTTGTTCTTGATCCATATTTCTCAACAGTTAACACTGTATATTCAAATACTATCTTCCTGTAAAATTTTCTGTTTAAGAATACTATTTAAACTGCAAGTCATTAAAGCTGTTGCATAATATCTCACTTTTAATATGTCAAGAACATATAAAATATCCATTATTCATTATTGAATTATAATCATCTATTTATTATATTCATGAACTATAACAGACAACTGGAAAATTATCTTTAACTTTTTTAATATCATGAGAATGAACAGTTCTGTGTAATTAATTTGTATTTCTTTCTGAAAATTCTCTTTATATACATGGATGTTAGGATGTTTCCTATTAATCTATGAGAATTTTCACATATGTAGCATATTAAAGCATTACCAGTGATATTGTTCCAAAGAAAAATTTCAGGCTATTAGCTTTAATAATTATCCTTATATTTGTTATCTTACTGGCCTAATATACTCATTAATGGTAATAGTCCTTTTCTTGTTTAGGAAGTTTTCCTCTACCTAAACCATTAAGTCTCCTTTTTTCTTCCAGTTTTAAAATAGTTATTTTGTTTTATATATTTTAAATTTATTTCTATGTTATTAAGAGAAAACTTAAATTTATATTTTTTACAAACTACTAATTTTCCAAAATCATTTGTAACAAATTAATTCCATAAGCTTAGATTTTTAGATGTTTTACTGTAAAATACACAAAATATTCAATTTATTATTGTTAATGTTTTAAAACCAAAACATCCTGGCAATCTATGAAAAGTTACATGTAATCTCTACTTCCCTTTACATATAAGAATGTGTTTAGCTTTAATATTAGAAGTAAAATAGTACTTTCAATCTATTTCTTTGTTAAATAATACTATAACATACTTCTAGTTTCCTACCTTGGTTTTCAAGTTTAGATTAAGTTTATTCACAATTATGTGATGAAAATGAAAATATTCAAAGATAAATTCTGAGAACTCCCACTCCTTTCTGTGTCTGCATAGATAGGCTTCTGAGGTTATGATTGAATAATTTACAGGAGATTAGATTTATTACAGAAGTGTAATCAGAAAGAGAAAATCCAATATTTTATATTAATATACATATGGGGAATCTAGAAAAATGGTATAGATGAACTTATTTGCAAAGAAAAAATAGAGACACAAACAAAGAACAAATGTATGATGCCAAGAGGGGAAGGTGGGGTGGGATAGATTGAGATTGACATATATACACTATATGTATCAAATAGATAACTAACGAGGACCTCTACTCTAAAGCATCTCTCTAATGCTCTGTCAGGGCTTCCCTTGTGGCTCAGCTGGTGAAGAATCCGTCTGCAATGCTGGAGACCTGGGTTCAATCCCTGGGTTGGGAAGATCCCCTGGAGAAGGGAAAGGCTACCCACTCCAGTATTCTGGCCTGGAGAATTCCATGGACTGTATAGTCCATGGGACAACAAAGAGTCAGACGACTAAGCGACATTCACTAAAGCTCTGTGATAATCTTAATAGGAAGAAATTTAAAAAAAGAAGGGATATATGTATACATATAACTGATTCACTCTGCTATGGAGCAGAAACTAACTTAACATTGTAAAGCATTTATCTTCCAAAAAAAAAAAAAAAAAAAGTCCATGGACTAGAGCAGAAGAAAAGAACAGTGATAAATTGCAAGAGGGAAGGAAGATCAGGGTGAAATAAGGTAGACCTTTTGAATATTAGAGAAAATTGAAAAAGTAGAAGTGTGAGTAAAATGGAAAACCATTTTGAAAATTTTCTGCTGTCTTGTTTGTTATTACAATTCATGCCTCCCAGACATTCAAAGATTTCATTAGTTACTGGAGAAATGAGGAAATAATTGAGAAGGCTGGCTTGTTATGTTGCTAACAAATTTAGCAGTTGAAAGGCTGCAAGAAATCCCATCATATTAATGTCTATTCTTTATCATTAGATATCAAGGCATTTTTCTAATTTTAAATAATAATACAATAAACATTTTTATAAGATTTCCCCTTTAAAGTGTCCACATTTTTAACCAAATAATCAAAAAGAATAGTTTCCCAGTTCCTAAAGCATATTTCCAGACTACTCCCCAGAATACTTATCACTATTTACACACCAACAGTTATATATGAGTATAAAAATTTCAGTGAAAACTGGGAAGCAGATAGTATTATTATTAGTATACATTTTAATTTGTTTAATCAGAACTTTATTTTTCTTTTATCTTGTTTTGCTTTATTTTACCTCTGGTTGTTAAATACATTTTACTGTATTTGATAATAGTGTCTTTTCTTGTGAAACAGTTATTTTATGTCATGCATGCCCAGTCACTCAGTCGTGTCCAACTCTTTGTGACTCCCATGGACTATAGCCCACCAGGCTCCTTATCCATGGGATTCTCCAGGCAAGAATAGTGGAGTGGCTTGCCGTTTCCTACTCCAGGGAATCTTCCTGACCTATGGATCAAAGTCAAGTCTCATGTATCTCCTGCATTGGCAGGAGATTCTTTACCACTGTGCCACCTGGGAAGCCCATTTTATATCATATGCCTATGCAATTTATTAGTATTTTGATTATTCAATTTGAGATAAAAATAAAAGATAATGACATTTTTCTCTATTATAATTCCTACAAATACTTTATCTTAATATAGTTTTCCTTTTATAATTTTAGTCATGTCAGTCATATAAAACCAATATAGTATTTGAACAAAGGAACATATCTGCAAAACAGAAACAGACTCAAGGTCAGAGAAGAGACTTGTGGTTGCCATGGAGTAGCAAGGCAGGAAGGGAAAGATTGGGAGTTTGGAATTACCAGATGCAAGCTAGTAAGGATAGAATGGATAAACAGCAAGATCCTACTATATAGCACTGGACTATATTCAATATCCTCTGATAAACAATATTGGAAAAGAATATAAAAAGGAATATATATATATATATATGTATATGTATATATATATGTGTGTGTGTCTGTGTGTGTGTGTTGAACTGAGTCACTTTGCTTTAGAGCAGAAATTAACACAAAATTGTAACTCAACTATACTTCAGTAAAAATTTTTTAAAATATATTTAAAAACAATATTATATTTTCATCTAGATGTATCTATTTTTCATTTACCTTGACCATTTATTTCAAGTATATAACATTTTATAAAATATTAGTTTTAGAAAGACAAGAATATTTAAATTTTCATAAAGAAAACTGTACTTCATGGTGTAAATTACACTCATGTGTCATTCCGTTAAGACATCCATATCTTTCCAGGGGAACTATTATGGCTGTGAGCTACCCTGAAGTTCCACTTGTGGTTTTGCAAAATCCTCACCCAGTAACAGGGAGAGCTCCACTGAATGATTTGCTTATCTAGAGGGAGAGAAAGAAACAGAGAATATGATCAGAAACTTACAATGGATATTAGAAAAGGTAGAAGAAGACAGAAGAACAGGGCTTTGAGGAATGAAACAGGAAAATGAAGATAGGTGGTTAAAGTATACCTAGAGTTTTCTGCATGGCAGTTTTTCCAGAGTGACAGGTTTGTCTAAAACACAAGGGTTAGATCATAACTTTCTATTTCTCTCAAGGTGTGTCAGAGGTCTGAATGAGTCCTACTCCTCCACCTGGGAGGGAATCCAAGGTACTCACTCTCAGACTGGATTCAGATTTCACAAACTGTATGTGTGTGTTTTAAGAGTGCTTTGTTTGCTTGTTTTCATGCTTTCAACACTCTCTGTATCTATTTACAAAAATAGGAAGTCAAGAAACACCTGGGGTAACAGGCAAATTTGGCCTTGGAATATGGAATAAAGCAGAGCAAAGGCTAATAGAGTTTTGCCAAGAAAATGCACTGGTCATAGCAAACACTCTCTTCCAAAAACACAAGAGAAGACTCTACACATGGACATCACCAGATGGTCAACACTGAAATCAGACTGATTATGTTCTTTGCAGCCAAAGATGGAGAAGCTCTATACAGTCAGTAAAAACAAGACCTGGAGCTGACTGTCGCTCAGATCATGAACTCCTTATTGCCAAATTCAGATGTAAACTGAAGAAAGTAGGGAAAACCACTATGCCCATGGGATTTTCCAGGCAAGAGTACTGGAGTGGGTTGCCATTGCCTCCTCCCTAGACCATTCAGGTATGACCTAAATCGAATTCTTTATGATTATACAGTGGAAGCGAGAAATAGATTTAAGGGCCTAGATCTGATAGAGTGCCTGATAAACTATGGAATGAGGCTCATGACATTGTACAGGAGACAGGGATCAAGACCATCCCCATGGAAAAGAAATGCAAAAAAGCAAAATGGCTGTCTGGGGAAGCCTTACAAATAGCTGTGAAAAGAAGAGAAATGAAAACCAAAGGAGAAAAGGAAAGATATAAGCATCTGAATTCAGAGTTCCAAAGAATAGCTAGGAGAGATAAGAAAGCCTTCCTCAGCAATCAATACAAAGAAATAGAGGAAAAGAACAGAATGGGAAAGACTAGAGATCACTTCAAGAACATTAGATACTAAGGGAATGTTTCATGCAAAGATGGGCTCGATAAAGGACAGAAATGGTATGGACCTAACAGAAGCAGAAGATATTAAGAAAAGGTGGCAAGAGTACACAGAAGAACTGTACAAAAAAAGATCTGCACGACCCAGATAACCACGATGGTGTGATCACTCACTTAGAGCCAGACAGCCTGGAATGTGAAGTCAAGTGGGCCTTAGAAAGCATCACTATGAACAAAGCTAGTGGAGGTGATGGAATTCCATTTGAACTATTTCAAATCCTGGAAGATGATGCTGTGAAAGTGCTGCACTCAATATGCCAGCAAATTTGGAAAACCCAGAAGTGGCCACAGGACTGGAAAAGGTCAGTTTTCATTCCAATCCGAAAGAAAGACAATGCCAAAGAATGCTCAAACTACCGCACAATTGCACTCATCTCACATGCTAGTGAAGTAATCAAAACTCTCCAAACCAGGCTTCAGCAATATATGAACCATGAACTTTCAGATGTTCAAGCTGATTTTAGGAAAGGCAGAGGAACCAGAGATCAAATTGCCAACATAGGCTAGATCATGGAAAAAGCAAGAGAGTTCCAGAAAAACATCTACTTCTGCTTTATTGACTATGCCAAAGCCTTTGACTATGTGGATCACAATAAACTGTGGAAAATTCTGAAAGAGATGGGAATACCAGACCACCTGACCTGCCTCTTCAGAAACCTATATGCAGATCAGGAAGCAACAGTTAGAACTGGACATGAAACAACAGACTGGTTCTAAATAGGAAAAGGAGCACGTCAAAGCTATATATTGTTACCCTGCTCATTTAACTTATATGCAGAGTACATCATGAGAAACGCTGGACTGGAAGAAACAGAAGCTGGAATCAAGATTGCTGGGAGAAATATCAATAACCTCAGATATGCAGATGCAGATGACACCACCCTTATGGCAGAAAGTGAATAGGAACTAAAAAGCCTCTTGATGAAAGTGAAAGTGGAGAGTGAAAAAGTTGGCTTCAAGGTCAACATTCAGAAAACGAAGATCATGGCATCTGGTCCCATCACTTCATGGGAAATAGATGGGGAAACAGTAGAAACAGTGTCAGACTTTATTTTGGGGGGCCCCAAGTAACTGCAGATGGTGATTGCAGCTATGAAATTAAAAGATGCTTACTCCTTGGAAGAAAAGTTATGACCAACCTAGATAGCATATTCAAAAGCAGAGATATTACTTTGCCAACAAGGTCCATTTAGTCAAGGCTATGGTTTTTCCAGTGGTCATGTATGCATGTGAAAGTTGGACTGTGAAGAAAGCTGAGCGCCAAAGAATTGATGCCTTTGAACTGTGGTGTTGGAGAAGACTCTTGAGAGTCCCTTGGACTGCAAGGAGATCCAACCAGTCCATTCTAAAGGAGATCAGTCTTGGCTGTTCTTTGGAAGGACTGATGCTAAAGCTGAGACTCCAATACTCTGGCCACCTTATGCGTAGAGTTGACTCACTGGCAAAGACTCTGGCCACCTTATGTGTAGAGTTGACTCATTGGCAAAGACTCTGATGGGAGGGTTTGGGGTAGGAGGAGAAGGGGATGATGGAGGATGAGATGGCTGGATGGCATCACCGACTTGATGGACATGAGATTGAGTGAATTCCAGGAGTTGGGGATGCACAGGGAGGCCTGACATACTGCAATTCATGGGGTCACAAAGAGTCGGACTCGACTGAGTGCCCGAACTGAATGACTGATATCTATTTTACATTATTAGCACATTGATTATAACACGAGAAACCTAATGTATTTTTTTCTGATGCTGTGTGATAACTTTCCTCTCAGGTGCACTAAGTAGCACCAACATATCTTAGTTGGAAATCAGCCTGATGCTGGGAAAGATTGAGGGCAGGAGGAGAAGGGGATGACAGAGGATGAGATGGTTGCATACCATCATCAATTCAGTGGGCATGAGTTTGAGCAAATGCTGGGTGATAGTCAAGGACAGGGAAATCTGGAGTGCTTCAGTCCATGGAGTAGCATGGTTGCACATGACTGAGCAACTGAACAATAACAATGGAACACCTTAGTTTATTCAGGTAACACAATAGCTTTTCAAAGATTTAACCCTATCAAAATTTATTACTATAATAGACTCTGTGAACTATCTTACAAACAATTATACATTTTGTTCCTATTTCCTTCAACTTTTATATCTTGCTATATAAACTAATTTTTTTCATGATTATAACTATGGCTGAAACAGCCCTAGAAATCATGTCAACCACATCATAGTCCATAATAAGCTCCCTTATTTTTTCAATTTTTCACACGTAAATTCATAGAAAGATAGATGACACTGCCCAAACTTTAATCAGTCTGTTCCAAGGGGTAGGGACTGATGGATGGTAACGTTTAGTGGTAATCTTTATTCTCTTAATAAGTGGGATATGAAATGGTGACATGCCCTAGAGGTATTCACTGTAAACACTGTTTTTTTTTTTCCCCCAATTTGATGAAATTTCTCATGCACCAAGTTTAAATGTATTTTCCTCAGGTAGATTTTCCTACAGATTAATAAACTGGGTTAAAACAACAACAACAAAAATCCATCCCATTAAAACACTGTACGTGTGTGCATGTACACACATACACACAGGAAGTTTTTAAAATTTAGTTTGATATTGATGTTTCAAGTTTCAAGTGAGGATAATTTTTGAATAGATATGCTCATCTGCCTAATTATGTCTATCCCACTGTGGAAGCCAGCATTTGTAAAACAAACCTTGTCAGATCACAGATTCTTGTCTCTGCACACTGAACCCACAGACAAAGCATGGAATTTTAATCCTTGCTAGTTGCTGTGGTAGCCTAGGCCAGCAAACCGAAATCTAGGTTTGTAATTGCTTTAAGTTTATGAAATTGAAACCTAAAGATCACCAATCACAAAGAGCCACTTTGGCTTAAGCTATAGACAATTGATATTTTCCTGGCTTTCCTCTTGCCTTTTTTCTATAAAAGGGTCTCCCCAGCTCCTATCAGGGGAGCATTCCTAACCACTTATCATGTGGCCTTCTCTTATTCAAATCAGTCTTTACTCAATCTTTTTAATATGCCTCAGTTTATTTTTTACTATTCATATCCTGCTCAGATAGTATGGCATAGGATGTAAAAGCATGACTCAAAATATTTATCTAGTAAACAGCAAACTTCTATAACCTAACATGCATTTAACATAGCGTGCGCGCGCGCACACACACACACACACACACACACACACACAAAAGGATCCAACAGGAAAAAATGAGTCAGTACACATAGGCAAAATGCAGTGGTAATGTTGTGTAATAGTATCTTAAAATGTTTAAACTTCAAATATACTATTTTTAAGCCTATAAGTCTCACTTCTAATAAAATATAATTACTGTGCACTGCAATTGAGTATAGTTTCTCTGTTTCTAAAGTAAATTATTGCTATCTTCCAATTTTACTTTTGAAATCATCTTATTTAGACTGTAATCAAGGAAGCTGACCCTTCCTGCTGTCTTCTGATATTACCAGGGAGGATGTCAGTGTTAGTTTTGATGGTAGATCAGGACTGTGTCACTTCTAAGAGTAACATTCCTTATTTTATTTAATTCATTCTTTCTGACTCTCAGACTCTAGTCTCTGGCTCTGTTGGATGGAAATCTATGTTTTCAACACATTGAGTCAACATGGGTGTATCATTATTTTTCCTGCAGTATCCTAGCAACAGATTATAAACTATTTATACTATAATGTCAACAGTCACTGCTGGGTTTACTGAAGTATTTTTATCAGCTGTACTGCTGCCTTTGTTTACATAGTCGATATTATTTCCTGGGGAAACCATTTTGCATTTAATATATTTATCCTATGTTGTATGTTTTAAAATTATTAACCAAAAATGTTTCTATAAGAGTGTACTGTGATTTAGATGATACTAAAACAAAAACAAATCTAAAAAATAAACAATAAGCTAATGCTCTTTCATAACAAAATGTTTTCCTAAGTAAATTAAAAAATAATTTTAAGTTAATGCTTTAGTGACTATTACAACAAATATTTATCATAGTAAAGCATAGAGAAATTTCATTAACTCTAGGGTTTTTATTATAATTAGTCATGCCATAATAAATCTAAAATGTATAATATGGTTCATATACTGTTGCTTGAAATTTTTATTGCACTATTAAAATTTCATGTCAAACCCATGCACATTCTTTAAAATTTCTTTTAATACAGACTAATGAAATTAGTTTTCATGTCATGCCATTCTATATGTTTATTTATTCTTTACATCAAGTTAACTTTGAGAGAATTCCAGATTTAGTTATTAAAGAGAAAATCAGATAAGATACAAAATGTTATAATACAGCAGCATTTTGAATAAAACCACTGTGCTTGTACAGAGATACCAATAAAGTTCTGCTGTTTAGACTATACCAGCACTTATAATATTAGCAGAATTTTGAATGTAAGTCGTTCTCCTGAAGACATTTGTATTCATTACATACAATCTCATATAAGAGTCAGGCAAAATTTTTCATCCACAATTTTAGGGAGGAAAATAAGGTGAAAAAAATGACTGATTTTTCCACACTTCTTTTCATAATCCCTGTATTGCAATTATATATGAGTCTTGGGAACAGAAGAGGGGAGAATTTTTAGCCAGAACTTGAGAAAATTTTAAAGTTCATTCTTCAAGTACTAATCAAGTTGTCTTTGATCATCCTGCAAGTGCTATGTTTTTAATATACCTATGGCATTTCATCAGAGAAGGCGGTGGCACCCCACTCCAGTACTCCTGCCTGGAAAATCCCATGGACGGAGGAGCCTGGTGGGCTGCAATCCATGGGGTCGCGAAGAGTCAGACACGACTGAGCGACTTCACTTTCACTTTTCCCTTTCACACACTGGAGAAGGAAATGGCAACCCACTCCAGTGTTCTTGCCTGGAGAATCCCAAGGATGGGGGAGCCTGGTGGACTGCCGTCTCTGGGGTCGCACAGAGTCGGACACGACTGAAGCGACTTAGCAGCAGCAGCAGCATAGCCTTTCATACTGATTGCATTCATTCCCAACGCACTCAATTGTATCCTTTGTTTTTTTAGAAGAAATGTAACTTATTTTTAATTAGATTTCAAATTGCTGTGGTGACATCATAATAATTTTGACAGGATCTTTCAATGGATATTTGTTGACTTTTGCATTTCTTTAATGTAGTCTGATAAATGCACCAGTCACTCAAAAGTTTTGTACAAATGGGAAGTTAAATATGATATTATCAATTTTAAAAGTTGTAGTACCAGATGAGCATGAAATGCTCTTCTACTGACATCATGGTAGGATTGTATGCATTAGGTTATACAGATCCTTACACACAATCTACTAGAATTAAAAGTAGTTTCCCTTGCAAAATTCACTAATAATTAAGCTAATTCAGAGTATAGCAATGATTAAATGTCATTTTTCATCTCCTTCCCTAAATGTCAGTGATTAAATCGGTTGATAACTCTCACAGATTCTGAAAGTATGTGATAAGTGAAAGATAGACACTTTCATTTACTAGGGGGCCCAATTATTTGACATAAAAAATATAGTTCTAAGAATTTACCCTGAATAATAGGAAATCTCAAAATTTTATAAAGCTCTTTACTGCAGCATTCTTGCATAACAGAAACAAAATATAAATGCATAAATAATAATGAATATATGAATAAAAAACAAAAACTTTCAATCAGTAAAAAAACACACAAATATATACACTCATACATGAGAAAAGAGATAGATATATAAATAAGGTTTAAACATAACTAAATAATCATATGCCAGGCAAGCAGTTGAAATGTGCATGGCTTGACCCCATTTCTGTTTTTCAAGTCAGTGTACACATTAGAAAAATAAACTTCAGAAATGCATATGCAAAACACTTCTCACTGACATTTTTTTCCCTGGAATCAGGATGATAGGAAACCGTTACTTTTGAAGTCTCTGATATGGATTTTTTTTTTTTAGTAGACATCTTAGTTTGATTTTGTTGTTATTCAGTTGCTCAGTCATGTCAGACTCTTTGCAACCCTACGGACTGCAGAATACCAAGCTGCCCAGTCCTTCACCATTTCCTGGAGCTTGCTCAAACTCATGTCCACTGAGTCAGTGATGCCATCCAACCATCTCATCCTCTATCATCCCCTTCTCCTCCTACCCTCAATCTTTCCCAGCATCAGGGACTTTTCTAATGAGTTGGATCTTTGCACTAGGTGGCCAAAGTATTGGAGCTTCAGCTTCATTGTCAGTCCTTCCAATGAATATTCAGGATTGATTTCCTTTAGGATTGACAGGTCTGATCTCCTTGCAGTACAAGGGAATCTCAAGAGCCTTCTCTAGCAAGACAATTTGAAAGTATCAATTTCTTCAGCAGTCAGCCTTCTTTACCGCCCAACTGTTAACATCTGTTTATGACCATTGGAAAAACCACAGCATTAACTATAGGGACCTTTGTCAGCAAAGTAATGTCTCTGCTTTTTAATATGCTGTCTAGATTGGTCATAACTTTTCTTCCAAAAACAAGTATCTTTTAATTTCATGGCTGCAGTCACCATCTGAGGTGATTTTGGAGTCCAAGAAAATAGTCTCTCACTGTTTTCATTGTTTCCCGATCTGTTTGCCATGAAATAATGGGACCTGATGTCATGATCTTAGCTTTTTGAACACTGAGTTTTAACTCAGCTTTTTCACTCTCCTCATCACCTTCATCAAAAGTCTCTTTAGATTCTCTTCACTTTATGTCTTTAGGGTGGTGTCATCTGCATATCTGAGGTTACTGATATTTTTCCCAGCAATCTCGATTCCAGCTTGAGCTTTATCCAGCCTGGCATTTTCATGATGTACTCTGCACTCTGGAAAATTCTTCAAGAGATGGGAATACCAGGCCACCTGATCTGCCTCTTGAGAAATCTGTATGCAGTTCAAGAAAGAACAGTTAGAACCAGACATGGAACAACAGACTGGTTCCAAATAGGAAAAAGAGTACATCAAGGCTGTATATTTTCACCCTAATTATTTAACTAATATGCAGAGTACATCATGAGAAACATTGGGCTTGATGAAGCATAAGCTGGAATCAAGATTGCCAGGAGAAGTATAAATAACCTCAAATATGCAGATGACACCACCCTTATGGCAGAAAGTGAAGAAAAACTAAAGAGCTTCTTGATGAAAGTGAAAGAGGAGAGTGAAAAAGTTGGCTTAAAGCTCAACATTCAGAAAACAAAGATCATGGCAAAGTGATGGTCCATCACTTCCTGGCAAAT
This sequence comes from Oryx dammah, assembly GCF_014754425.2. Classification (NCBI taxonomy): domain Eukaryota; kingdom Metazoa; phylum Chordata; class Mammalia; order Artiodactyla; family Bovidae; genus Oryx; species Oryx dammah. The sequence continues at coordinate 5,322,691 of NW_024070198.1, forward strand.
AGATGGAGAAACAGTGAAACAGTGGCAGATTTTATTTTGGGGGGCTCCAAAATCACTGCAGATGGTGACTGCAGCCATGAAATTAAAAGATGCTTACTCCTTGGAAGGAAAGCTATGACCAACTTAGACAGCATAGTAAAAAGGAGAGCTATTACTTTGTCAACAAAGGTCCATCTAGTCAAGGCTATGGTTTTTCCAGTGGTCATGTATGGATGTGATAGCTGGACTATAAAGAAAGCTGAGTGCAAAAGAATTGGTGCTTTTGAACTGTGGTGTTGGAGAAGACTCTTGAGAGTCCCTTGGACTGCAAGGAGATCCAACCAGTCCATCCTAAAGGAAATCAGTCCTGAATGTCCATTGGAAGGACTGAAGTTGAAGCTGAAACTCCAATACTTTGGCCACCCAATGCGAAGAGCTGACACATTTGGAAAGACCTTGATGCTGGGAAAGATTGAAAGAGAGAGGAGAAGGGGACAACAGAGGATGAGATGGTTGGATGGCATCACCAACTCTATGGACATGTGTTTGAGTAAACTCCAGGAGTTGGTGATAGACAGGGAGGCCTGGTGTGCTGCAGTCAATGGGGTTACAAAGAGTCAAACACAACTGAGTGACTGAACTGACTGACTGACTCTGCTTAAATAAGCAGGGTGACAATACAGCCTTGACGTTCTCCTTTCCCTATTTGGAACCAGTCCATTGTTTCATGTCTGGTTCTGACTATTGCTTCTTGATCTGCATACAGGTTTCTCAGGATGCAGGTAAGGTATGTGGTATTCCCAGACAGAGGAACAAATATCAGGTGAGAATCAAGGTATCTAAATATTCCCTAAAATTCTGTACAGCTCTGTGTCAATCTGGAGTTTGGGGATAAATTAAAAAAGATTCATCATTCGTATAGTGGTAGGTGTCTTGCCTGTTATGAGGGAGACCAGGGTTTGATTCCCTAATGGGAAGCAAAGGCTTCCCCAATGGTTCAAGCAGTAAAGAATGCATCTGCAATGCTGAAAGCATGGGTTTGTTCCCTGGGTTAGGACTATCCCTTGGAATAGGACATGGCAACCCACTCCAGTATTCTTGACTAGAAAATCACATGAACAGAGGAGCTTGGTGGGCCATAGTCCATAGGGTTGCAAAAAGTCAGACACAACTAAGCGATAGAGCATGGATGAACATGCATACTGTCTTACCTTATGGTTTAGAAATGTAATTATAGTAATAATGACAGTATCAATATAATATGCTAAAATTGTTACCATTTACTAAGGTAGTGTTTTGAAGGTGATATATAAAAGAGTTTCATTTGATTTTTCACAAGTCAGGAAGTAGAATTAGTGATCCACACTTTAATGATGAAGAATGGAATCTGAGAAAAATTGACTTTAAGTGTTACGTTAAATAGAGGTGATGCTAAGATTATATTCAGGTCTGCCTGACTTCCTTGCCCATATTCTTAACACACTCAACCACACTGACATCATGGACAAATGATTTTTAAAACTGATTGTATAGTTTTTCCAGGACAGGTAATTATAGTAAACAGCACATGTATACATTATGCTAAGGAAAAAACACTTCTGCTTGAGTCTATCGGTGAATGGTAAAGTGAAAGTGAAATCGCTCAGTCGTGTCTGACTCTTTGCGACCCCATGGACTGTAGCCTACCAGGCTCCTCTGTCCATAGGATTCTCCAGGTAAGAATACTGGACTGGGATGCCATTTCCTTCTCCAGGGGATCTTCCCGATCCAAGGAATGAACCTGGGTCTCCTGCATTGCCGGCAGACGCTTTAAACTCTGAGCCACCAGGGAAGCCTCCATCAGTGAATGGTAAGATAATCTCATATTTGATCAAGAAACTATTTTTCTTGACCCCCTTCAATTCCATAGCAAATAAGTTATATGGCCAAATATCAGTATTGTTCAAAATTAAATGAGTATTTTATTCTTATTATAACTGGAAAAAATAATCTATTTAAAAGCAAAGCCTTTTGTTAGAAAGTGTTGAAAAAGTACATACTCTAGTCTGAGCTTTTTAATTGTCTTGTGCCCTAAAGTTAATGCAGGGAGGTGAGCTTAACTGACCAATTTCCACTGGCCTGGAATGGCATCAAGAGACCAAGAGTTATGAGTATGGGTCTATTCCAGGGTCTGCCACTTGCTATATGATACTGCATATGTCAACACAACTCTCTAGGTTTCATCAACCATAAAGAATGATAGCATTGTTCTTGTCTTTTTCCTCTCCAGTATGAGGTAATTTGATCATCAGTTTTATGCTCCTCAGTGCCAAAATCTGATGAAATGTATTAACAGTGTGTTACTTCACTTTTTTTTAAATTTATTTTTTATTTTACTTTACAATTCTGTATTGGTTTTGCCATACATTGACATGAATCCACCATGGGTGTACATGCGTTCTCTGTGCATATCTAAATTATCATTATTGCAGCATCAGATTCACGAGGAACTTAATTTTTTATGTGTCCTGTGTTGAGCAGAAGCATACATTAAATGTACTGTATTTTCCTCCTAAATTTTAGTAATTTCTTTCTCAGCTATAAGAATATATATTCAGAGGCACTTCACATATTTAGCCTGATAAATGCCTTCAAGAGTTAATACTGGTTGCCTTTCACATTTTTTCTGTCAAGGATAAGCTTATTAAATAATACACTTATTAAATAATTAAAAGTTCAATATGATTGCCAAGATGAATTGTGAATTCTAGTGTATTAATATTCTGTTTACAATCAAAACTACAAAACAAATATTTTAGCAAAATACTCCCTTAAATCTTTACTGAGTTTGCAAAATGTCGCATATAAGTTTGCTTACTTGAATGGAGAAACAACTCCATCAAAGGTAAAATAAAATATTATACTATTTTACTTCAGAGTGCCTAAATGGTTCATCAATGATGGATAACAATTTATAACACAATATTATAAATTTATTTTCAAATAGCAAAAAGAAACATGTACATTTCAAGAAACACAGCAATCTTTTAGAGGCTGCTCATTAATTTGATGGAGACCACTAGGAACTGAAAACCTGGCCTCTTACTCTCATTTGTAAGAGTATAAGTTAGCAATTTTTAAGTTCTGTGTATAAATAAATGTATGATTTCTTGTGTATTTCTGTCTCTCTTTCAAATTACATTCAGTAATATAATAAATTGGAGAAGGTGATGGCACCCCACTCCAGTACTCTTGCCTAGAAAATCCCATGGACGGAGAGCCTGGTAGGCTGCAGTCGATGGGGTCTCGAAGAGTCGGACACGACTGAGCGACTTCACTTTCACTTTTCACTCTCATGCTTTGGAGAAGGAAATGGCAACCCACTCCAGTGTTCTTGCCTGGAGAATCCCAGGGACGGGGGAGCCTGGTGGACTGCCGTCTATGGGGTCGCACAGAGTCGAACGCGACTGAAGCGACTTAGCAACAGCAGCAATAAAATAAATGCTGATGACCAATCTTTTCACCGTACTGTTAGACATTGTAGGGTATGACCAATATATTCAGGGAAAGCTAATGCTAACTGAATTGATTAAGAAACTAATGACATATTATGAAGCAGAAGGGGAAAAAAGAAGTTGAATAAATACTGTTAACTGATAAATAAAAAGAATGTGTTCACTCTTTCCTATGTAAATACACGTCTTTTTCAATTTTGGGAGGCTTTTTTTCAGCTTTTCCCTTACTGCTTTAGGAAACAAACAGAAGTAAACAAGAACAAATTTCTTACAAAAGATACATTTTTTAAGGACCTCTTGTCAAACATTGTGCAGGCAGTCACTCAACAAAAGAATCAACAGCTTAAGTATTTTTAATCTATTTGTAGCAGTGACAGAGGACTCTCCGTTTATGACATGGTTCTGCAAAGCCCACAAACATTCTTTTCTGTCCTCTTAAAATAATTAGCTACACATTTGTACGTCTGCTATTTGAAATATCTCACATCAATCTTGGACTTCCTATTTGCTAAGACGTTAAAGAATCTACCTGAAAAAAAAAAAAAAAAAGAATCTACCTGAAATGCAGGAGACCTAGGTTCCTTCCCTGGGTTGGGAAGATCCCCTGGAGAAGGGAATGGCTACCCATTCCAGTATTCTGGTCTGGAGAATTCCATGGACAGAGGAGCCTGGCAGCCTACAGTCCAGGGAGTCACAGTGTTGGACATGACTGAGTGACTTTCACTTTCACATCAATCTTATAAAGACCAAGAGTATCGAGTTAGGATTGTAAATAGTGGGGACAGGTCATCAAATGACATTGGGAGATGCAGTTTATCATTTAAGGTTGAGGATTAGGACAAGATCTGGTTAAGGGCAATTAGATTATAAAAGGAAGAGTGATCATGATAAACTAAATATCTTTTACTAGAGAGTCTAATTGACTAAAAACTTGGCACTGTTAATATATCACTTATATCAGTCACAAAGGGGAGAAAATTAGAAGAGAAAAAGGATATTGAAATATTGATGGCCAAATTACCAGTGAATTTCTATCAAGCCACTCATTTTGGATAAGAGTTTATCTTAACGTGTGGAACTCTATATGGGCTTGCCAGGTGGTGCTACTGGTATAAAACCCACCTGCCAATGCAGGAGACATAAGAAATATGGCTTTGATCCCTGGGTTGGGAAGAGCCTCTGGAGATGGGCATGGCAACCCACTCCAATATGCTTGCCTGTAGAATTCATGGACAGAGAAGACTGGTGAGATATGGTCCATAGGGTCACAAAGAATCAGACATGAATGAAGTGACTTAGCAGGTACGCATGCATATACATGTTGAATATTGCTTGATGCAGTACTTACAATACTCCAAACAAAAGCAGAGAGGACAAGGATGAAAAATCTAGAATGAGACTGCCTGAATTCAAATCCTTGTTCACTCACTCAGAAGTTGTATAAACTCAATCAGCACTCAAAGCCATAAATAGTTAAACTTAACTGAAATGCTAATGCGGTGTGTTCACTTACATTGTTTGGTATAACAGTTTGTTCTTGGTAAATGCTGACTATCTTAGAGAGAAGCAAAGTTCTAAGTTCCTATCTCTGATGGAAATCATATGGTGTACGGCAACAAATTCTGCTTCCAAAGCTCATGCTGTCACAGAAGAAGGTGCTGTGTGTTCAGAGAAACCATATTACTTATAAAATCACAAAGACCAGGTTTGAATGCAAATTCTATGTCAGGAAGCATTTAACAGGAGGCTTCCTGTGTGCTGTTTTGGATCTGTCAGGAGTTCTCTGTTCCTTATTAATTCCTGAATACTCAGGAATTAAGAGCAGAGGCAAGCCTCTCCCTGGGGCTGAGGAATCCAGGCACTTCCTTCCTTAGTTTTTCTATATGGTGATAAGTACCCTCTTCCTTCTTGTGAATCATATGGTAAAAGTGATTGTTTACAACTCTCTCTCTCTTTAATATGGATCGCCTATGTTTTGTAAGTCTGGAATTTTAATCTTTATCTTTGCTGAGAATAACTACCTTGTAAGACAGTATATATGCCCACACCATGTTGATTAAAACACCCTTGCTCCATCAGAGCTCTGGTCCCCGTGTCTTTCTTTCTCTCTCTCTCTGTCTCACTCTCTCCCTCTCTCTCTTTTTCAGGCTGATCCCCTGGAGCGCAGAGGCTCTCTGAGCTCACTTTCCTGCCAGGGCTTCTAAGACTCTCTTGAGAAGGTGCTCTGCACCTTCACCCCATCGAGAGGGCACCTGAGGCCTTCGTGAACAGAGCAAGCCCCGTGTGGGGTCTTAATTGGCTTTCTGTGTAAACCAAGGAATATCAGCCTCTTTCTCTCTCCTTTACTTTCTTATCGGTCGACTCCGGACCACCAGGTTCTGGTCCATTAAAGGACCCCAACAAGTGGCGCCTGAACAGGAGTCTGGTACACTTGGCAGATCGGACAGAGTGACCTCGAGGGCCTATTGAGGCCAGTAAATATTAAGACATGGGTCAAAAGCCTGGAAAGCCCCACCACTTTTCTACTTTACTTCATCACTTATTTAAAGTTCAGGGCTCTAATGAAGCTTACGCTGATTTTTTAGCTAGATTAGAAACTGCTATTTCCCATACTGTAATTGGAGAAGAAGCCAAAAGGCAACTAGAGAAATTACTTGCTTCTGAAAATGCAAATCAGGAATGTCAAAAAGCTATAGCTCCAATTCGTGAGATAGGGACTATTATTGACTATTTGAAGGCTTGTCGCAATCTAGGATTAGAAATTTAAAAGATGCAAATGCTAGCTGAAACAATGGTTGCTGCCTTAAGAAAGGGAAATGAAGGATGCTTTACATGTGGAAATAAGAACCATTTAAAAAGGGACTGCCCTAAGAAAGCTTAAAAAAAAAAAAATAAAGGCAAAAAATAAAAATAAAAAAACTCCAAAAATCTGCCCTCGCTACCATAGAGGAATGCATTGGGCCAAAGATTGTAAGTCTAAATCTGACATTGAAAGAAAACCTATTCCGGAAAACTCCAAATAGAGATGCCCCCCTCCCCAGGTCCCCTTCAACAAAAACCTGGGGCAAATTCCATCTTTTACCTGAAAACCTCAACATCTGCAGGGCCATCGATATACCAGCTTTGTTTTTAGATAATATGAAGTTAACGAGCTCTATTTAAATTCAAATTCACGTGAACTGAAAAATATTAAATATATATAATGTTTATTTAAATATAAATATAATTTAAATATAATTGTTTGCTAATCAAATTAAGACATGTCTTAAGTCATCAACATTATATAATACTTTTATTATGCCTAGATTTAAGGTAAATTAAATTTATCAACAAAAAGGTACCTCTTTATATATGTATATATATATATATATACATATATAAATGAGATAAAAACTTAAACTCTATTTAAAATAATTATATTTTAATAGAATAATCTATTATTATAATCTGTTATTATAATCTAAAATAATCTCTTAGGATTGGGATAACTTAAATTTCTAGAGTTGTACTAAACTACATAATAAAAGTTTATTAAATAGCTAGGTCATTTCCAAATAATATAAGATTTTAAAACATTAATTACTAAACATTAACTTCCTCTTACAAAAAGTTTTTGTTACAGAAAAACTAAAGTGATTTTAAACTATTAATAATATATTATACATTATATAATATGATACATATAAATATATAATAAATATATATTATATGATATAATAAATATATTCACCAATCTATAAAACACTAATATACAAAACCTTCATAGTTGCTAAGGAAAAATAAGATATATGCTTTTAATAAAAAGATATAAGATATGACAAACTCAGATATACATTCCACATTTTTCGTGGGGGCCACTGTTCATTTAACAAACAATACAATTTTTAAAATAACCTGGAAATATGACAAGCCTATTTGGACAGAGCAGTGGCCCCTCATGAAAGAGAAATTACAGGCGGCTAAGGAACTTATAGATATACAACTAAAATTAAAGCATATTGAGGAATCTTGTTCTCCTTGGAACTTTCCTATTTTTGTCATTAAGAAAAAAAAAAATCTAACAAACGGCATCTCCTAACAGACCTTAGAAAAGTTAATGCATCTATGAAACCTGTGGGTGCGTTACAACCAGAAATCCTATCACCTACCATTATTCCTTAAAACGGGCATGTTATTATTGATTTACAAGAATGCTTTTTTAATATGCCTTTACACCCTTTAGACCGAGAGAGATTCACTTTCTCTCTCCCTTATCCTAATGATATTAGACCACTTAAACGGTACCAATAGACTGTACTGCCACAAGAGATGATGAATTCTCCCACCGTGTGTCAGTACTACGTAGCCAAAGCACTTGAGCCTGTGAGAAAGCAGTTTCCTAACTTCCTTGTTATTCACTATATGGATAGTATATTGTTTTTGGCTCCATCTATCTTAAAAACTGAACACATGTTTGATATAGCTCAACTGTGCTTTAAAAACTCTAGATTAATCATTGCCCCTGAAAAAATTCAAACCTCTACACCTTACCATTACTTGGGGTTCGTTATTAATAGGCAATGCATTACTCCCCAACTAACTCAGATCCGTACTGATAATTTATCAACCTTAAATGATTTTCAAAAGCTCTTAGGTGATATTAATTGGATAAAAGTGTCTGCCTGCAATGTGGGAGATCTGGGTTTGACCCCTGGGTCGGGAGGATCCCCTGGAGAAGGAAATGGCAACCCACTCCAGTATTCTTGCTTGGAGAATCCCATGGATGGAGGAGCTTGGTGGGCTGTAGTCCACGGGTCACAAAGAGTCGGACACAACTGAGCAACTTCACTTTCAGTTCAGTTCAGTTCAGTCGCTCAGTGGAGTCCAACTCTTTGCGGCCCCATGAATCGCAGCACCCCAGGCCTCCCTGTCCATCACCACTCCCGGAGATCACTCAGACTCACATTCATCGAGTCCGTGATGCCATCCAGCCATCTCATCCTCGGTCGTCCCCTTCTCCTCCTGCCCCCAATCCTTCCCAGTATCAGAGTCTTTTCCAATGAGTCAACTCTTCACATGAGGTGGCCAAAGTACTGGAGTTTCAGCTTCAGCATCATTCCTTCCAAAGAAATCCCAGGGCTGATCTCCTTCAGAATGGATTGGTTGGATCTCCTTGCAGTCCAAGGGACTCTCAAGAGTCTTCTCCAACACCACAGTTCAAAAGCATCAATTCTTCAGTGCTCAGCCTTCTTCACAGCCCAACTCTCACATCCATACATGACCACAGGAAAAACCATAGCCTTGACTAGATGGACCTTAGTCGGCAAAGTAATGTTTCTGCTTTTCAATATACTATCTAGGTTGGTCATAACTTTTCTTCCAAGGAGTAAGTGTCTTTTAATTTCATGGCTTCAATCACCATCTGCAGTGATTTTGGATCACCATCTGCAGTGATTTTGGTGCCCCCCAAAATAAAGTCTGACACTTTCCACTGTTCCCCCATCGATTTCCATTGAAGTGATGGGACCAGATGCCATGATCTTAGTTTTCTGAATGTTGAGCTTTAGGCCAACTTTTTCACTCTCCACTTTCACTTTCATCAAGAGGCTTTTTAGTTCCTCTTCACTTTCTGCCACAAGGGTGTTGTCATCTGCATATCTGAGGTGATTGATATTTCTCCTGACAATCTTGATTCCAGCTTGTGTTTCTTCCAGTCCAGCATTTCTGATGATGTACTCTGCATATAAGTTAAACAAGCAGGGTGACAATATACAGCCTTGACGTACTCCTTTTCTTATTTGGAGCCAGTCTTTTGTTCCATGTCCAGTTCTAACTGTTGCTTCCTGACCTGCATACAGATTTCTCAAGAGGCAGGTCAGGTGGTCTGGTATTCCCATCTCTTTCAGAATTTTCCACAGTTAGGCATTGCTAATTATCAACTGAATAACCTATTTAATACTTTAAAAGGAGATGCTGATTTAAATAGCCCTTGTTTACTTTCTCAAGAAACAGGAGAGGAACTATTTGGTGCAAATAAATTACAAAAACAATTTCGTACTCAAGTCAAACTAGATTTACGTCTAGAATAGTTTATACTCTGCTCTCCTCATTCTCCCACAGGACTTCTTGCCCAACAAGAACACCCAGTAGAATGGATCTATACCCAGTTTAGGGAAATAAAGTCATTTACACCCTATCTTGATTTAATTGCTCTAATCATTAACAATTTAAAAAAATAGGACTAAAACTCTAATTGGCTCCAATCCTCATAAAATTTTAATACCTATCAATAAATCTCAATTTGAGAATGCTTTACAAACTTCTACCGATTTCCAAATAGCTTTTTGGGAATATTTTGGAAAATTTTCATTTCATTATCCTTTTGGTAAGCTATGAAACTTCTTCAAAAATACTGAATTTATTATTTCTCACAGTATCAGCTCACAGCCTATACCACAGGCCGAGGTTTTTTATATCAGTTCAGTTCAGTTCAGTTCAGTCGCTCAGTCGTGCCCGACTCTTTGCGACCCCACGAATCGCAGCACACCAGGCCTCCCTGTCCATCACCAACTCCAGGAGTTCACTCAAACTCACGTCGGTTTTTTATATAGATGGGACTAAAAACACCAAAGCTTCATTCTTGTCTCTTAAGGAATATAAAGTCTTTTATACTAAATTTCATTGTGCTCAACAAAATGAATTATATGCTCTTATTTATTTGCCTACCTCCTTACCACATTAATATAGTCTCTGACTCTATATATTCTGTTTTTGTATTAAAAAATATAGAAACTTCCACCATAAACTCCAATCAACCTATTATTCAACAATTTTTTTTCGAACTACAATCTGTTGTTAAAAACCACAATTCTCCCACTTATATTACACATATTCGAACACAGTCTTGTTTTCCAGGCCCCATGACTTAGGAAAATGAACAAGCTGATAAACTGGTTTCCTTTGCTACTCCAGAGGAACAGCATGCTCTGTTGCCTAACAATGCTGGTTCCCTACACCAGCTATTGAGAATCCCATACCACCAGGCTAAAGAAATTATTAGTAATTGCTCTACTTGTAGACCCCTACATCTTTGACCCATCGCACAAGGTATGAATCCTCGTGGTTTTACAACCTAATGAACTATGACAAATGGATGTAACTCATTGCCCTGAACTTCCTCCATTTCCTTTCCTACATGTCTGTATAGACAAAAATTCCTCTTTTATCTGGGCCACACCTCTTTGCGGTGAGGATACACATGTTGTACCCTGCCTGTATTTCTAGACACTTTAAACAATTTTTACAATCTTTTCCTATTATACATATTACAGGTGTTCCTTATAATCCACAGACAGAAGACATAGTCAAACAAACACATCACATACAAATAAAAAATTTAAAAAGGGGTAATACACAGGTACCCTACTGTCTTCTTTATCTAAAGCAGACTTTACTAGATTCCAACATACGATATTTTCTAAACCTATAACTATTGTTAATACAGCTTTATTTGTTTTAAATTTTTTAACCTCTTCTTAAGATTCAACCCAAGGGGGCCCGCGGCATTCAAAATGGAGATGAAACAACAAGAATCCCAGGAAGAAGAATTTCCAGTACAAGCTATGTCTGCTCTAAAGATCTCCAGAAAGCACCACCCTCAGCAGCATCACCCCTATGATCTACCCACTTGGGGACAAATAAAAACCCTTACTAATCAAGCTAAGAATTTGGTCTCTCAACAGGGATTGCCTCTGAGTCCTGAATACATTCTCCTGGCAATGCTCAGTCTTTTGGCCTGTACCTCCCCCAGCTCGAGCTCGGACTAATACCCAACTCTTCTCTGTTACAGGTGGTCGAATGGACAGAGTGAGGACCAATAACTTCAACTAATGACTCTATACATATGCCTTCTCCCTAGTACATGAAAGGCCCTCACACCCTGGGCAGGAAAGAAAACTAATTAACATTTCTTTAGGCTATGAAGTCCTGCCCTTGTGCATGGCCCCAGCAAAAATTGTGCATAAACGTCAGAGGACAAACTTGGGCTTTCGTCCTGCCTCCAAAAGAAGACTTTCAGACATTGCTTGGATTATTTACTGCCCTTTCTTTGTCTGTAAACCATGTTTATACTGCTGAGACTTTAGGGAAAGAACAAAGAACATTACGCAAAGGGTTTACTTATAAAAACTTTACTTATACTCCCATTCGTTGGGACAAATGTCAAACCAATTCAAGAAAATAAATGTTTGTGGCTAATCATACAATTGTTGATTGGGGACCCCACGGTATGTGTTTATCTGACTACTCAGATGATATTAACAACACTGTGTGTGATATGGAAGGTCACTGACACTATGATGGAACATTACTATGACAAAGGACTTCTTGAGCGGCTTGACTCAGGAATGGATTAGCCCCACCTCCTCCTATGATCATCCTCGATAAACAGAGTGTGCCTGAACAACGGAGATTTGGAAACTTGCTGCGAGCACTAGAGCACGGAAGAATTTGGAACTTGGACCGGACATTTCATAGGGACCAGTTGTGGTCATAGTAACTATTTCTTTCACTATAATCAGTCATAATTTATACAGGCCTGTGTCCCACTTCCTTTTGTTATAGCCATAGAAAATTTACAATTTAATAAGACTTTTACGTTCTGTAACTTGTATTAATTGCAAACTATATACTTGTCTTAATTCCTCTATTTCTTTAAGCTACTCAATTTTGTGTTGCTGCTGCTGCTGCTGCTAAGTCTCTTCAGTCGTGTCCGACTTTGTTGGACCCCATAGACGGCAGTCCACCAGGCTCCCCCGTCCCTGGGATTCTCCAGGCAAGAACACTGGAGTGGGTTGCCATTTCCTTATCCAATGCATGAAAGTGAAAAGTGAAAGTGAAGTCGCTCAGTCATGTCTGACTTTTAGCGACCCCATGGACTGCAGCCTACCAGGCTCCTCCATCCATGGGATTTTCCAGGCAAGCATACTGGAGTGGGGTGCCATCACCTTTACTCCTGTTCAATTTAATCATAGTGCCTACAACTAAGAACAAATCAAATTTCATTTATAAAATATACATGATAATGCCTCCCTGAATGTACAATTACTGCAAAAAAAAAAAAAAATCTTTAAAACTTTTTCTAAAAATCTGCCCTCTTCCCCTAATTTGGAAACTTTAGCTGAGCAAATTATCTGGGCTAGACCCAGGAGGTTGGTTTCAAAGTATTACCCACAGTATCGGGCCTGGTACTGTAACTTTGGTGATTGTTTTGATAATTATATTTGTTGTTTACTGTCGCCTTTCTATAAAGTTTGTTAATACTAACCAAACTCATTTGGTCAAGACCTTTTTTACAAATATAATAAAATAGGGGGAGTTGTCAGGAAGCATTTAACAGGAGGCTTCCTGTGTGCTGTTTTGGATCTGTCAGGAAGCCTCTCCTAGGGGCTGAGGAATCCAGGCACTTCCTTCGTTAGTTTTTCTATATGGTGATAAGTACCCTCTTCCTTCTTGTGAATCATATGGTAAAAGTGATTGTTTACAACTCTCTCTCTCTTTAACATGGATCGCCTATGTTTGTAAGTCTGGAATTTTAATCTTTATCTTTGCTGAGAATAACTTGCAAGACAGTATATATGCCCACACCATGTTGATTAAAACTCCTTTGCTCCATCAGAGCTCTGGTCCTCGTGTCATGTCTTTCTTTCTCTGTCTCTCTCTCTTCCTCTCTCTCTTTTTCAGGCTGATCCCTTGGAGCACAGAGGTTCTCTGAGTTCACTTTCCTGCCAGGGCTTCTAAGACCCTCTCAAGAAGGTGCTCTGCACCTTCACCCCATTGAGAGAGCACCTGAAGCCTTCGTGAACAGAGCAAGCCCCGTGCGGGGTCTTAATTGGCTTTCTGTGTAAACCAAGGAATATCAGCCTCTTTCTCTCTCCTTTGCTTTCTTATCGGTCGACTCCGGACCACCAGGTTCTGGTCCATTAAAGGACCTCAACACTTCTACTTCTTGCTAGATGGTGTCAACAAGACATCATTTCATTTAAAATAGTTGAAACTGAAAACATTTAGAATAAGTCAACGAGAGTAAAAATTAGGAGTTTCAGTCAGCATTATTATTCACGTCAGCATTAAATTATCACTTTGCAGAATTATATATATTCCCACAATCACACGTAATTAAAAAAAAAAAAACTATTTCAGAAATTCATGACAAGGAGTATTTGACCCTAGGTGATTTAATCATTAGAGAGCTTCCTTAAAGCAAATTCATCTTTATATTATAAATTATATCATTAAGTTATTTAAAAGTTGTAGAATTCTGCCATGTTATAACATGTTTTTCATTGGAGCATAAATTTAAAGTATCAAGTCAGAGTTAAAGCACCAATATATGGGCTCCAGGACTTAGTGGAGAAATAGATGGGGAAACAGTGGAAACAGTGTCAGACTTTATTTTTTGGGGCTCCAAAATCCCTGCAGATGGTGATTTCAGCCATGAAATTAAGAGACGCTTACTTCTTGGAAGAAAAGTTATGAGCAACCTAGATAGTACATTCAAAAGCAGAGACATTACTTTGCCAACTAAGGTCTGTCTAATCAAGGCTATGGTTTTTCCAGTAGTCATGTATGGATGTGAGAGTTGGACTGTGAAGAAGGCTGAGTGCCGAAGAATTGATGCTTTTGAACTGTGATGTTGGAGAAGACTCTTGAGAGTCCCTTGGACTGCAAGGAGATCCAACCAGTCCATTCTGAAGATCAACCCTGGGATTTCTTTGGAAGGAATGATGCTAAAGCTGAAACTCCAGTACTTTGGCCACCTCATGCGAAGATTTGACTCATTGGAAAAGACTCTGATGCTGGGAAGGATTAGGGGCAGGAGAAGAAGGGGATGACAGAGGATGAGATGGCTGGATGGCATCACTGACTCGATGGACGCGAGTCTGAGTGAACTCCGGGAGTTGGTGATGGACAGGGAGGCCTGGCGTGCTGCCATTCATGGGGTCGGAAAGAGTCGGACACGACTGAGTGACTGAACTGAACTGAACTGAACTGAAGGAAATCCAGAATATAGAAGAGGAAAAAATATTGCCTCAAGAAAAGAAATAAAATCCCACAGTAAACAGGAAAGTCAAAGTGAAAGTCGCTCAGTCGTGTCTGACTCTTTGCAACACCATGGACTGTAGCCTCCCTGACTCCTCTGGCCATGGGATTCTCCAGGCAGGAATACTGGAGTGGGTAGCCGTTCCTTTCTCCAGGGGATCTTTCCAAGCCAGGAATCAAACTGAGGTCTCCTGAAGCAAGCAGATTACCAGCAGCGTTATCAGGGATAAAATCTATGACAAAATAAACTCAGCTCCAAAGCTTAGATACCAGAGGGATTTAACTGTCCTAAGACAGTATGAAATAATTTTATGAACTCACTGTGTCTTGGACCCTGTTTTGCATATCTATCAGAAAAAGAGAGAGGTTTGAGGTAAAACTCACAGTATGCTTCCCAAAGAGTCTCTGATACAGGGCCTCCCCGAATGGGATGAACACTAGCCTGAGAAAAGGAAGAAATCATTCTACGTCAACAACCCAAATAGGACATAAGCAGGCATGGCAAAGCCATAACAAGTGGTCTTGGTTTTATATGAGATACAGGGCCTCTACTCTTGCCCACAAAATACACTCTTTAGAAAGCTTTGATGGATAAGCTTAGCAGGCAGGGGATATTTTATCACTGGAGCTTAGAGACCATATGTTAAATTACTTTAGATGTAGTCAAGACTTAATGAATATATCTATCAAAACATATATAGATTACATGTACATATGCATACACATTGGACTTCCCAGCTGGTGCCAGGGTTAAAGAATCCATCTGCCAATGCAGGAGACTCAAGAGACTCAGGTTTGATCCCTTGGTCACAAAGATCACCTGGAATATGAAGTGGCAACCACTCCAGTATTCTTGTCTGGAAAATTCCATGGACAGTCTAGTGGGCTACCACCCCCATGGGGTCAAAAAGAGTTGGACACAACTGAGCCACTGAGCACATGCATTTGCTGTTGTTCAGCCACGAATTGACTCTTTGTGACCCCGTGGGCTGCAGCATGCCAGGCTTTCCTGTCCTTCACTATCTCCTAGAGTTTTCTCAAACTCACGTCCATTGAGTCAATGATGCTATCTAATCATCTCACCCTCTGCCACCCTCTTCTCCTTTTGCCTTCCGTCTTTCTCAGCATCAGGGTCTTTTCGCATGAATCAGTTCTTCCCATCAGGTGGCCAAAGTAATATGTAATGCATACAGAAAACAAACTGCTAAATTGAATGCTAAATGCTTATCAATGAAACTTATAGTAAGTAGATTTAGAAAAATGAAATGTAGTGTTCATATTGTCCCAGAAGGTAAAGAACAGGCAAGTTTGATTTCTTTAATTACAAAAGTTTGCTCTGAAATTAAACAGTGTAATTTTATCATTACTGGGATGGCACGCACACAGTGGGTCCTTAAGAAGCATAAATGAAAGTCAATTACCATTTCTTTTTTTTTAAAGATTTTTTGGTGTGGACTATTTTTAAAGTTTCTATTGAATTTTTTAGAATATTGCTTGTGTTTTATATTTTAGTTTTTTGGTGGCGAGGTATGTGAGATCTCAGTTCCCAGACTAGGAATCAAACCTGTGCTCCCTGCAATGGAGGGTGAAGTCTTAAGTACTGGACCAGCAGGGAAGTCCCTCAATTACTATTGCAATTGGACATTTTCCTCAGTAGAGAACTTTCAGAGTTTATGATATCAAGAAATAAATGAAAAGTTTCCCTGAGGCAAAAGGGAGAATTCTTCTTGATTCTGTGGTCCTTGTGGCTGTCACTTTGAGGGCAGTGTTTACACGGCTCCTTTTGGGAAAACAGCATCCTCCTTCAATGTGAAGTTAGCCTTATTCTCTATTTTCTGATTCGTTGTTGCTAAAAGCAGCAGGAGTACATTTTAAGGGTACATTACAAAGCTATACTTCTTGAATTACTACAAAATAGAAAAGGAATGAGTCAGTGAGTTATGTCTACTTTAACATTATTATTTCAATAAAAACATAATAGAAGATTAGGTCAATTGTTAAAATGTCAGAAGAATTTTAATAAAAGTAGGTTATTCTATGCCTTTTTAAAGACAGGGCACAGAAATCCAGGAAGTTATTTACAGTAATATAATAATTAAGTAAGATCATTAGTAAATTCACTTTTCCAAGTATTTGAATTATACAGATAACTGAAACAATTTAAATGCCAATCCTTCTTCTAAGCATTTATGAGTTATTCTAAAATATTTTCTTAAAATTCATGGATCCTATTTAAGAGTTTTATTTTGATAATCTTTGATAATTTTTGTTATGTGGTTATATTAATGAATATATTCTACTGAAGTATTTAAATCTCTAGTTATTAAGTCTGAATAAAATTGAGAAGCAGCTAACAAAATGAATTTTTAATTTCTCAGATATATTGTGAGTATTTATGAGGTTGCCTTATCACAAATTCTGAAATTGAGCTGAAATAATAATTGTACCCTACAACAAAAATGAAGCTCTTTATTTCACAAATATTTATTGAATACTTACTATGTGTGTTAGATGTGAAATAAACATTGGATCAATGTGGTGAAGAAGGCAGGCAAAGTCCCATAGGGTTAAAGTTTATGGTGGGAAATATAGATCTCCTTATAGACCATAAATTCTAATGGTGGGATGCAAATAAAAAACTAATAAATAGATTAACAATAACAGAGCATAACAAGTCATTTATTAAAGTTCAAGAAATATTTGAATCCCTGTTAGATCACTGAACAAAGCAGATAAAAATCTCTATCTTATATAGCTTGCATTCTAGCAATAATTATATAACATATACTTAAATTACAGAACCTTATAAGTGCTATGAAAACCAAAAGATCAGAGTAAAGGGATTATATGTCAGATCAAAATAGGATTATAAAGGCCACAGAAATAATTTCTGTGCACGTGTGCATGCTAAGTTGCTTCAGTCATGTCCGACTCTTTGCAACCCCATGGACTATAAGCCTGCCAGGTTCTTCTGTCCATAGGATTCTCCAGGCAAAAAAAACTGGAGTGGATTGCCATGCCCTCCTCCAGAGGATCTTCCCAAACCAGGGATTGAACCTGCGTCTCTCACATCTCCTGCATTATTAGCAGGCAGGTACTTTACCAGTAGTGCCACCTGGGAAGCCCCAACTGGTGTGAAGTATACCAAAAAATGTGAAATATCCCTAAGGAAGTGTCATAACAGCTCATATCAAAAGATAGGAGGGAGACATCTTTTTGAAGATCTGGGGAGCAACATTAGTATCAGGAAAAAACATTTGTGCAAAATGTATAATGCAGAAACTAACTTGCATGATTGAGGTGAAAGAAAAAGAGGCTAATATTTCTGGGGTCCAGAGAGTACAGTCATATTTGCTTTGGTCTAAAGAGGAAGCCTAGGCCAGACCATGCAAGACTATGCCAACCTGAGTATGATTAGATTTATATGTATAATAATATAACATATTCTTCTCCAAAATCTATATCTACTAGATAGCATTCCATGTTTATATTTAACCACATGCATTTGTATGCTTGTGTCTGTTTCTGAAAGCACTCATTAATAGCATTGAAATAATTGAAATAGCAATGAAATAATACGTTCTGTATTCACTTAGGCCCTTACATTCACTGAGGTTTTTATTTTTATTTTTATATGGTTGGTTGATTTCTCTGGATCAGTGTTCCAAATGAAAAGTTAGGATCATGCCCAATTGATTTGTTACACAATTGGGTAGTCAATGAGCACGAGGTTAAAGAAAGGCGTGGGCAGTCACACATAGAATAAGGTAATCAAGTTGCAGTGTATCTGAGAAGGGAAAACAGAAACAGCCCAAAGCAGTTTACAAAAATGTCAAGAACAGCGTCATGCCAAACTGTTGATAAAAGAATACAATCAAGTAATAGGGTGTGTTTGGAAGGTAACTGCTTTTACGTTTAATCCTTTAATTCATTTTATTTCCATAGTAATTATTTTACACTTTTATATCTTTTATTTCACTAAAGTAGAATGAATGAATGAATGAACACATCATTTGAAGGCTCCCAGTATACATGCCATGAGGGAATGAGGGGGAACTGAAGGCTCTTTGATGACATCTGTCCATACTGTCACCTTCAGGCACGTTATCGAGAGTAGTCGCCTATGGGATTTTCCAGTGGTCATGTAAGGATGTGGGAGTTGGACTATAAAGAAAGCTGAGCGCAGAAGAACTGATGCTTTTGAACTGTGGTGTCAGAGAAGACTCTTGAGGGTGCCTTGGACTGTGAGGAGATCCAACCAGTCCATCCTAAAGGAGATCAGTCCTGAGTGTTCATTGGAAGGACTGATGTTGAAGCTGAAACTCCAGTACTTTGGCCTCATGATGTGAAGAACTGACTCATTGGAAAAGCCCCTGATGCTGGGAAAGATTGAGGGCACGAGGAGAAGGGGATGACAGAGGATGAGATGGTTAGATGGCATCACTGACTCAACGGACATGAGTTTGGGTGGACTCCGGGAGTTGATGATGGGCAGGGAGGCCTGGCTTGCTGCGGTTCATGGGGTTGCAAAGAGTCGTACACGACTGAGCAACTGAACTGAACTGAACTGAACTGAGTCTCCAAGCATTGGTCTTTTCAGATTGACACCACATATCCCCTCTACAGTCTCTTTTAAATCTGTTCCACTCTTCCCAAACCAGTGTCAATCGTAGGAGTTCATGATTTATTCCAGAAATAAGTAAGTGATTTGGACAATAAAGCTACAAAAGGGTCTCTTTCTAAAGCCCAGTTTTTCACTTCTTTGGGCTCTCCCAAGTGCAAGCAGCACCAGTAAGCAGCCACAACTCCCCCTTTTCCTTAAAATTCTTTACTCTGCCTGGTTCTTTCTTTGAATGATTTTTTATTCTCTTCCTCTGGAATTTAGCCTAAGAAAAAGGAACCCGTAATCCAGCAGCATTTCTCTTTATCATGTCCTGCCCCAATCTGCCTGCACCTCAGGGAATTCTTTTCTCTTTTCTAGCCTCAGGATTAAGAAGAACTATGGTCTGTCAACATTCCCCTACTTCTAAATCTGTTGTCTTTGATCTGAATCTTTACATTTGGCAGTAGAGCCTAGCTTTAAAACTGTAAAGAACATGAAATATTTTTTTAGGGGGAGGGCTGTTTTTCACATCCTTCCCAAGAGGTAAAATATTTAGATTGGTAATGCTGGCAACTGATTAGGTATTGGTGAAGAGGTGTTGAATAAAAACCCAAGGGTCTTGGAACTTCCCTGGAGGCCCGGTGGTTAAGACACTACCCTTCCAATCAGGGGCTTCAGGCCCTAGTCAGGGTCCTAAGAGCCCACATTCTGCACATTGGGGCCAAAACAAACACACAGACAGACAAACAAACAAACAAAAAAGAAACCCACGAGGGTCCAAAAGTCACACACAATGCAAGGAAAAAATCAATTAATATTAAATTTTTTTTTTTTTTGTCATATTAATCTAGAACATGGTAAAATGAGATCCTAGACCAGGATATAACATGGAAAGGATTTATAGCAAAAGTAAGTCACATCCAGTAGCAGCATTATTTTTAGGAAAAAAAAAAAGTAGATATGGTTATATTAGAAAAAAAATTATTTTTATATCTTGTTGGTGTTGTTGTTCAGTTGTTCATGTCTGACTTTTTGCGACCCCATGGACGGTAGCACACCAGGCTCCTCTGTTCTTCACTATTTCCCAGAGTTTTCTCAAATTCACGTCCATTGAATCAGTGCAAGTGAAAGTCGCTCAGTCATGTCCAACTTTTTGTGACCCCATGGATTATATAATTCATGGAATTCTCCAGATCAGAATAACTGGTGTGGGTAGCATTCTCTTCTCCAGAGGATCTTCACAATCCTGGGATCAAACCCAGGCCTCCCACATTGCAGGTGGATTCTTTGCCAGCTGAGCCACAAGGGAAGGCCAAGAATACTGGAGTGGGTAACCTATTCCTTCTCCAGTGGATCTTCCAGACTCGGGAATCGAACTGGAGTCTCCTGCATTGCAAGAGAGCTATTCTTTACCAACTGAGCTATCAGGGAAATCCCCCCCTCCCCAATGAGTCGGTAATGCTATATAACCCACTAATCCTCTGCTGCCTCTTTCTCCTTTGGCCTTCATTCTTTCCCAGCATCAGGATCTTTTCCAATGAGTTGGCTCTTTGCATCAGATGGCCAAAGTATTGGAGCTTCAGTTCAGCATCAGTCTTTCTAACGAAAATTCAGGGTTGATTTCCTTTAGGATTGACTAGTTTGAACCCCTTGCTGTTGAAGGCACTCTCAGGATTCTCCAGCACCACAATTTGAAAGCATCAACTCTTCATTGCTCAGCCTTCTTTATGGTCCAATTTTCACATCTTCACATGACTACTGGAAAAATCATAACTTTCATGCCTAGGAGGCTGTAAATTTTATAGACTTCTTTATAAAGAAGAATATTTGACTGTAAAGATTCCTCATTAGAAGAGAATGTTCCTAAAGTAGGAGATACATGAGCCCTAGGCTGAACAGTTTCTTCCCTGTGGAAAGAAACTCCATAATAGCAGATAATGGAGGAGGCTGGGCCCTGCTCAAATAAGAGATAAAATACCATATATTCCTCACTATTGAAGTTAAGAAGACCTCCCTGACTACACATGAGAGGAAAGGCTCCTTAGGGGGTCAAAAAATGAAGCATCACCTTATAAGTTGTGATGTAACTACCCACAGGCCTCTTTGCTAGAATCCATCTTGGCTAAAAGATGGGCATGCACATATGGGAGGACCTGAGACATACCAAATATGGACTGAGAGCCAGGCAAACCCGGAAGAAATGCCCTATAAAAGTAACTCAAACAACTATGAGAGCATGACTTTCTCTCTGAGTCCAGCTATTTCTTTACACAAGTACTGTACCATTTGTCCTCCTAATAAATTCTTGTTTTACTATTTTCCATCATGTGAGAATTTTTTTTCTACAAAGCCTAAGAGTCAGGGCTTTGTCACTGACCACTGGTCTAGCAGTTAGGATTCAGTGCTCTCATTGCTACAAATGACCTCAATCTCTGGCCAGGAACTGAAGCCCTACTTCAAGCTGCCACAGGCTGAGGCCCCCCGAGATCATTCCCATTTGATCTTTTCTCTCTTACAGCATATGCTCTACAACAAACCAGTATTAAAAGTCTTTTGCATGCAATCTGGTTAGATGTCTGTCTTTAGTTTTATTTTAAAAAGTTAAAATGAATAACATTACTAATTAAAGAAATATATATAGGCAAAGGATATGAAGTTCCCTGCTAAGTATAATTGATATGACAATCACAATTTGAAAGGTCAAAAAGCACTTTAAAATGGTTGAATCAAGTATAGAGCAATTGATCTCAATAATGATATGTATTTAGCAAATGGCATATTCCTTTTATCATTATATTAAAATCTATATTTCACTATTCAAAACTCTCTGTATTATATCCCAATTACTCTACAAATCTAAAATTGTTCTAAAGATTCAAATATATTAAATCTTTAAAAATACTTCCTGTCTAGATATTATAGTTCCTACACACATGACTTTATTCCTCAAAGGGAAGGCAAGGCAGAAGTCTATTGAGGGATTGAATTCATGATAGCAGTCAACTTCTTGGGAAGATGTCAGTTCTTTCCAACCTGATCTATAGATTCAGCACAATTCTAATCAAAATTCAAGCATGTGATTTTGTGGATATTAACAAATGACTCTACTCTTTATGTGAAAAGGCAAAAGACCCAGAATGGCCAACACATTATTGAAGAAGACTGACACTATCCAACTTCAAGATTTACCATGCAGTGGAGAAGGAAATGGCAATCCACTCCAGGACTATTGCCTGGAAAATTCCATGGACAAGAGGAGCCTGGTAGACTACAGTCCATGGGGTCGCAAAGAGTCAGACATGACTGAGCAACTTCACTTCACTTCGGTAATCAAGACAACATGGTATTGGTGAAAGAAAAGGAAAAAATATATCAATGGAACAGAATGAAGAGCCAGAAATAAACTCACACAAATATAATCAACTGATCTTTATCAAAGGAACAAAAACAATTTAGAGAAAGGATATTCTTTCTAACAAAATGTGCTGAAAGAACCGACATCCACACTCAAAATAAATCTAAACTCAGATCTTACACCTTTCACAAAATGAAAACAAAATGGATCATGGGTCTAAATGTAAAATGCAAAACTGCAATTCCTAGAAGATAACAGGGGATAAAAATCTAGGTGACTTTAGGTTTGGTAATGACTTTCTAGATATACCACTGAAGATATGATCCATGAAAGAAGAAATAAATAAGACAAATTTCAGTAAAATTAAAAACTTTAGTTCTATGAAATGCACTGTTTAGAGGATGATAATACAAGCCAAATATTGCGAGAAAGTTTTTTTTTAAAAACATAAAGGTGATAAAGGACTTGTATTCAAAATGCACAAATGACTCTTACAGTTCAACAACAACAACAACAAAAATTCAATTTAAAACTTGGCAAAAGATCTGAATAGACACCTCACCAAAGAAGAGAGAGATGAAAAATGAGCATATGAAGAGGTGCTTGATATCATATGTCATTAAGGAATTTCAAATTATAGTAAAAACAAGATACTACAGCTATTAGAAAAATGAAGTGAAAGTCACTCAGTCCCTTCCGACTCTTTGCAACTCCATGGACTGTAGTCCACCAGGCTCCTCTGTCCATAGGGATTCTCCAGGCAAGTATACTGGAGTGGGTTGCCATACCCTCCTCCATGGAATCTCTCAACCCAGGGATGGAACCTTAGTCTCCTACATTGTGGGCAGATTCTTTACCATCTGAGCTACCAGGGAAGCCCAAGAATAGTGGAGTGGGTAGCTTATCCCTTCTCCAGGGGATCTTTCTGACCTAGGAATATAACTGGGGTGTCCTATATCACAGCTGGCTTCTTTACCAGCTGAGCTACCAGGATAGCGAAAACAGAACTTTGACAACACCACATGCTGAAGAAGATGTGGAACAACAGGAATTATAATTCATTGCAGATAGGAATGCAAAATTGTACAACTTTTTAAGAGAGTTTGGCAGTTCCTTGCAAAATTAAACACACATCTTTAATATCCAGCAATTGTACTCCCTGGCACTGGATCAAGCGGATTGCAAACTTATGTCCACAGAAAAATCTGCACACAATTTATAGCAGTATTGTTCATTACTGCTAAAATCTAGAAGCGACAAAGATGCCCCTCAATATACAAATGAATAAGCTAACAGAACTACATACATACGATAGAATAACATTCAGCCTTTAAAAACAATAAGTTAGCAGGACTTGAAAAGACATTCAAGAATCAGGATTATAAATGCATAGTGAAAACAGACAAAGTCAATCTGAAAATGCTATGTATTGTACAGTATATTATTCCACGGAAGAAATGGGCTACATTTTGTGTTTCAAAACTATAATATTTAGCATACAAAAGTTGTTTAAACTAAAGACTTGAATGAAATTATGTAAATGGAAAAACTAAGGGAATGGTAAAAAGACAACTGGTGCCAAAGGGCTCAGGGAGAGGGATGGAAGGAAGACTAAATAAATGAAGCACAGGAGGTTTTTTTGAGAGGTGAAACTGTTTGATAATGTAATAGGGGATACTGACATTATATACTTGTCAAAATGCATAGAACTGCACAGCGGAGAAGGCAATGGCACCCCACTCCAGTACTCTTGCCTGGAAAATCCCATGGATGAAGGAGCCTGGTAGGCTGCAGTCCATGGGGTCGGGAAGAGTTGGACACAACTGAGCGACTTCACTCTCACTTTTCACTTTCTTGCATTGGAGAAGGAAATGGCCACCCACTCCAGTGTTCTTGCCTGGAGAATCCCAGGGACAGAGGAGCGTGGTGGACTGCCGTCTATGGGGTCGCACCGAGTCGGACACGACTGAAGCGACTTAGCAGCAGCAGCACAGCACAGAGTATACTCTAATGTAAGCTATTAACCTTAGCTAATAATAATGTATAAATACTGATTCATTAATTATAACAAAGGTACTACACTGATG
The DNA here is from genome assembly GCF_014754425.2 of Oryx dammah. NCBI lineage: Eukaryota > Metazoa > Chordata > Mammalia > Artiodactyla > Bovidae > Oryx > Oryx dammah. The sequence goes on from NW_024070198.1 coordinate 5,347,288, forward strand.
TAATATTTTTCCTAATGGGGAAACTGTGAGGAGGCAGAGACGGTATATGGAAATTTTGTGTGCTTTCTGTCAATTTTTCTGGAAATCTTAAACTGCTCTATAAATAAAGAAGAGACTGACTCATATTCTTAGAAATTTAATTTAAATGAGATCCCTCATCTAAAAGTGAAGGGTAAAACTATTTTATCCTGTAGAGAAATCAAATGACATTTGAATGTAATCCTTTTTCATTTGTCCACTCATTTATGTATTCTAATGGTATTAATTGAGCACCTAATAAGTGATAAGGCATTAAATACTGTGTGCTAGTCATTGAGTATATTGAAGTAGATGGAGATGATCGCTGCCCTCAAATGCATTATATTAAGGAATACAGGCAAGCAATCACACAATCTTCCCTGGTGGCTTAAACAGTAAAGAATATGCCTGCAATGCAGGAGACTGGGACTCAATCTCTAGGTCGGGAAGATCTCCTGGAGAAGGAAATGGCAACCCACTCCAGTGTTCTTGCCAGGAGAATCCCATGGACCGAAGAGCCTAGCGGGCTAAAGTCCATATTATGGGATTGAAAAGAATCGGACAGGACTGATCGACTATCATTTTCACTTTCACTTCAGTATTATAGAAGGGAAATAGCAAGGCACTAAGAAGATGCCAATGGCACCCCACTCCGGTACTCTTGCCTGGAAAATCCCGTGGATGGAGGAGCCTGGTAGGCTGCAGTCCATGGGGTCGCTAGGAATCAGGCACGACTGAGTGACTTCACTTTCACTTTTCATTTTCATGCATTGGAGAAGGAAATGGCAACCCACCCTGGAGAATCCCAGGGACGGGGGAGCCTGGTGGGCTGCCGTCTATGGGGTCGCACAGAGTTGGCCACGGCTGAAGTGACTTAGCAGCAGCAGCATCAAGAAGATGCCAGGAAATAAATAATGAGAGGTGTAAGCCCAGAACTGGGGTAAAAGGGAAAGACATGGTGGGGTGCGGAGTTAGTATGGAATTAGCAAAGAAGATAAAAGTGACAGGGAGAAAAATTCTAAGCCTAAGGAAGATCTGTTTCTTGAAATAGTGATGTGTGTGTGTGTGTAAGAGAGACAGGAAGAGAGAGAGATTGAAAGATGGTAAATGATGATGATTTGAGCATTTTCGTATTTGAACAAATAATCCTTCAATTAAGCATGGAAACTGAATTGTACAAGGAGATCAATTAAGAGTCCATTGCAGTAATTTCTGCAGGAATATAGTGGCAGACTAAACAGATGCTAGAGGTGATGGTGATGGAAAGTAGTACACTGATCAACAAATGTTTACAAAGTATGTGCTACAGAAATCAGTTAGGAAGAGAAATGTACGAAGAATGGCTCCAGGTTTCCCTCCTGGTTCAACTGAGTGGGGGACAGTGCCCTTCACGGATATGGAATACATGAAAGTTGAATTACGCAGGTAGAAGATAATGAGGTTTGTTTTATTTTTCATAATGTAAGCCTGTAATGTAAGCTGGGGATAAATATTTGAGAGATATAGATGGCAAATAAAGTCATAGAAATGGATAAAATTACAATGAGGTTCCCTTTTGAGATAAAGTAAGTTGTATGAATTGAAATGGGAAGAACCTCAAGGGATTTCAAAACTTTGGGGGAAAAAAATGACTTTTCTGAAAATTTTACTGGAAGTCTTCAGACTAGCAGCAAAAATAGGAAAGCAAACAAACTTTCAAGAGCAAATGCTTCAGCCAATTCTGATTTAACCATAAAGATAATTCAAAACATTTGCATATACTGATACATTGTCCCTCAAAGCATTTGCAATTGCAAAGACCCAAAAAGTGAGCTTGATTAGGAAAAAAAAAAAAACTACTTTCAAATTGATAGGCATATTATAAATATATTTAAAGTATTAGTCACTCAGTCATGTCCAACTCTTTCAACCCCATGGACTGTAACCCACCAGGCTCTTCTGTCCATGGAATTCTTCAGGCAAGAACACTGAAGTGGATAGCCATACCTTTTTTTTCCCAGGGATTTTCCTGGCCCAGGTGTTGAACCAGGGTCTCCTGAGTTGTAGACAGATTCTTTACTGTCTGAGGCACTAGGAAAACCCTATTATAAATAAATAGCTATATATAAAATGATAGTTATTATATCTATAATAGCCTCTCAAATAATTAGAAATGTTAAATTTCCAAATTTCAATGCATTGCATATTAGACATTCTTTAAAAACCTTGGCAGATCCTTAAAAGAAATAAATATAGTGGAATAAAGTTTAGTTGAGAAAATTTCTCTGTAATTTTCTATCACAAAGCTTATTATCTGAAGTACACTGAAGCTTAATCCTGATTATAGAACTGTTTGTCACAAGATTACATTCTTAACCTTGTAACTAAAACAAATTAAATTGTACCAGATTCTCTTCTGCTGCAGTCAGTGGCAGAGGGCTGGATTTGTGAAGTACTATTTCTCTTCTTTTTACAAGCTTTCTTACAGGAATTAGGTGTTAGAATTTTATGGCCTCATATGGCCTCTGAAAGATAACACTAAACTGTGTGCCTTTGGCCTTTTCTGTGTTCTGTGCTTTCACTGAATTGTCTTTGTGATTCTTCCCTTTACAAGGTATCTCAGCAGCCAAAGACAAAGGAGAAAAGGGTACTGAAAATGCCAATTGTAACTGATAAGTGGCCAAAGACAGGCAGTTCAGGCTTTTATTTCTCAGCAGCCAGTTTCTCAAGTGGGTTTTTCATCCTTTAAACAGTCATTAAAATGAAAACTAAACAAAGCTCTGAAGTATTTCATAAAGAAATTAATGCCATTGTTACAGAATCCAAGTTCCTACTGTTCCTTGAATGATGGGCCAATAAGTCGAGAGGTGTTGGGATAAGAGATTCTGCCTATATTAGGAAAGCCAGCAAATGAAGATGACAGACTACGCTTTTCTCCAAGTTATGTGGAATTCAGACTTCTTTTATACTCAATGGAGAGGAGCTGTAGCTAGCTGTTGCAAACTGCTTGGTGCTGACCAGACCCCAGAGGGGATGTGATAATCCTTTGTTCTTACTCCTATCCAACTATATCTGGTCAGGACATTTCTGGGAACCTCCAACAAGATAAACGTTATTCTCTGTCCTGAGATTTTTATGTCTGAATGAATGGAAAGAGTTATATCTTTAAAGGTCCGAGCCTTGAGAAAGGGCTGTTAAGTATAATTCAGGTTCTAAGCAATACTCTTTTACAAAGGTGCAGAGCCAGCATGACTAAGCACAGAGCGCAATGGGTGGAGTTAAAGGAATAAATACAATATGGAGTCAGGTTTGTTTTCTGTTACACCATTAGAAGGTGAGATTTTTTTTCTTTTTTTCCTTGTTTTATAGAAGAACTTCTGAGCTAGATAATCTGTTAACCTATAAGTCACATAAAAAAACCAGGGATAATTCCCTCACAGTTCCATGCATTTGTGATATCACTAGATATTATTTTAAAAATTAAGTGGATCCTGTCAACATTCAAAAAAAAAAAAAAAAAAAACTGTGTGCTGCTTATGTGCCAGGCATGCAAGTGCTAAGTCACTCGGTCGTGTCTGACTATGTGATCCTATGGATTGTAGTCCACCCAGGCTCCTCTGTCCATGGGATTCTTCAGGCAAGAATACTGGAGTGGGTTGCCATGCCAGGCGGCCTCTTTATCACTAGCACCACTGCCAGACACTAATGATATAAAGAGGCTTTCCAGTTGCTCTGCTGTTTAAGCATCCTGCCAATGCAGGAGATACAAGAGACTGCGGGTTTGATCCCTGGGAGGAGGAAAAGGTAACCCATTCTATTTTTGCCTGGAAAATTACATGAACAGATGAGTCTGTCGGACTGCAATCTGTGAGGTCACAAAGAGTCAGACATGATTGAGTGACTGAGCACACAGTGATATAAAGTTATTAATAAAATACATTAATAAATAATTAATGAATACATTAATAAAATACATTCTGCTGAATGTGAATGTATTTGATATTATGCAGAGATGCTGTCTGAAAATCAGGGTACACAAAAAATTACTCTCTTCAGTAACAGGATTCGTGATGAAGATTAAAATTCCAGATTTCTTAGAGTTGTGGGAACAAGTACTTTTTGTGATGACTCCATTATTATATGTGCAATCGACAGCCACCTACTTTAATTGTTTGGGGTATTCAACTGTCTGAAGTTAAGAAACAGGGCCAGGTGATAGCTGAAGGGCCCTTTCAATATTTAGATTCTTTGATTCATTGCTGTCAGGATGCAATCCTACCCCAAAGCTACTTTCTGTTTATCCATGTTTTATCATTACGTGAATATGATTCAGATTGTGCATTTGCATTCCAGGTAAACATATGGGCAAAGGCAAACATACACACCACACTCTTTAAATTGTTAAATAAATAAATGACAAATCAGCCATTTTGATACTGAAAATAATACATCACTAAAGACTGAGGCTGGAAGGAAAAATAACCTGAATGTGAATTACTTTGAGATTCCTTTTGCTTTGAAAATGATCTCCAGAGGCATTGAAAATGGAAATTAAATCCTAAGGAAGTTTTAGGTGGTCTTTTTCCCTACAATAAAAAAAATTATCCAAGTCATTTTGATTTCAATGATTTCATCTACTGAATCTATAAATTGCAAAGTAGAGGCAAAGTGACTCTTGGTTTTCTTTAGCCAAAATTGCATACATAAAATAAATCAGAGCAATACATTTGATTTAAAAGATTCAAAGATGAACAGAAATATTTAATATTTAGAATTTTTTATTCCCTAATCAGAGGGAAGAAAAAGAATCAGAGAAACCATATGAATAAAATATGTAAGCACATTAAATTAAATGTAATATCCTTCTTTTCCATTCATCTTACAGAAAATGCAAAATTTATCTCAATGTTCCATAGGTTGGCCACTTTATCTTTTTAAAAAAGTGCATAAAATCATCTTTCAGGTGTTATTTTGACATGTCTTTTAATAAGTTTTAATTAAATATCTGTTTAAAATTAATAGACAAAAATAAACCAGAAAACTTTACTCAAAACAAACAAAAATAATAAACACTGAAGGACTTTTGAATATCTTTTAGGAAACAGTCCTGTTTTCTCCTATAGAACTGTCTTTTTTCAGAATTCTCAGATCAAAATTCCATAGGAAAGAGAACACCCTTGATTCACCTTAATGCAAACTTATACCTAAGAGACCTATTTCTTTCATTTTGCTTTCTGTTGTATATTTTAGAGTTAATATTTACCACCCTTCCCTCTCTCGTTCTTTTTGTCTATCTCCCGATAGGTGATAGATAACAATATAGATAGTTTTCTTCTAGATATTAAGTACCTCTCTTCTAACCCACACTCCTGATATTATCTGGGAATTGCTTAAATATATTTGCAAGGATGATTAGAAAAATAATTAAACCTCTCCTATTTTACTGAGGGAGAAAGCAATGGTACCCAACTCCAGTACTCTTGCCTGGGAAATCCCATGGATGGAGGAACCTGGTGGGCTGCAGTCCATGGGGTCGCTAAGAGTTGGACACGATTGAGCAACTACACTTTCACTTTTCACTTTCATGCATTGGAGAAGGAAATGGCAACTCACTCCAGTGTTCTTGCCTGGAGAATCCCAGGGACGGGGAGCATGGTAGGCTGCCATCTATGGGGTCGCACAGAGTCGGACATGACTGAAGCGACTTAGTAGCAGCAGCAGCACTTTACCGAGTACAAAATAAAACTGGCATAAACAAATAATTACCAAATAATAGATGTTATTGACACATTTCTATTCCTCAACCTGAAATATTTTTCTCTTCTAGCCTTATCCCTTGGTGCAACACCATTTAGGTATCAAATAAAATATAATTTCTCTCATATTGTTCTAAAGAAGACTGAGCGATGATGAACTGATGCTTTGAACTGTGAATATTCATTGGAAAGACTGATATATTCCTAGTGAAATAGGAGAATGAAAATATGGCTTAAAACTTAACATTCAAAAAATGAAGATCATAGCATCTGGTCGTATCGCTTCACTGCAAATAGATGGGGAAACAATGTAACCACTGACAGATTTTATTTTCCCAGGCTCCAGAATCACTGCAAATGATGACTGAAGGCTTGAAATTAAAAGACACTTGCTCCTTGGAAGAAAAGCTATGACCAACCTAGACAGCATATTAAAAAGCAGAGACATTACCAACAAAGGTCCATCTAGTCAAGGCTATGGTTTTTCCAGTAGTCATGTTTGGAAGTGAGAGTCGGACCATAAAGAAAGCTGAGTATTGAAGAACTGATGCTTTTGAACTGTGGTATTGGAGAAGACTCCTGAGAGTCCCTTGCACTGCAAGGAGATCCAACCAGTCCATCCTAAAGGAGATCAGTCCTGGGTGTTCATTGGGAAGACTGATGCTGAAGCTGAATCTCCCAGTACTTTGGCCACCTGATGCCAAGAACTGACTCATTGGAAAAGATCCTGATGCTGGGAAATTTTGAAGGCAGAGGAGGGGGGGACGACAGAGGATGAGATGGTTGGATGGCATCACTGACTCGATGAATATGAGTTTGAGCAAGCTTTGGGAGATGGTAAAAGACAGAGAAATCTGGCATGCTGCAGTCCACAAGGTCAAAAAGAGTCAGACATGACTGAGCAACTGAACAACAAAACCTGAAAAATCTGCCTGCAATGCAAGAGACCCGGTTCCGATCCCTGGATCAGGAAGATGACCTGAAGAACAGGATGGCTACCCACTCTAATATTCTTGCATGGAGAATTTCATGGACAGAGAGGCCTAGTGAGCTGTACACTCCATGGCCTCACAGAGAGATGGATGTGACTAACACTTTCATGCAACTAACACTGGGGTGGTGGTGGAATGGTGCTGGAGCAGCTGTGAGGAGATACCCCAGTCCAAGGACAGAGAAGCTCCAGCAAGACGGTAGGCATTGGAGCAACTTTGAGGAGATACCCCACATCCAAGGGCAAAGCAGAAGCCCCAGTAAGATTGTAAGAGGGGCAAAATCACATTTAGAATCAAATTCCATACCTACCAGAGATGCTCAGATGGCTCAAACAGACCTTGTGTGAACCAGGACCCAGAGACCCCACAGAGACTGAGAAAGAACTGTGCTTGAGTGTCTCCTGTGGTGCAGGGGGCGCTCTGCAGAAAGAGAGAGGCAGTGGAACTTCCCTCAGCAAAGCCGAGGCGTCTGGAGGAGAGGTGAGCCTGCTGTCCGCCAACCCAGCCTCTCAGGGAGCCAGAGACAATCAGACGCGACAGGGGTTCCGTCTGAGCAGTTCTGCTTTATTGCCACAAACTCTTGGTTTATATAGGCAAGCAAGGGGGTTCTGGGAGGGACCTCCCATAGTTGCACCAATCACGTTAAAGGTCAATGCCATAGTTGCACCAATCACGTTAAAGGTCAAATCATAGTTGCACCAATCACGTTAAAGGTCAAATTATAATATGCATATTAGGTAAAGTCGTCATGAGCTTAACAGGAGTCTATGGTAATCAGGCACTGTCCACATGCACGGAAGTCAAGAGAACCGATCAAAAACTTTAATATAGACCACACCCCTACCTCTTCCACTGGATGCCATCATGGTTTCCAACCGTTAGAGCTACCATGCAGGGCCCCACACTGTGGTGGTATGGGTCAACAGAGGACTGCTGCAGAGGCAGGGGCTCTGGGTGCCGTAAACCTGGGTATGGCAGAAGCCCTCTTGGAGGAGTTTCCCACTAATCCCACCATAGAGCTGCCAGAACTTACACAGGACTGGGGAAATAGGCTCTTGGAGGGCACAAACAGAACCTTGTGTGCATCAGGACTCAGAAGAAAGGAGCAGTGACACCCCAAGAAACTGACCCAGCCTTGGCCCTGAGTGTCCAGGCGTGTCCGGCAGAGGCATGGGTTGGTGGTGGCCTGCTGCAGGGTTGGGGGCACTGAGTGTAGCAGTGCGTGCATAGGACCTTTTGAAGGAAGTTGCCATTACTTTCATTACCTCCACCATAGTTTGGTCTCAGGGCAAACAACATGGAAGGAACACAGCCCCTCCCATCAAGAGAAAATTGGATTAAAGATTTACTGAGCATGGCCCCTCCCATCAGAAGAAGACCCAGTTTTACCCTCAGTCAGTTTCTCCAGTCAGAAAGCATCCATAAGCCTCTTATCCTCCTCCATCAGAGGGCAGACAGACTGAAAATCACAATCACAGAAAACTAACCAATCTGATTACATGGACCACAGCCTTGTCTAACTCAGTGAAGCTATGAACCATGCCAGGTAGGGCCATCCAAGATGGACGGGTCATGGTGGAGAGTTCTAACAAAACATGGTTCACTGGAAAAGGGAATGGCAAACCACTTCAGTATTCTTGCCTTGAAAACCCCATGAACAGTATGAAATAGAAAAAAGATAGGACACTGAAAGATGAACTCCCCAGGTTGCTAGGTGCCCAATATGCTGCTGCAGATCAGTGGAGAAATAACTTCAGAAAGAATGAAGAAATGAGGCCAAAGCAAAAACAACTCCCAGCTGTGGATGGGACTGGTGATAGAAGTAAAGTACATGCTGTAGGAGCAATATTGCATAAGAACCTGGAATGTTAGGCCCATGAATCAAAGCAAATTGGAAGTGCTCAAACAGGAACAAGAGTGAACATTGGCATTTTAGGAATCAGCGAACTAAAATGGACAGGAATGGGTGAATTTAATTCAGGTGACAATTATATCTACTACTGTGGGCAAGAAGAAATGGAGTAGCCATCATAGTCATCAAAAGAGTCCAAAATACAGTACTTGGATGCAATCTCAAAAATGGCAGAATGATCTCTTTTCCTTTTCAAGGGAAACCATTAAATACCAGAGTAATCCAAGTCTATGCCCTGACCAGTAATGCTGAAGAAGCTGAAGTTTAACCATTCTATGAAGACCTACAAGACCTTTTAGAACTAACACCCCCCAAAGATATTCTTTTCATTATAGGAGACTGGAATGCAAAAGTAGGAAGTCAAGAAATATCTGGAGTAACAGGCAAATTTGGCTTTGGAGTACAGAATGAAACAAGGGAAAGGTTAATAGAGTTTTGCCAAGAGAACACACTGGTCATAACAAACACCCTTTCCCAAGAACAAAAGAGAAGACTCTACACATGGAGAGCACCAAATGGACAATACTAAAATCACATTGATTCTATTCTGTACAGCCAAAGATGGAGAAGCTCTATACAGTCAGCAAAAATAAGACTGGGAGCTGACTGTGGCTCAGATCATGAACACCTTTTTGCTAAATTCAGACTTAAATTGAAGAAAGTAGGGAAAACCACTAGACTAGTCAGGTATGACTTAAATCAAATCCCTTACAATTATACAGTAGAAGTGACAAATAGATTCAAGGGATTAGATCTGATAGAGCACCTGAAGAACTATAGTCGGAGGGTTGTAACATTGTACAGGAGATCGGGATCAAGAAAATCCCCAAGAAAAAGAAATGCATAAAGGCAAAATGGTTGTCTGAGGAGGCCTTACAAATAGCTGAGAAAAGAAGAGAAGTGAAAAGCAAAAGAGAAAAGAAAAGATATACTCATTTGAATGCAGAGCTCCAAAGAATAAAAAGGAGAGATCAGAAAGCCTGCCTCAGTGATCAATGCAAAGAAATAGAGGAAAACAATAGAATTCTGAAAGACTAGATATCTTTTCAAGAAAATTAGAGATAACAAGGGAACATTTCATGTAAAGATGGGCACAATAAAGGACAGAAATGGTACTGACATAAAAGAAGCAGAAGATATTAAGAGGCAGCAAGACTATACAGAAGAACTGTACAAAAAAGATTTTCATGACCCAGATAATCATGATGATATGATCACTCACCTAGAGCCAGACATCCTGGAATGCAAAGTCGAGTGAGCCTTAGGAAGCATCACCATGAACAAAGCTAGTAGAGGTAACGGAATTTCAGTGGAGTTATTTAAAATTCAAAAAAATGATGCTGTGAAAGTGCTGCACTCAATATGTCAGCAAATTTGGAAAACTCAGCAGTGGGCACAGGACTGGAAAAGGTCAGTTTTCATTCCAGTCCCAAAGAAAGGCAATGACAAAGAATGCTCAAACTACTACATGCTTGCATTCATCTCACACTCTAGTAAAGTAATGCTCAAAATTCTTCAAGCCAGGCTTCAATAGTACATGAACCATGAACCTCCAGATGTTCAAGCAGGATTTAGAAAAGGCAGAAGATACAGAGATCAAATTGCCAACATCTGTTGGATCATCAAAACAGCAAGAGGGTTCTAGAAAAAAAATATCTACTTTTGCTTTATTGACTATGCCAAAGCCTTTGACTGCATTGACCACAAAATACTGTGGAAAATTCTGAAAGAGATGGGAATACCGACCACCTGGCCTGCCTCTTGATAAATCTTTATGAAGATCAGGAAACAACAGTTAGAACTGGACATGGAACAACAGACTGGTTCCAAATAGGGAAAGGAGTATGTCAAGGTTGACCAATGAACTGAGTTAAACTGAACACTCTCTTATTATATGTTCAGTTCAGTTCAGTTCAGTTCAGTTCAGTTTAGTCACTCAGTCGTGTCCAACTCTTTGCGACCCCATGAATCGCAGCAGGCCAGGCCTCCCTGTCCATCACCATCTCCCAGAGTTCACTCAGAGTCACGTCCATCGAGTCCCTGATGCCATCCAGCCATCTCACCCTGGGTCGTCCCCTTCTCCTCCTGCCCCCAATCCCTCCCAGCATCAGAGTCTTTTCCAATGAGTCAACTCTTCTCATACCTCAGAGGTGGCCAAAGTACTGGACTCTCAGCTTTAGCATCATTCCTTCCAAAGCAATCCCAGGGCTGATCTCCTTCAGAATGGACTGGGTGGATCTCCTTGCAGTCCAAGGGACTCTCAAGAGTCTTCTCCAACACCACAGTTCAAACACATCAAGTCTTCGGTGCTCAGCCTTCTTCACAGTCCAACTCTAATATCCATACATGACCACAGGAAAAACCATAGCCTTGACTAGACGACTATGGTCGGTAAAGTAATGTCTCTGCTTTTGAATATGCTATCTAGGTTGGTCATAACTTTCCTTCCAAGGAGTAAGCGTCTTTTAATTTCATGGCTGCAGTCACCACCTGCAGTGATTTTGGAGCCCCAAAAAATAAAGTCTGACACTGTTTCCCCATCTATTTCCTATGAACTGATGAGACCAGATGCCATGATCTTCGTTTTCTGAATGTTGAGCTTTAAGCCAACTTTTTCACTCTCCTCTTTCACTTTCATCAAGAGGCTTTTTAGCTCCTCTTCACTTTCTGCCATAAGGGTGGTGTCATCTGCATATCTGAGGTTATTGATATTTTTCCCAGCAATCTTGATTCCAGCTTGTGTTTCTTCCAGTCCAGCGTTTCTGATGATGTACTCTGCATAGAAGTTAAATAAGCAGGGTGACGTACTCCTTTTCCTATTTGGAACCAGTCTGTTGTTCCATGTCCAGTTCTAACTGTTGCTTCCTGACCTGCATACAGATTTCTCAAGAGGCAGGTCAGGTGGTCTGGTATTCCCATCTCTTTCAGAATTTTCCACAGTTTATTGTGATCCACACAGTCAAAGGCTTTGGTATAGTCCATAAAGCAGAAATACATGTTTTTCTGGAACTCTCTTGCTTTTTCCATGATCCTGCAGATGTTGGCAATTTGATCTCTGGTTCTTCTGCCTTTTCTAAAACCAGCTTGAACATCAGGGATTTCATGGTTCACGTATTACTATATGTATTACTGTGCATATGTTGGTCTCAAACTCTGTTTGTCCCTTTCCTTTTACCTGCCTAATAACTATAATGTTGTTTTGTACATCTGTAAGTCTTTTTCTTTCTGTAAACAAGGTCATTTGTAACATTTTTTAGATTGCATATATAAGCGATATAATACAATATTTGTCCTTCTCTGTCTGACTCACTTCACCTAGTATGACAGTCTCTAGGCCCATTCATGTTGCTGTAAAGTCCTATATACTTTGTCATCTCTAGATTACCTGCAATACCTATTACAATGTAAATAGTTGCTGGCATGCAGAAATTCAAGTTATCTTTTTGAACTTTGTGTGTATTTTTTTTCTGAATGTTTTTAATTCACAGTGGATTGAATACATGGATTCAGAACCCACAAATATGAAGTCCTGGGTGAACTGAACGCCTGCTTGTTTAGGGAGAGATGTGAACTAAATTGTCTTCCAGTATAGGGAGCCTCCATTTGTTGATCTTACACAGTTTTTGCTTTGCCTAGTGAAGATATTAAATTTTGGATATAGAATTAAATATCTGGATAAAAGAAAGGAATCCTTATTCTGAATCCTAGTACAAGAGTCTTTCCTTCTTCACTTTTACCCCAGGAAGAACTCAGTATCTCTTCTAAATATATGCTGGATGCTGTTATTACATGTTGGTTTTTAAAAATACAAAATTATGTGGTTCAAATAAATTTTTAGTTTACTAGATATTTCGTCTTTCTTGATCAGTCTGAAGCTTTTCAATACATTCTATAGTAAATGCTGCATATGTACAATTTGTTAAAGTATGTGTATTTAATGAGATTTCACCCATAGCAGTTTTAGTCTCTGTCTTCAGGAACTCAGGATAAATACTAATTTATTGTCTTTTGCCCTTAGAGGCACTCAGTCAAGGAGTTAGAAAAACTATGTTCCCTTCCAGCTATGTAACTTTATAATAGGTTACTTGCCTTGTTAATTTACAGCATGCTATACTTATTTGACAAATTAAATAAAAAATAGCAAATGTAAAGAGAAGTAGTAAATTTAATGATAAAGTAAGTTTAATGAAACTGCACCATGGTAAAAACTTATAGAATTCCTTGTTCACATGTCATATCATGTGTCACATGTCAGTATATGAATGTATGATAACAAGTTTAACTCATAAATATATGATAAAGTATCTATTAGTAATTCGATAAGTTAAAGAATTTGAAACCATAGAAAATTTGTCTCCCAAGAGCATTCTTCTGTCAGTCAGAGGAGTAGTTTTAGGAAATATAAAAATGAAGTCTTGTTCAAGAGTTTCAAAAAGGTTGTCCTGAATGTAGATATAATGGTTTATGATCTGAATTTCAATGTAGGCCAGCTATCAAGTACAGTGGTTTGCCTGGTGCTAGATGATTGTTTTTGCTGTTAAACCATAATCATCATTAGCATTTTATTCTAATCATGCAGACATAATTTATAATTTTTATTAGAATGACCTTATAGACACAGTGCAGGGCTTCTTTCTCTTATAATTTTGATAGTCAGTTACTGGGAAAATGACTTACTTTGACCAGTGGTTTTCCTAATAGGGTCAAGGGATAAAGCTAAGGTGTTTGGTTCCATAATTATTTAAAATGCCCTCAGTTCAAGACTGAGCCCATCTTTGCATGAAATGTTCCCTTGGTATCTCTAATTTTCTTGAAAAGATTGCTAGTCTTTCCCATTCTACTGTTTTACTCTATTTCTTTGCATGAGGAAGGCTTTCTGATCTCTCCTTGCTATTCTTTGGAACTCTGCATTCAAATGGGTATATCTTTTCTTTTCTCCTCTGCTTTTCACTTCTCTTCTTTTCACAGCTACTTTTAAGGCCTCCTCAGACAGCCATTTTGCTTTTTTCCATTTCTTTTTCTCAGAGATGGTCTTTATTCCTGTCTTGTACAATGTCACAAACCTCCATCCATAGTTCATCCGGCACTCTGTCTATCAAATCTAGTCCCTTAAATCTATTTCTCATTTCCACTGTATAGTCATAAGGGATTTGATTTAGATCATACCTGAATGGTCTAGTGGTTTTCTCCACTTTTTTCAATTTCAGTCTGTATTTGGCAGTAAGGAGTTCATGATCTGAGCCACAGTCAGCTCCCAGTCTTGTTTTTGCTGACTCTATAGAGCTTCTCCATCTTTGGCTGCAAAGAATATAATCAATCTGATTTCGGTGTCGACCATCTGGTGATGTCCATGTGCAGAGTCTTCATGTGGATCACAATAAACTGTGGAAAATTCTGAAAGAGACGGGAATACCAGACCACCTGACCTGCCTCTTGAGAAATCTGTATGCAGGTCAGGAAGCAACAGTTAGAAATGGGCATGGAACAACAGACTGGTTCCAAATAGGAAAAGGAGTACGTCAAGGCTATATATTGTCACCCTGCTTATTTAATTTATATGCAGATTACATCATGAGAAACGCTGGGCTGGAAGAAGCATAAGCTGGAATCAAGATTGCTGGGAGAAATATCAATAACTTCAGATATGCAGACAACACCACCCTTATGGCAGAAAGTGAAGAGGAACTAACGAGCTTCTTAATGAAAGTGAAAGAGGAGAGTGAAAAGTTGGCTTAAAGCTCAAACATTCAGAAAACTAAAATCATGGTATCCAGTCCCATCACTTCATGGCAAATAGATGGGGAAACAGTGGCTGACTTTATTTTGGGGGGCTCCAAAATCATTGCAGATGGTGACTGTAGCCTGGAAATTAAAAGATGCTTACTCCTTGGAAGGAAAGTTATGACCAACCTATACAGCATATTAAAAAGCAGAGACATTACTTTGCCAACAAATGTCTGTCTAGTTAAGGCTATGGTTTTTCCACTGGTCATGTATGGATGTGAGAGTTGGACTATAAAGAAAACTGAGTGCCAAAGAATTGATGCTTTTGAACTGTGATATTGGAGAAGACTCTTAAGAGTTCCTTGGACTGCAAGGAGATCCAACTAGTCCATCCCCAAGGAGGTTAGTCCTGGGTGTTCATTGGAAGGACTGATTTTGAAGCTGAAACTCCAGTACTTTGGTCACCTGATGCGAAGAGCTGACTCATTGGAAAAGACCCTGATGATGGGAAAGATTGAGGGCAGGAGGAGAAGGGAACGACAGAGGATGAGATGGTTGGATGGCATCACCAACTCGATGGACATGGGTTTGAGTGGACTCTAGGAGTTGGTGATATACAGGGAGGTCTGGCGTGCTGTGGTTCGTGGGGTCGAAAAGATTCAGACACTCCTGAAGGACTGAACTGAACTGAACAGTTCAAGATTGATCTCACTTTTTAAAATGACAAATCTATGCCTATTACATGATACAGAATAAGGTGATCTATTAATATTCTGAAAGCAAAAGGCCATGTGAATGCCTATTTTTTATAGAATCCAGGAAATAATTCTCAAAAGGGTTTATAAAATTTCAAACATGTTAGAGTTCACAAGAACTCTTTTTAGAAAAGCATTTCCAGAATCGATTCTTCTGATTTGAGGAAACCCAGAGAGTGATGAAAACTTAGAAATATAAACCAAACTATGTGAGAGCCTTACAGTACTAGCAATGACTTGTAACAATCATTAAAGATTTCAGTTACCGGCCATCCTGTTAAAGTTACGTACATATGATACTAAAACCTAGTGACTTCCAGTTCATGTTTTTATAATGTGTGTTAAGTGCGTCATTGGTTAAATAATCAGATATTGTTTTTCATTAGTGTAACAACATTCTGTTTGTTTTACCAGACTATCAGTAGTCTTCATGTTTATTCATGTGTTCATTTTTTTTTTGAGAAAATATTTATTGAACAAGGCATGATAAGTATAAGTCAGTCATGGTAGACAGACTCTGTTTTCTTGCTCAGAATATTGATAAAGAAATATAATTTAAAAAGCAATAACAATCAACTATTAGTAAATGTCACAAGGGAAATATTACATTATATTATTTTCTAACTTTTGTGGAGTGATAAAGACTACTCTTGTTGCTGTTTGGTTGTTCATTCTTGTCTGACTCTTTGTGAGCCCATGGACTGCAACACACCAGGCTCCCCTCTTCATCCCCAACTCCCGGAGCTTGCTCAAACTTATGTCCATCGAGTTGGTGATGCCATCCACCTATCTCATCCCCTTCTCCTCCTGCCTTCAAAATTTCCCAGCATCAGGATCTTTTCCAATGAATCAGTTCTTGGCATCAGGTGGACAAAGTCCTGGGAGATTCAGCTTCAGCATCAGTCCTTCCAGTGAACATAAAGGATTGATTGCCTTTAGGATTGACTGGTTTGATCTCCTTGCAGTCCAAGGGACTTTCAAGAGTCCTCTCTAATAGCACAGTTCAAAAGCATCAGTTCTTCAGTACTCAGCTTTCTTTATGGCCCAACTCTCACATCCGTACATGACTACTGGAAAAAACATAGACTTGACTAGATGGATCTTTGTTGGCAAACTTATGCCTCTGCTTTTTAATATGCTGTCTAAGTTGGTCATAGCTTTTCTTCTTGTATTAAAAGAGCAAGCGTCTTTTAATTTCAAGGCTGCAGTCACCATCTGCAGTGATTCTGGAGGCCAGGAAAATAAAATCTGTCACTGATTTCCATTATTTCCCCATCTATTTGCAATGAAATTATGGGATCAGCGTATTAAAAAGCAATACGTTTTAAAGTACTCCAGTACTTTAGCCACCTGATGCGAAGAACTGACTCATTTGAAAAGACCCTGATGCTGGGAAAGATTGAAGGCAGGAAGAGAAAGGGATGACAGAGCATGAGATGGTTGGATGGCATCACCAACTCAATGGACATGAATTTGAGTAAACTCCAGGCGTTGGTGATGGACAGGGAGGCCTGGCATGCTGCAGTCCATGGGGTTGCAAAAAACTGGACACCACTGAGTGACTGAACTGAACTGATGGGACCAGACGCTATGATCTTCATTTTCTGAATCTTGAGTTTGTAGCCAGGTTTTCGTTCTCTTCTTTCACTTTCATCAAGAGGCTCTTTAGTTCCTCTTTGGTTTCTGCCATAAGGGTGGTGTCATCTGCATATCTGAGGTTATTGATATTTCTCCAAGCAGTCTTGATTCCAGCTTGTGCTTCATCCAGCTCAGCATTTTTCATGATGTACTCTGTATATAGGTTAAGTAAGCAGGGTGACAATGTACACCCTTGATGTACTCCTTTCCCAATTTAGAATCACTCTGTTTTTCCATGTCCGGTCCTAACTGTTGCTTCTTGACCTGCATGTAGATTTCTCAGGAGGCAGATATGGTGGTCTAGTATTTCCATCTCTTTAAGAATTTTGGTTATCATCATGGTTATCCAGGACATTATGACCTTTTTTGTAGAAATGGCAACCCGTTCCAGTACTCTTGCTTGGAAATCCCATGGACGGAGGAACCTCATAGGCCACAGTCCATGGGGTCACAAAGAGTCAGACATGACTGAGTGACGACATATTTGACAACACACTTCTGTGTATTCTTGCCATCTCTTCTCAATATCTTCAGCTTCTGTTATGTCCATACCACTTCTGTCTTTTATCGAGCCCGTCTTTGCATGAAATGTTCTCTTGGTGTCTCATTTTCTTGACGTGATCTCTAGTATTTCCCATTCTATTGTTTTCCTCTATTTTTTTGCAATGATCACTGAGGAAGGCTTTCTTATCTCTCCTTGCTATTCTTTGGAACTCTGCATTCTAATGGATATATCTTTTCTTTTCTCCTTTGCCTTTCACTTCTCTTCTTTTCACAGCTATTTGTAAGGCCCCCTTCGACAACGATTTCACTTTTTTGCATTTCTTTTCCTTGGGGATGCTCTTGATCACTGCCTCCTGTAGAATGTCACAAAACTCCATCCATAGCTCTTCACACACTCTGTCTATCAGATCTAATCCCTTGAAAATATTTGTCACTTCCATTGTATAATCATAAGGGATTTGATTTAGGTCACACCTGAGTAGCCTAGTGGTTTTCCCTACTTTCTTCAATTTAGGTCTGAATTTTACCAAAGGTGTTCCTGAGATTCTTCAATATTCATATAAATGGACACATCAAGATTTGGTGCAACTGACCATTCTTTATTCATTCCATATTTTAATAAGTTTTGACACATTTGTTCTATGGCTTTTTGGATACCCTGGAAAGTTATCTCTTACCCCCATGAATGCTAAAGCCTCAATTTAAGGACTACAGAATGAACAGGATCCCAGGTATTTTACAGAGAAATAGAGTGTGCCAGTGACACTTGAACTCACTTAATCCATGTACTACAGCACCTAACTAGAAAGAGAGTACGTAAGCTATTAAGGATTTACTGTTTTTCCTCAGAACAAATTAATAATCAGAATCTTTCATTTTAGTAGCATAGATGTTAGGAAATAGAGAGACCTAAAAAATAATAGGAAGAGTTTTTTATAGATCAATTAAAATATGTGAAAGACTGCCTTGATTATTGTCTCCAGCTGTATGGGACACTGCCAATACATTTCAGATACTGTCATTTGTTTTTAGATATTATAAAATGATTTATAGCAATTTTTGGCTGCTTGTGATTTTTCTTACTTAGTAGTGCTTTCTTACAGATTTTGAGATCAATTTATTCTTTATTATTTGATTTATGTGTGGTAGTAATCTCATCAATGTTAAGATTAGCTAATAAGTGTTTTGAAGTGCGTTTTTTTCTTCTATCTTATGTTTCATCTATTAAAGAAAAACATTTTCCAGAAATACATAAATTTTGAACTTCTTGAAATTGCTAAATGAAATATTTCCTGAAAAACTTTGTTCTTTGTTCGATTTTCTTTAATCTCTAGTGTATTTAATGTGGGTGTTTGTGTTTTTATTTTCTACATGTCTCCAACGTTTGAAAGTGAAAGTGAAAGTGAAGTCGTGTCCGACTCTTTGCGACCCCGTGGACTGTAGCTCACCAGGCTCCTCCGTTCATGGGATTCTCCAGGCAAGAGTACTGGAGTGGGTTGCCATTTCCTTCTCCAGGGGATCTTCCTGATCCAGGGATTGAACCCAGGTCTCCTGCATTGCAGACAGATGCTTTAACCTCTGAGCCACCAGGGTCTCCAACGTTTAGTGAGATATATTTATCCCAAAAATTGTTCACTTTATAATCAGAAATTCACATTTAACTGAGTATCTTGTATTTCACCTCACAATCTCATGCTAGCTAAATGAGTTAATATATCCTAAATATATTCATGATTAAAGCTGTTCTTCAAAAATACTTTTTTAGGGGACTTTCCTGATGGCCCAGTGTTTAAGACTCAGTGCTTCTACTGCAGAGAACACAGTTCAATCCCATGACAAATTAAAGACTTATAACATGATCAAATGCAATTCTTTTAAATTAAGAGTATATAATAAAATATATAACAAAATATATGATCAGTAAAAATATAACCCTGATCACCAGAAACCTGTTTTTTCAGAATTTCCTCAGAGATGTAATTATTACTATTTTGTTGTTGTTCTTGTTGGAATCCCTCCTGGTAATAAGAATTTATCACCTGCATAGAGAGTAAATGGAGAAATTTTTTCAAAACATCTCAAAAAATTAAAGAAACTTATTGTATAACTTTAGACTATGAATAGATGATCAAAGAGTAAGGGCAGCTTTTGGAGAAGCCAAATCAAAACCGTTCACTCTTAAGGAAGTGTCTTGCTGTTCTTGTTGTTCAGTTGCTAAATTGGGTCCTACTCTTTGAATCTAAATCGACTGCAGCATGCCATTGTTCCTGTCTTTCACTATCTTCTAGAGTTTACTCAAATTCATGTCCATTGAGTTAGTGATGCTATATAACCATCTTATCCTCTGCTACCCCCTTTTCCTTTCGCCTTCAGTCTTTCTTAGCTACAGGGTCTTTTCCAATGAGTCGGCTCTTCTCATCAGGTGGCCAGTGTTGGAGATTTGGCTTTAGTGTCAGTCCTTCCAATAAGTATTTAGGATTTATTTCTTTTAGGATTGACTGCTTTGATGTCCTTGCAGTCCAAGGGACTCTCAAGTCTTCTCCAGCACCACATTTCAAAAGCATCAATTCTTCTGTGCTCAACCATCTTAATGGTCCAGCTCACACATCTGTACATGACTACTGGAAAAACCATAGCTTTGACTATATCTTTGGCAGCAAAGCGATATCTTTGTTTTTTTAAAGCACAAGTGTCTAAGTTTAAGCAAACACTAGCAGCAACAAGAGAAGCTTGAAAAAAAAAATTGTAGAGCAAACCCCCCAAGTCAATTTGGGAACAAAGAAAATATTTGGGATAAGAAAATAGTGTAAAAATAATTGAAAGATGGAAGTTAATGGAATAGTACAAGCTTTATGTACGGTATTATTAAACTTTCAGAGGGAAAAGAGTCCTATGTGAAACTACCCCAAGGACAGAAAAACTCAAGAATGTCATCTGTTCAACCCTGCAACATAAGTAGGAAGCTTAACTACCACCACCTTCAGAAAACCATAGCTGTTCTACAAAAACAGCTTCCAGAAAATACCTTGGAGAGAAAAAGCAGAACATATCAGAAGTTAAAATATAGTATAGAATTCCAGAACTAGAGAACAAAATACAAAAATAAAAGTTAAAGTCTCATAAAACTCTTATGTTTTAAAAAGATAATCCATGGTTACTTAATTATATTTTAAAAGAACTCTTTCTGGAGAGAGACACCAGTTGCCAACTTGGAGAAACATATTGAGATAAGAGAACTGGAATGTGGTCCTGCTTCAAAGGCAATATCCTAGAAAGTATGTTTGCCACGTATTTTCAGAGAAAGGAGCTCTAAGCTAAGGGGACTTTATACTTCTTTTTCCCACCATCACTGATGTGCTACTCTATACTTCTTACTTCTTAATGAAATACACGAGTCTGTGTTGCAAAATATTGGCCAGTGTCACGTCCAGTAGAACATCTACCTTGGATTTGGAAATTGGGGAGGCTATATTTTATCCTTTTTACACGAAAAATAGTGTGTATTACAATGATGCCCAAACCCCAGATCTTTGCAAACATGTCTTTTATCAATTGTCCACAGAATGGCACTCCCCACTGTATGAGTTTGGACTTTCTACTCAACCATGGAAATCTAGATCCCCATCCCTCCCTCCACCTCTGATTTCAGTGACCTGCCTTCATCTGGGCATAGTCTTTATGAGATTTTACCTCGAATAAGGCGTCTGACTTAGAATCTTTGAGTGTATATACATAAATACATACCTTAGAATTTCAACTCTAAAGTTTGCAGTTACAGTAAATAAAAAGAAAGCATTCATCACACATGAAGATCACTTTAAATTTTAGAATCTTATAGATTTAGCTACTTATTACAATTTGTATGCTGTACCTCATATAACCAAAGTTATTTAAAAATTATAATAATTATACTCATACATATATGCTTTATACTCTTGCCTTCAAAATGATTACAAATGATATATTTAACTCAGAAACTGAAGCTGTTTCTTTGAACATTAAATAAAGCTGTATTCATAGATTCTAATACACCTACTGAAAAGTCTTTTGCATTAAAGATGCATATTTGATTTGTTATGCATACCTCAGATTAGTGGCTTTAACCTGATTTCCCAGCCAACAAATAATCTCAATTGTTGTATTTTCAGTAGATAAATCACCCTCTGTTCTTCCCTTAAAAATACTTTACAATAAATAAAAGGTAGTTGTCTTCTGAAGCATAAACATTTGCTGCTAAAATTTAGTGTACAAAGCTTCAAATGGTGAAATGGTAGACATAAAGAACAAATGATCCTTTAATTCCTTCATTTTAAATGTTTACAAGAAAAAGTATTGCAGGCCTGATGTGGGGATGTCTTGTTTCTTTTACTGCAATTTCCAGCAAAATTATTGTTAAATGCTTTGCTAAACTGCCCCATTTACAAAACAAGTTCTTATATTACTGCAATTTCTTAGTTTGATGGAGCTATACATCCCTGGGTATGTGCTGAAACAGAGCCTATTCATGTTATTAAAGCTATATGACCAAGTTGTCAAATAATTTGTGTCCTAACTACTACAACATCTAAGGGACTGTGCTTCTTTGAGTTTTTCTGGCCCTAGAATAAGAAAATGGCAATGTTGAAAATAATCTTTGAGCTCCTTATGGGTATAGACAATATTATCTGCTGTACATAGTCATGTTAGAATAAACAAAAGCAAGTCCATCCAAAGAATATTGTAGGTATTTAAAAGTTTAGCTTGGGTCTCTAAAGCAAATGGATCATATTCTGCTGTAGGATACATGCATATGCTATATTCAGTAACTATCCTCTATCATCTTCACTCAGATATAATTAGCATTACCATTGGAGCACTTTGTTGGCAGAACCAATTAAAAAAAAAACTATAATATTTAAAGGCCAGTAAAATTCTGCACACTTACTATTGAGAATAGTAGTTATTTTTATTTAACCTAAAGATAAATCTATTTATTTTGTTATCTTTAAAAATTCTTTCTTACTTTCTAAAATTTTCCATAGACTAGTCAAATAAAACCAAATCTTATTATATTATTTGCTAAATATAAAGATGTCAATATGAATAGCATTCTCTATTTTGACTTACTAAATTTTTCAAGGTATTTTATCTATATTAAGGGTCACTTGAATGTTTACTATTAACATTCCCACTTAACCATGTTTTCTTTGAGTTAATGATAACCCTTGTGTTGTGGATCTCTAGAAAAATATGTGTGTATATATATATATATATACATACATACATGTACAGACACGATTACATCTGAACATGACCTAAATACACCTAAATTCAGTACAGAGGAAAAAGCTTATAAGACTCAGTCTCAAAGACTGGAAAAGATGTATCTTCTAGGAATCATGAACAAAGGAATTTTGTACAAAGAATGAAGTGCTCACAAACTTTTACAAAAGATGGAGGAACAAAATTCAGGCAAAGTCATCTCCAGCTCTCAGGCTGGCCTGAAGGAATATCAATGGTCAGAGGTGACTGTAATCCATGAACATCACTGAGACTGCTCTAAAACTATGTATCTGCCAAACCCTTCCATATATCCTGTGGCTTGTAGAAAGAGAATGATAACTTCTTTCTCTCTTTTATCTTCCAAATGTCTCACTAGTATTTTCTCATTAGAGCATTTGGTTTCCAGACATCCAACCCCTTCGATACAGGAAATATTTTGAAAGGGATGGAGACCAAACAGTGAGGAACATCCATGGCAACATGTGTCAGATTCTCAACACAAAACTTGACAAATAGTGAGGAATAAATACAGTAGTGTGTGATGGTGACTTTATGTCCTCAGTTCTCTGATGGGTTGAAAAAAAATAAACTGGTTTTTTTGGAGTTTTTGCCTGCTCAGCTAATTCTCATTATAAAAGAGTTTTGGTATACTGAAACTTTATATAACAACAATTAACTGTGGAATCAACAGCTTAAAATATCATTTTTGATTCTAGTTCTATCACTTAATTTGATACCAACTTTTACTGTAGGATGTTTTCTTCTATCTACATTTTCATTCTTTCCTGCTATTAATAAGTACATATTTTCTGTGTATATGCTCAATAAATGTTTATAAAATTAAATTACAAACTAATGTTGTGGCCCTTCTACTGAGAGATAAAGGAATCAAACCTGGGGATGAAAGAAACCTCAGAATGTCTCATACAAAGCTGGATTAAACACAGAGTTAAATGGGATATTTCTTAGCTAATCTGAATAATTCATAATTTGTAACAATTTGCAATATCTCAGTCAAAGTGAACTTTTTTTCTGTCTTTCATTTAAGAAGGACTTATTTCGGCTTTTTCTTTCATTTTGAAGAAAATATCTTCACACCTATAGCTAGAAGAGTCAATTCACACCCATTTTTAATGCAATTTTGAGAAATACATCCTTTGTTTTTCACTTTAAAATCCTTGAATTCAATAGTGTTCATGTTTTTAAGAAGCCTTATTAAAGAAAGAGGAAGTGAAGTCATTCAGTAGTGCCCTACTCTGCGACCCCATGGACTGTAGCCTGCCAAGCTAATCCATCCATGGAATTTTCCAGGCAAGAACACTGTAGTGGTTTGCCATTTCCTTCTCCAGGGGATCATCCTGACCCAGGAGTGAAACCCGGGTCTCCTGCACTGCAGGGAGACTCTTTACCGTCTGAGCCACCAGGGAAGCCTTATTAAATAAATAGTCAAAAAGTTAATAGTGATTTTGGTATAAAAAATAGAAAGTGGTTTGCTTCATATCTTACTTCTATCACCCTAACTTGCTTTTATGGCATGTTATGCTATTTTTTAAAATCTTTTCATGGAAGTTTATTTTTAGTATAGATTGTTGAATTTCAGGCAGGTGTATAGATTTAGTTTTTGCTAAGAATGACAAATTATCTTTTGCAACAGAGAAGTTCATCTGTATCTTGCTGTCAAGAGTGGTTATAATAATTATTGTTGCAAATAAAGAGGAATTTAGCCTAAAAAATAAAACATCATAACGTTGCAAGCAGTTACATAAATTGAGATAGAAGTCTGAATTGGTAATGTAGCTAAAGCAGTCTTAAAAGGAATATGTTTAAATTGTGTTCATCGTTGGAATTCTCTGGAAAATAAATAACTTCATTCTAATTACCATATCTAAACTAAAATATTTGGGGGTAACTACAGGGTTTACTCATAAAAGTAGATCTGAAATTTTACTTAGAGATGAAAAACAGTCAAGACGGAAATTTTTCTAGCTGAACTAGAAATCTTTTGTTAATTACCACATAGCATTTAACATAAATCAATCTGAGCCATCAGAAAAAGCACCATAAAACAAAGACTTTTTTAAAATTTTACTATTTTGATCCACCCTTTATAAAACAAACTGCAAATGCATTATACTTTGTTAAAAATCTATAGGATGCTTATCATTCAAAGGCAGTATTTATCATATTCAATTTATGGGCAGACCTAAGTATTTCTCAAACTCTTGTCAGATTACCACCTGTATTAAAAAGCATCTGCTTTGCTCAATTATTGTGTTGACTTTTTGACTCCTTCCTAAACTTATGAAATGAGAATGTGTGGGATGTGTACTGAAATTCTGCACTGTCAGCAGAATGCCTTTCCTTATCACACTGAAGTTGAGAATTAAGAATTACTGTTCTATAAAAGACTGAATATTTGGTTTCTATCAATTCAGGCATATTTGTAAATCAGTAAGATTTCATAATAAAAATGATAATACAAGGTAACTTTCAGATGGAAAAAAAAACTCCACAAATTATAGACAACTTATGTATTAGATATAAATAGATATAATACTGAAGGGAGAAGAACAAAAGTAAGTAGTACTTATTTATTCATTTATTCAAGAAATATTATTAACCTCCCACTGAGGGCAGTGTTATAGAAAGTGTGTTCAGCATTTAAAAGAAAAAAGTACTATCCTCTTATGACACTTACAGGAAAAACTCAGATAATAAAAAAGGCAATAAAATGGGAAAGAGAAGAAAATGGAACTGAGTAAGGAGCACCAAGACTGTCAAGGAGACAAGGTAGTAGAATTTAAAACAGTGATCAGAGGTGACCATGTTGAGAAAATCTTTGAATCAAGATTTGAATAAAGTGATGGATTTAGTCATGATAAGCATTCCAAGAAGAAGAAGAAGCAATCCATGCAAAGGCATTATAGACTATACCTTCTTTCTAGATAGCCATATATTCTTGATTATCACTCATTTCACCAAAGGAAAATAATTTCTGACATATATTCTCTTGATCAAAGACCCCTTTGATGCTGCTGTAGTTTTTCATTAATGTGGATTTCTTCCTGGAGGATTTCAAATACCAATTAAAGACTGATCTATCTTTCCTAGGAACAGAGTAAGGTTAAGTTATATACTCTTGCTATATACTCTGGAAATCTAAACTGCATTATAAACAGTATAATAGATGCTAACTTAGGGGTTCATTGATGAGAACAGCAGACATAATTGTGAATTATGCACACAATGTAAATTCTTTATGATTGTCTTGCTCTTCTCTTCTTATATTTTAATATCTCTTACCATAAAGTATAGTTAGATTTTAGTGCATTAAATGTTTATATGATGACAAACCATTTTACCAATGGCCTGAGCAAAAGTAAATAGCTCTTTACCTACGGATGATATTGTGTTAATCAGAACCCATGTAAAATATATGTTCAAATTCAGTAACAGATTTTTTTTTATTTGTGACATAAAATCAGATATATAAAGAATATAAGAAGCATAGTAAGATGAAAAAGAAAATAGAAGAAATATGTATCTTGAAAAACATCATTAGTTTTCACGTCAATTCTTAAAGTTAGAATTTATTTTATTGACTCTTCATCACTATAATGAAATCAACATGTCTCCCATGATAGTTTTTCTTAAAGATTTATAATATTAGTAATATTCTAGTAACTATATGGAACAAATTAATTTAAGTCCATGATGAAACATTTATTCACAATCTTGATTAACAGTATCATCATCAACTCAGAAAAAGAATGGAAAATCTTTTCATTCTCATTTTTCAAATTAAAAAATTAGTCTCAAAAATTAAATTAAATTGTGATAGAATAGTTGATTTTCAAACTGAAGTCTTTCCACTTAATGGCTGCACATTTTATGTTTGCAAACTGATTTTTATTGTGATTTATAGTAAAGGAAATATTTTATCTTGTGATAATCTGTGGTAGCCAGTCTTCCAGAAGGTACACATTTCTTTCATTTATGAAATTATGACACAACATTAAGTTTCCAATGAAGCCTGAAACAGAATCACTAACTCCTGCCATTTTCACCATCCATAGTTCTTTTCCACATTAAATAGGGATGACTTTTCTAACTGAAAGGAAATGATGAAATTGATGGAGTGTGCAGTCAAAGGTGACTCACAAATGACATCAAGGATTCCATCTTGCCTTTTCTTTTGATCATCATGCTCTGGAGGATCGGCTGTTACGTCAAAAGGAACTGAGGCTTCCTGTGAAAACTACTTGAGTGTGCCATCCTGGAAACAGATCATCCAGTCTGAGTCAAGCCATCATATGGCTCCAACTCTGGCTATCATCTTTAAAAAAAAAAATATTGGCTGTGCTGGGCCTTTGTTGCTACACAGGCTTTTCTCTAGTTGTGGTGAGCAGGGGCTACTCTCTGTTGCAGTGTGTGGGCTTCTCACTGTGGTGATCTCTCTTGTTGTGGAGCTCAGGCTGTAGGAGCGAGGGCTTGGGTAGATGCAGTTCCTGGGCTCTACAGCACAGGCTCAACAGTTGTGATGCATGAGCTTACTTGCTCCCCAGCATATGGGACCTTCCTGGACCAGGGATGGAAACCGTGTCTCCTGCATTGTCAGGCAGATTGTTTACCACTAAGCCACCAGGGAACCATTGGCCATCATCCTGATCGAACCTCATGAAAGAATCTGCATTGGATCTACCACATAGTTCAGTTCAGTCGCTCAGTCGTGTCCGACTCTTTGCAACCCCATGAATCGCAGCAAGCCAAGCCTCCCTGTCCATCACCAACTCCCGGAGTTCACTCAGACTCATGTCCATCGAGTCAGTGATGCAATCCAGCCATCTCATCCTCTGTTGTCCCCTTCTCCTCCTGCTCCCAATCCCTCCCAGCATCAGAGCACTTTCCAATGAGTCAGCTCTTCACATGAGGTGGCCAAAGTATTGGAGTTTCAGCTTTAGCATCATTCCTTCCAAAGAAATCCCAGGGCTGATCTCCTTCAGAATGGACTGGGTGGATCTCCTTGCAGTCCAAGGGACTCTAAAGAGTATTCTCCAACACCACAGTTCAAAAGCATCAATTTTTTGGCACTCAGCCTTCTTCACAGTCCAACTCTCACATCCATACATGACCACAGGAAAACCATAGCCTTGACTAGACGGACCTTAGTCAGCAAAGTAATGTCTCTGTTTTTGAATATGCTGTCTAGGTTGGTCATAACTTTTCTTCCAAGGAGTAAAAGCATATTTTAATTTCATGGCTGCAGTCACCATCTGCAGTAATTTTGGAGCCCCCCCCCAAAAAAAAAGTCTGAAACTTTCCACTGTTTCCCCATCTATTTCCCATGAAGTGATGGGACCAGATGCCATGATCTTCATTTTCTGAATGTTGAGCTTTAAGCCAACTTTTTCACTCTCCTCTTTCACTTTCATCAAGAGGCTTTTTAGTTCCTCTTCAGTTTCTGCCATAAGGGTTGTGTCATCTGCATATCTCAGGTTATAGATATTTCTTCCAGAAATCTTGATTCCAGCTTGTGTTTCTTCCAGTCCAGTGTTTCTCATGATGTACTCTTCATAGAAGTTAAATAAGTAGGTTGACTATATACAGCCTTGACGTACTCCTTTTCCTATTTGGAACCAGTCTGTTGTTTCATTTCCAGTTCTAACTGTTGCTTCTTGACGTGCATACAGATTTCTCAAGAGGCAGGTCAGATGTTCGAGTGTTCCCATCTCTCTCAGAATATTTCACAGTTTATTGTGATCCACACAGTCAAAGGCTTTGGCATAGTCAATAAAGCAGAAATAGATGTTAGTTTTTCTGGAACTCTCTTGTTTTTTCCATGATCCAGCAGATGTTGGCAATTTGATCTCTGGTTCCTCTGCCTTTTCTAAAACCAGCTTGAACATCAGGAAGTTCACTGTTCCTGTATTGCTGAAGCCTGGCTTGGAGAATTTTGAGCATTACTTTACTAGCATGTGAGATGAGTGCAATTGTGTGGTAGTTTGAGCATTCTTTGGTGTTGCCTTTCTTTGGGATTGGGATGAAAACTGACCTTCTCCAGTCTGGTGGCCACTGCTGAGTTTTCCAAATTTGCTGGCATATTGAGTGCAACACTTTCACAGCATCATCTTTCAGGATTTGAAATAGCTCTAATGGAATTCCATCACCTCCACTAGCTTTGTTCATAGTGATGCTTTCTAAGGCCCACTTGACTTCACATTCCAGGATGTCTGGCTCTAGATGAGTGATCACACCATCGTGACTATCTGTCATTAAGATCTTTCTTGTACAGTTCTTCTGTGTATTCTTGCCACCTCTTCTTAATATCTTCTGCTTCTATTAGGTCCATACCATTTCTGTCCTTTGTCGAGCCCATCTTTGCATGAAATGTTCCCTTGGTATCTCTAATTTTCTTGAAGAGATCTCTAGTCTTTCCCATTCTGTTCCTTCCCTCTATTTCTTTGCATTGATCTCTGAAGAAGGCTTTCTTATCTCTTCTTGCTGTTCTTTGGAACTCTGCATTCAGATGCTTATATCTACCACATAAACCATTCCCAAACTCCTGACTGAATGACTCACTGTGAGTGGGTCATTTATTTTATTTTAAGCCACTATTTTGGATGATAATTTGTTATAAAGAAATATATAACTACTATTATCTCTTTGCACGTATGTAAAAATGTGAGGAAAAGGGGATGACAGAGGATGAGATGGCTGGATGGCATCATCGACTCAATGGATGTGAGTTTGAGTGAACTCCGGGAGTTTGTGATGGACAGGGAGGCCTGGCGTGCTGCAATACATGGGGTCGCAGAGTCGCACACGACTGAGCGACTGAACTGAACTGAATTCAAAAATGTAAATAAAGTAAACATTTCCCCAAATCAACACTTTCCCTTAAAACGTATAATTTATTTTTTCAATCCTGTTCTCTTATATTAAAATTATTCTGTTTATGACTCCTAAAAAGGCATTATTCCATGGGTTGATCATCATTATCATTACTATTCCACAAAGAGACTCAGTTGAATGCAGCTTCAAGTCTTGTTACAACTAGTTTAATGTTCTTGAACCATTTCCTCAGAGACCTTCTGGGTATTCACTGCTTGCCATTTATATCATTTGTTTATGAAATTGTGACATAAGATTACATTTCCAATGAAGTGTGAAACTAAAAGAAACAAAAAAAACAGTTCCTTCCTTAGGAAATATCTTATGTTGAATTGAAATGTAACTTTTTTTTTTTTAAACAGGGAGTTGTTTTTATTTTTTATTTTTTTAATTTTTATTTTTACTTTATTTTACTTTACAATACTATATTGGTTTTGCCATACAACTCTTGTTATGGGAATAGCACAGTAGAGTACTGTTCATTTTTTTTTACATGTCAGTTATGCATGTATTCAGGTCTCCTTGATGGCTCAGATGGTAAAGAATCTGCCTACAATGCTGGAGGCCTGGGTTCAATCCCTGGGTGGTCAAGATCCCCTGAAGAAGGGAAGGACTACCCACTCCAGTATTCTGGCATGGAGAATTCAACAGACAGAGGATCCTGAAATGTATTTAATTACTCTTCTGCTTTCCTTGAGATGTCTTTACAAGAACTGACTTCAGGAATCTTCCTTTCTTTGGTCCACATATTTTGGAGTTATCATTTTTTATTTTCTTTTTATTTTTTTTATAGTGTATCTTAGATGACAAAGATATTCTCTGGTAACTCAGCTTGAAAAGAATCGACCTGCAATGCAGGAGACCCCAGTTCAATTCCTGGATTGGGAAGATCCTGTGGAGAAGGGATAGGGTACCCACTCCAGTATTCCTGAGCTTCCCTGGTGGCTCAGATGGTAAAGAATATGCCTGCAGAGGGAGATCTGGATTCGATCCCTGGCTTTAGAAGACCCCCTAGAGAAAGAAATGGCAACCCACTCCGGTACTCTTGCCTGGAAAATCCCATGGACAGAGGAGCCTGGTAGGCTACAGTCCATGGGGTTGCAAAGAGTTGGACACAACTGAGAAACTGTACTTTACTAAAGAAGGAAACAGCTACCCACTCTAGTAATCTTGCCTGGAGAGTTCCATAGATAGTGGAACCTGGCAGGCTACAGTGTATTGAGTTATGAAAAATTGGACACAACTGAGTGACTTTCATTTCACTTCTTAAATGATAAAAGATTGGCAAAAATTATGCTAGAATTAGAATTTTAATATGAATCCCAATCGTATGAATGCCTTCTGAGGCAATTTCCTTATTGTAAAGTGGCTTGAAATGGCAACCCACTCCAGTACTCTTGTCTGGAAAATCCCATGGACGCAGAAGCCTGGTAGGCTACAGTCCATGTGGTCACAAAGGGTTGAACACTACTGAGCGACTTCACTTTCCTTTCATGCTGCTGACTAATATCAAATTACGGCAAATCAGTACTTGTAGCCATACTTTTTCCCATATTAGAAATTATCAGATACTTCCCTAGCAGTCCAGTGATTAAGAATCTGCCTGCCAACAAAGGGGACAAGGGTTTGATCCTGGTCTGGGAAGATCCTATATGCCTCCGGGCAACTAAGCCTGCGTGCTGCAAGTACTGAAGCCCGAGTGCCGCAACTGCTGACGCCCATGCACCCTAGAGCCTGTGCTCTGCAGCAAGAGAAGCCACTTCAATATGAAACCCAAGCACCACAACAAGAGGGTAGTCCCTACTTGCTGCAAAAAGAGAAAGCCCTGGTGCCGCAAAGAAGATTCAGCACAGCCAACATGAATGAATTACCCAAATAATTAATTAAATTAAAAAAATAATTATCAACTAATGGTACCCTTTTCATTTACTTGAACACTTTTTAGCCTAATTTTAAATTTTTGTGTCAAGCAAGTGACTAGTGTCAATCACAACTCCTGAGCAATGAGAATTTACTATTGTAGAAACAAAATGATATTGTGGTTAAACACTTGCACTCTGATGCCAGACTTCTTGGGTTGAACCCATAGTCTGCCATCAGGAAGTAGTGTAAGTGTTGGGGAATTACTTATATGTGTCTTATATGTGTACAATGAGAATGATAATAGCTGCCTCTTGATATTGTTACAAATTTACATTTTTTAAAAGCAGTTTGTCATCATCTTTTATCTTAAAAAAGGTCATGGGATTGGTTCCCATTCAAGTGAGCTTAAGAAAGAAATATATCAAATGCAGACTGTCAAATGTAAAGTATATTTGATATTTGGCCTTAAAACTACTAGCTATCATTATCTGTTGCTCTCATGTTTCTCACTCAACTCACCTTACAAAATAGCTAGTAATTACTTAATTTATGTTAATAGTAGACACTACTGAATGTCCTATATGTGTTACTTACTTTAAAATTCAATCTTGTAAGAAAATCATTATTCCCATTTTCTAGATAAGGACATTAAAACTTAAAAAAAATTAAATCACCTTAAAGGTTACTTTTAAGGGACAGTTCAACAAACTCAGCATAATTTGTAAATTGTCTAGATTATCCAGAAGATCAGCTACTGATAACCTTAGACTCAGTTTGAAGATAATGAAAAGTTAGCCCAGAACTGCTGGGAAAGTCAGAAAGCCTGTTCCAGTTCATGCTAGGGACCCTCCCAGCTCTTGATCTGGAATCTCTGCATTTTGTAGGTAAATCTAGAATGGTTAAAAAAATCTTTTCTCTATTTATCTTCAGTGATATCACTTCAAAATACTTGGGGTGAAGAAGCAGAATAAGTTTTGAAAGAAATAAAAAAAAGGAAATCTTGTTGAAAAATGCAGGTCAGATTATCCAGATAATCTTGTTGGAAAAAAAAAAAGTACACATCAATAAGAAACTTTCAGATTAAAATATTATTAGGTTGTGTATCTGAATGATGGAATACTGGGGTTACTTACTATTCTCAGAGAGACCACTTGCTTTATATTTATAGAAACTTGGCCGTCATCCCTTTTTGGAATTTACTGAATTCATTCCCCCTTGGAGTGTCAGCCTGCATCCAGTAATTGATCCATGTGGGAATACAAATTCTTGAGTCTTTTCCCAATTTGAGACAGCTTTGAAGGGTTATTCCATCTTAACAATTATCCATCCGTAGCATTAGTTCAGACTTTCCACAGATACCTTCTCACTGCTTTACTTCATCCTCTGCCCACTCTTTCCTTCATTTCCTTGCTGCAGATGTTAATCATAAGACATTGCTAATAGATCTTCGGCATGCTAATATTCATCTCAGAATTCATTTCCCAGGGATCCCAAGCTGACTAGAGCAAGTTTATTAGTAAAGTATATATTCTCTCTAAGCAAACCTTTCACCAAACAAGTTTTATTATCAAATACTTTACAGGCCATGAGCTAAGCGGTATAGATTTGGAGCAGTACTTCACTGAAATACTTTATTTTTGTTTTTTCATTTTGATTTTCAGTGTTTTTGTTTTTGTTTTTAGTATGTCAAACTGGCTTAATTGACTTAGAGCATTAGACTTAAAGGAGTATAATGCTCCTTTAACTTCTTGGTACACTGAAGGCTGTTTCTGCTTCTAATTTTTGCAAATTCCAAGTAACCTTTCTTCCTAAATTGTTTTCTTGATAATTTCTAACTTTGGATTTCAGCCACCCATAACACAGAGAGTTTTGAAATAAATATCATGTTTGTATAATAGAAAAATTTGGAAAGACAATATTTACATCTATTTCCTGTAGAAAATTTAGATATTACAAATCCAATTTAGTTTATATTTCTTTTTATTTGGAATTTCAATTATATATAAATCTAAGCCTTTTGGCAGAGCCTAAAATTCATTTCTTGCTTTTGAATTTATGTTTAGCTTTAAAAAATCCCTTGTTATCTGATCTTTCCTAATTTTTAACAACTTATTCCCACTATTATAAATATCAAGCCACCATAAGAAGAAGAAATTGCTTTTTGCTCACTTTTTAAAATTTCATGTTAAGAAGAAACAGAATTGGATTTTAATGACTCAACATAAGCAGAAGGCAAAGGCACAATCTTCTAATCTTCTAATATGAAGGCTAATTATGTGGAAGGTGATGGCCAGATGTCCCCTCTTCCCTTTAGGCACAGAACAAGGATAAGGGAGCTAAAGCCTCACATGAGGGATTCAAAAATCACACTCAGAAAATCATTAAGCATCCAGGCTATTCTTAGAGATGACTGCACTGAAACTTCAAAGAAAGGAAAAAAAAAAAAAAACCACAATCCTTTGCTGCAAACCCTTATTTAAATGAAATCCTACATTCAAGGCACGACAAATGAAAAAGAATTGGTGTATAGGAAAATGTGTGTGGGTTGCCGAGTAAAAGGGCTACTGAATTTTTCCAAGTATTGTTCATAATATATTACATTGGTTCAAATTTGAATGAATCATGTTTGTTGCATTACTATTTATTCAATTTTATACTAGGGAAAAGAATAGAAGTACTTCAGATTTTTCTGACACTGTAACATAATGTTCAATTTCAGCACTTATTTGCAAATCAAATAATGGAGCCTAAATTATCTTCTGTATATAAAGCAAAAGAGACTATTTTCTAGAAACTGTTTGAGAGGGCTTCCCTGGTTGCCCAGTGTTTAAGAATCCACCTTGCAATGCAAGGGACATGGTTCTATCCCTGGTCCAGGAAGATCCCGCAGGGAGTGGACCAACTAAGTTGAGACCACATGGTGCAGTGACTGAAACCCTGCACCTAGAGCCTGTGCCCTACAAGAGAAGCCACTACAATAAGAAGACCACAATGAAAAGTAGCCCCTGCTTGCCGCAACTAGAGAAAGCCTATGTGCAGTAATGAAAACCCACTACAGTCAAAAAATAAAATAAGTAAGTCTTCTAAAAAAGAAACCATATGAAAAAATATTGCCAGAAATGATGATTAAAAGGAAATATATAACACCTAAAGGGCTAAAATCAATGATGAGCAATGAGTTTGTTTCAATACATAATCAGTACAAAATACTCAGTAGAAAAATTGGCAATAAAAAAGGTAAATTAAATGTACTTGGGAGAAAATATTTGCAAACAAAGTGACCAATGAGGGATTGCTGTTGTTCAGTCACTAAGTCATGTCTGACTCTTTGCAACCCCATGGACTGCAGCATACCATGCTCCTCTGTCCTTCATTATTTCCTGGAGTTTGCTCAAATCCATGCCCATTGAGTCAGTGATGCCATATAACTGTTTGATCCTCTGCTGTCCTTTTGCCTTTGTACTTTCTCCTTTTACCTTCAATATTTACCAACATCGGGGTTTTTTGAACTAGTCAACTGTTTTCATTAGGTGGCCAAAGTATTGGAGCTTCAGAATCAGTCCTTCCAATGAATATTCAGAGTCAATTTCCTTTAGGATTGACTGGTTTGATCTCCTTGCTGTCCAAGGGACTCTCATTGTCTTCTCCAGCAGCACAATTTGAAAGCATCAGTTCTTCAGTGTCCAGCCTTCTTTATGATCCTAGTCTCATATCCATCTTTGACTATATGAACCTTTGTCAGCAAAACAATCTTTCTGTTGACAAAGGTTTAGTCTCCAAGATATTCAAGCAGCTCAATATCAAGAAAAAAAAAAAACAAATCAAAGAATGGGTTAAGACCTAAATAGACATTTCTCCAAAGAAGTAGGACAATAAGCAAAAAATACATGAAAATATGTTCAGCATCATTAACATTGTTGTTGTTGTTCAGTCACCAAGTTATGTCTGACTCCAAGACCCCATGGACTGCAGCATGCCATGCTTCCCCATCCCTCTCCATCTCCTGGAGTTTGCCCAAGTTCATGTCCATTGAGTCAATGATGGCATCCAACCATCTGAACTTCTGTTGCCCTCTTCTTCAGCCTTCAAGCTTTCCCAGCACCAGGGCCTTTTCTGATGAGTCAGCTCTTCACATCAGGTGGCCAAAGTATTGAAGCTTCAACTCCAGCATTAGTCCTTCCAAAGAGTATTCAGAGTTCATTTCCTTTAGGATTGTCTGGTTTGATATCCTTGCAGTCCAAGGGACTCTCAAGAGTCTTCTTCAACACTACAGTTCAAAAACAACAATTCAAAAAATAAAAAATAAAAAAATAAATAAAAAAAAAACAATTCTTCAAAGTTCTGCCTTGTTTATCATCCAGCTTTCACATCTGTGCATGACTACTGCAAAGATCATAGCCTTAACTATATGGACCTTTGGAAATGTGATGTCTTTGATTTTTAACACACTGTCTAGGTTTGTCAAGCTTTTCTTTCAAGAAGCAATTGTCCCCTAATTTCAAGCCTGCAGTTGCCATCCACAGTGATTTTAGACACCAAGAAGAGGAAATCTGTCACTGCTTCCACCTTTTCCTCTTCCATTTGCCAGGAAGGGATGGGACTAGATGCCATGATCTTATTTTTTTTAATATTGAGTTCTAAGCTGGCTTTTTCGCTCTCCTCCTTCATCTTCATCAAGAGGCTCTTCAGTTCCTCTTTGTTTTCTGCTATAAGGGGAATATCCAACGTTATTGCTATTTCTCCCAGCAATCTTGATTCCAGCTTGTAATTAATCCAGCCTGACATTTCTCATGATATACTCAGTATATAAATTAAGTAAACAGGATGACAACATATGGCCCTGACATACTGTGGCAAGGAGATCAAACCAGTCAATCTTACAGGAAATCAGTCCTGAATATACATTGGAAAGACTGATACTGAATCTGAAGCTCCAATACTTTGGCCACCTGATTCAAATAACTGACTCATTGGAAAAGACCCTGATGCTAGGAAAGATTAAAGGCAGGAGGAGAAGAGGACGATAGAGGATGAGATGGTTGGATGGCATCACTGGCTCAATGGACATGAATTTGAGCAAGCTCCAGGAGTTGGTGATGGGCAGGGAAGCCTGGCATGCTTCCATCCATTGGGTCTCAAAGAGTCAGACACTACTGAGCAACTGAACTGAACTGATCTTAAAACATGTGGCTTCAATGGTCATTTTCAGCTGAGAAAAATAAGAAGGAGGTGTGGAGATCTGGGGCACAGGATACTTATATGGTCCAAGCTTAGAGATGGTGTATCTTCCGTTTATATCAAAGCGTGTCTATGATGCAGCAGCAGTAACTGCCCCTGAGGGTTTGCATAAATTCAATTGTAAAAGCTTCAATCCAGAACTACTGAATCAAAGTCTGCATTTTAATATGATCCCAATAATAGCAGAAGCACGCCAGCTGCGACAGACAGTGCAGAAGCATGGCCAAGACGAGCTACCCCACGTCAAAGGTCAGGGGTGGTGGCCAAGAGTGCCAGGCTGCGACAGAACAGAAATGGCCAAGAGGAGCTACCCCACGTCCGAGGCCAGGGGCAGTGGCCAAGACGAGCAAGCCCATGTCCAAGAAGCAGTGGCTACGTGGGTGCAGGAGGGCTGAGAGGAGCTACTCCATGTTCAAGGTCAGGAGTGGCAGCTGTGAGGAGATACCCCTTGTCCAAGGTAAGGAGCAGCGGCTGCACTTTGCTAGAGCAGCCAGGAAGAGATACCCCACGTCCAGGGTAAGAGAAACCCAAGTAAGATGGTAGGTGTTGCGAGACGGCATCAGAGGGCAGAAACACTGAAACCATACTCACAGAAAACTAACCAATCTAATCACACAGACCACAGCCTTGTCTAACTCAGTGCAACTAAGCTATGCCGTGTGGGGCCACCCAAGAAGGGCAGGTCATGGTGGAGTGGTCTGACAGAATGGGGTCCACTGGAGAAGGGAATTACAAACCACTTCAGTATTCTTGCCTTGAGAACCCCATGAACAGTATGAAAAGGCAAAATGATAGGATACTGAAAGAGGAACTCCCCAGGTCAGTAGGTGCCCAATATGCTACTGGAGATCAGTGGAGAAATAAGTCCAGAAAGAATGAAGGGATGGAGCCAAGGCAAAAACAATACCCAGCTGTAGATGTGACTGGTGATAGAGGCAAGGTCTGATGCTGTAAAGAACAATATTGCATAGAAACCTGGAATGTTAAGTCCATGAATCAAGGCAAATTGCAAGTGGTCCAACAGGAGATGGCAAGAGTGAACATCGATATTCTAGGAATCAGTGAACTAAAATGGACTGGAATGGGTGAATTTAACTCAGATGACCATTATATCTACTACTGCGGGCAGGAATCACTTATAAGAAATGGAGTAGCTATCATGGTCAACAAAAGAGTATGAAATGCAGTACTTGGATGTAACCTCAAAATTGACAGACTTATCTATGTTTGTTTCCAAGGCAAACCATTCAATATCACAGTAATCCAAGTCTATGCCAAAAATAGTAATGCTGAAAGAGGCGGAAATTGAATGGTTCTATGAAGACCTCCAACAACTTTTAGAACTAACACCCAAAAAAGATGTCCTTTTCATTATAGGGGACTGGAATGCAAAAATAAGAAGTCAAGAAGAACCTGGAATAACAGGAAATTTTGGCCTTGGAATACAGAATGAGGCAGGGCAAAGCTAGAGTTGTGCCAAGAGAATGCACTGGTCATAGCAAACACCCTCTTCCAACAACACAAGAGAAGACTCTACACATGGACATCACCAGATGGTCAACACCGAAATCAGATTGATTATATCTTTGCAGCCAAGATGGAGAAGCTCTATACAGTCAGCAAAAACAAGACTGGGAGCTGAGTGTGGCTCAGATCATGAACTCCTTATTGCCAAATTCAGACTCAATTGAAGAAAGTAGGGAAAACAGCTAGACCATTCAGTTATGACCTAAATCATATCCGTTATGATTATACAAAGAAAGTGAAAAATAGATTTCAGGGACTATATCTGATAGATAGAGTGCCTGAAGAACTATGGACTGAGGTTCATGACATTGTACAGGAGACAGGGATCAAGACCATCCCCATGGAAAAGAAATGCAAAAAAGCAAAATGGCTGTCTGGGGAAGCCTTAAAAAGAGCTGTGAAAAGGAGAGAAGTGGAAAGCAAAGGAGAAAAAGAAAGATATAAGCATCTGAATGCAGAGTTCCAAACAATAACAAGCCTTCCTCAGTGATCAATGCAAAGAAATAGAGGAAGACAACAGAATGGGAAAGACTAGAGATCTCTTCAAGAAAATTAGAGATACCAAGGGAACATTTCATACAAAGATGGGCTCAATAAAGGAAAGAAATGGTATGTACCTAACAGAAGCAGAAGATACTAAGAAGAGGTGGCAACAATACACGTAAGAATGATACAAAAAAGATCTTCATGACCCAGATAATCACGATGGTGTGATCACTCACCTAGAGCCAGACATCCTGGTACGTGAAGTCAAGTAGGCCTTAGATAGCATCACTATGAACAAAGCTAGTGGAGGTGATGGAATTCCTGTTGAGCTATTTCAAATCCTGAAAGATGATGCTGTGAAAGTGCCACACTCAATATGCCAGCAAATTTGGAAAACTCAGCAGTGGCCAGCGGACTGGAGAAGGTCAGTTTTCATTCCAATCCCAAAGAAAGGCAATGCCAAAAAATGCTCAAACTACCACAATTGAATTCATCTCACATGCTAGTAAAGTAATGCTCAAAATTCTCCAAGCCAGGCTTCAGCAATACATGAACCATGAACTTCCTGATGTTCAAGCTGGTTTTAGAAAAGGCAGAGGAACCAGAGATCAAATTGCCAACATCTGCTGGATCATGGAAAAAGCAAGAGAGTTCCAGAAAAACATCCGTTTCTGCTTTATTGACTATGCCAAAGCCTTTGACTGTGTGGAACACAATAAACTGTGGAAAATCTGAAAGAGATGGGAATACCAGACCACCTGACCTGCCTCTTGAGAAATCTGTGTGCAGGTCAGGAAGCAACAGTTAGAACTGGACATGGAACAACAGACTGGTTCCAAATAGGAAAAGGAGTACGTCAAGGCTGTATATTGTCAACCTGCTTATTTAACTTATATACAGAGTACATCATGAGAAACGCTGGACTGGAAGAAGCACAAGCTGCAATGAAGATAGCTGGGAGAAATATCAATAACCTCAGATATGCAGATGACACCACCCTAATGGCAGAAAGTGAAGAGGAACTAAAAAGCCTCTTGATGAAAGTGAAAGAGGAGAGTGAAAAAGTTGGCTTAAAGCTCAACATTCATAAAACTAAGATATGGTATCTGGTCCCATCACTTCATGAGAAATAAATGAGGAAACAATGGAAACAGTGTCAGACTTTTTTTTTTTTTTTTGTAGGACTCCAGAATCACTGCAGATGGTGATTACAGCCATGAAATTAAAAGACGCTTACTCCTTGGAAGAGACGTTATGACCAGCTTAGATAACATTTTCAAAAGCAGAGACATTACTTTGCCAACAAAGATCCATCTAGTCAAGGCTATGGTTTTTGTTGTGGTCATGTGTAGATGTGAGAGTTGGACTGTGAAGAAAGCTGAGCACTGAAGAATTGATGCTTTTGAACTGTGGTGTTGGAGAAGACTCTTGAGAGTCCCTTGGACTGCAAGGAGATCCAACTAGTCCATTTAAAGGAGATCAGTCCTGGTTGTTCTTTGGAAGGAATGATGGTAAAGTGGAAACTCCAATACTTTGGACACCTGATGTGAAGAGTTGACTTATTGGAAAAGACTCTGATGCTGGGAGAGATTGGGGGCAGGAGAAGGGGATGACAGAGGAGGAGATGGCTGATGGCATCACTGACTAGATGGACATGAGTTTGAGTGAATTCCGGGAGTTGGTGATGGACAGGGAGGCCTGGCGTGCTGCAATTCATGGGGTCGGAAAGAGTCGGTCACGATGAGCAACTGGAATGAACTGAACTGAACTGATATGCAAATTAAAATGGACAACTTGGAAGAAATGGACTAATTCTTAGAAAAGTACAACTTTCCAAAACTGAACCAGGAAGAAA
This sequence comes from Oryx dammah, assembly GCF_014754425.2. Classification (NCBI taxonomy): domain Eukaryota; kingdom Metazoa; phylum Chordata; class Mammalia; order Artiodactyla; family Bovidae; genus Oryx; species Oryx dammah. Next base: position 5,387,688 of record NW_024070198.1, read on the forward strand.
TAGAGAATCTTCACAGACCCTTCGCCAGCACAGAAATTGAAACTGTAACCAGAAATCATCCAACAAACAAAAGCCCAGGACCAGACGGCTTCACAGCTGAATTCTACCAAAAATTTAGAGAAGAGCTAATACCTATCCTACTCAAACTCTTTTAGAAAATTATAGCGGATGGCAAACTTCCAAACTCATTCTATGAGGCCACCATCACCCTAATACCAAAACCTGACAAAGGTGCCACAAAAAAAGAAAACTACAGGCCAGTATCACTGATGAACATAAATGCAAAAATCCTTAACAAAATTCTAGCAAACAGAATCCAATGACACATTAAAAAGATCATACATCATGACCAAATGGACTTTATCCCAGGGATGCAAGGATTCTTCAATATCCACAAATCAATCAATGTAATACACCACATTAACAAATTGAAAAATAAAAGCCATATGATTATCTCAATAGATGCAGAGAAAGCCTTTGACAAAATTCAACATCCGTTTATGATAAAAACTCTCCAGAAAGCAGGAATGGAAGGAACACACCTCAACATAATAAAAGCTATATATGACAAACCCACAGCAAACATTATTCTCAATGGTGAAAAATTGAAAGCATTTCCCCTACAGTCAGGAACAAGACAAGTGTGCCCACTCTCACCACTACTATTTAACATAGTTTTGGAAGTTTTGGCCACAGCAATCAGAGCAGAAAAAGAAATAAAAGGAATCCAGATCGGAAAAGAAGAAGTAAAACACTCATTGTTTGCAGATAACATGATCTTCTACATAGAAAACCCTAAAGATTCCACCAGAAAATTACTAGAGCTAGTCAATGAATATAGTAAAGTTGCAGGATATAAAATCAACACACACAAATCCCTTGCATTCCTATACACTAACAATGAGAAAACAGAAAGAGAAATTAAGGAAAAAATTCCATTCACCATTGCAACAAAAAGAATATAATACTTAGATATATATCTATCTAAAGAAATAAACAACCTATATAGAGAAAACTATAAAACACTGGTGAAGGAAATCAAAGAGGACACAAATAGAATGAGAAATATGCCGTGTTCATGGATAGGAAGAATCGATATAGTGAAAATGAGTATATCACCAAAAGCAATCTATAGATTCAATGCAATCCCTATCAAGCTACCAACAATATTTTTCAGATAACTAGAATAAATAATTTCACAATTTGTATGGAAATACAAAAAACCTCGAATAGCCAAAGCAATCTTGAGAAAGAAGAATGGAACTGGAGGAACCAACCTGCCTGACTTCAGACTATACTACAAAGCAACAGTCATCAAGACAGTATGGTAATGGCACAAAGACAGAAATAAAATTCAATGGAACGAAATTGAAAACCCAAAGATAAATCCACGCACCTATGGACACCTTATCTTTGACAAAGTAGGCAAGAATATACAATGGAGAAAAGACAATCTCTTTAACAGATGTCGCTGGGAAAACTGGTCAACCACTTGTAAAAGAATGAAACTAGATCATTTTCTAACAGCATACACAAAAATAAGTTCAAAATGGATTAAAGATCTAAATGTAAGACCAGAAACTATAAAACTTCTAGAGGAAAACATAGGCAAAACACTTTCCGACATAAACCAAGCAGGATCCTCTATGACCCACTTCACAGAATATTGGAAATTTAAACAAAAATAAACAAATGGGACTTAATTAAAATTAAAAGCTTCTGCACAACAAAGGAAACTAAAAGCAAGGTGAAAAGACAGCCTTCAGAATGGGAGAAAACCATAGCAAACGAAGCAATGGACAAAGAATTAATCTCAAAATTATACAAGCAACTCCTGAAGCTCAACTCCACAAAAATAAATGACCCAATCAAAAAGTGGGCCAAAGAACTAAACAGACATTTTTCCAAAGAAGACATACAGATCACAACAAACATATGAAAAAATGCTCAGCATCTTCATTATCAGAGAAATGCAAATCAAAACCACAATGAGGTACCATTTCACGCCAGTCAGAATGGCTGTGATCCAAAAGTCTACAAGCAATAAATGCTGGAGAAGATGTGAAGAAAAGGGAACCCTCTTACACTGTTTGTGGGAATGCAAACTAGTACAGCCACTATGGAGAACAGTGTGGAGATTCCTTAAAAAGCTAGAAATAGAACTGCCATATGACCCAGCAATCCCACTTCTGGGCATACACACAAAGGAAACCAGAATTGAAAGACACATGTCACCCCAGTGTTCATCGCAGCACTGTTTATAATAGCCAGGACATGGAAGCAACCTAGATGCCCATCAGCTGACAAATTGATTAGAAAGCTGTGGTACATATATACAGTAGAATTTTACTCAGCCATTAAAAGAATACATTTGAATCAGTTCTAATGAGGTGGATGAAACTGGAGCCTATTATACAAAGTGAAGTAAGCCAGAAAGAAAAACACCAATACAGTATACTAATGCATATATATGGAATTTAGAAAGATGGTAACAATAACCCTGTATGCGAGACAACAAAAGAAACACAGATATATAGAGCAGTCTTTTGGACTCTGTGGGAGAGGGCAAGGGCAGGATGATATGGGAGAATGGCATTGAAACATGTAAATTATCACATGTGAAACTAATCGCCAGTCCAGGTTTGATGCATGATACAGGGTGCTTAGGGCTGGTGCACTGGGATGACCCAGAGGGATGGGATAGGGAGGGAGGTGGGAGGGGGGTTCAGGATGGGGAACACATGTACACCCATGGCAGATTCATGTCCATGTATGGCAAAACCAATACAATATTTTAAAGTAAATAAATAAATAAAACTGAATTTTTTTTTAAAAAAAGAATCAGTCCTGAATATTCATTGGAAGGACTGATGCTGAAGCTGAAGCTCTGATACTTTGGCCACCTGATTCGAAGAACTGACTCATTGGAAAAGACCCTGATGCTAGGAAAGATTGAAGGCAGGAGGAGAAGGGGGGGACAGAGGATGAGATGATTGGATGGCATCACTGACCTAATGGACATGACTTTGAGCAAGGTTTGGGAGCTGGTGATGGACAGGGAGCAAAGAGATGGACAGGACTGAGCAACTGAACTGAACCGAACTGAACTGGAAAGTAAATTTGCTTATGTGACCTCTTTAAAATATATGAACTTGTCGACAAATTAATGTATTCATCTTTAAATTGAACATATACACACAGATATTTATATATATATCTTATTTTCCTATGGTTCATGGAAGTTTTGAATATCATATTTTTCCAAAGATGAGCTTAGTGAAGATGGTTGATATTTCACTATAATGATGGTTGACAAAATATCAATATGGCTCTTTGAACCAGTACGTTCTTCTTGATAATGCTATCATATCTGAAGCCTTATCACATTTAAATATTAATTTTCACAACCAAATTTAAAAAATGAACGTGTTTCCCAAATCCATAGGGAACAGACATAAAGCAAAACAGTATTAGACCATCCCCTGCTGTCCCGTGGCAGCTGCAGCTAATATTCATGGGCCAATACAATTTTACAGAACCAAACAGTTGAACTCCAAGATTAATACCTGGAATAATTAGTAGTCTTCTATACTTTAATTTTTAAAAATCTCCCATTTTTAGCATGTAATATATATTTTGTTGGGATTTCCCAGGTGACACTAGAGGTAAAGAACACAACTGCCAGTACAGGAGATATATGAAACATGGGTTTGATCCCTGGATTGGGAAGAACCCTCCCTCCTCCCCCTCACCCCCCAAGAGAAAGGCATGGCAACACACTCTAGTATTCTTACCTGGAGAATCCCATAGACAGAGGAACCTGGAGGGCTTCAGTCCAAAGTGTTGCAAAGAGTCAGACATGACTTAAAGTGACTTAGTACACACATATGCATATATATATTTGATTAATTTTTAAAAAACATTAAATAAGGAGTATTTTTTAAAAAAAAATTTTACAAAAAAAAGGAAAATATTGAGCAGCTATTTTTCTAAAGTGCTTATTATTATTATAATTTTTTTAAAAGTAGGCTTTTATTCCCCATGGAAAGAATGCTTGAGTATATTTCCTGTCAAGTAGACTCCTAGGTGCTCATATCTGAAAGAGACCTGGTAGTTTAACTCTTTTAAGATCTTATTCCCATGCAAAAATCAAAGAAGAAAGCACATCCTAAAGATCATATGGATACTTTGTAACAGAATCTGGATTAGCATCCTGGTTGATGTCCGGCCCATGGGTTGTGTTCCACTGTTGCACACTCCCTTTCCATTACTTATTAGAATATTTAATTTCTTTGACTTAAAGTTTGCCAGCTGGAATCAAGATTGCTGGGAAAAATATCAATAACCTCAGATATGCAGATGACACCACCCTTATGGCAGAAAATGAAGAGGAACTAAAAAGCCTGTTGATGAAAGTGAAAGAGGAGAGTGAAAAAGTTGGCTTAAAGCTCAACATTCAGAAAACGAAGATCATGGCATCTGGTCCCATCACTTCATGGCAAATAGATGGGGAAACAGTGGAAATAGATGGGGAAACAGTGGAAACAGTGTCAGACTTTATTTTGGGGGGCTCCAAAATCACTGCAGATGGTGATTGCAGCCATGAAATTAAAAGACACTTACTCCTTGGAAGAAAAGTTATGACCAACCTAGATAGCATATTCAAAAGCAGAGACATTACTTTGCCAACAAAGGGATGTCTAGTCAAGGCTATGGTTTTTCCATTGGTTATGTATGGATGTGAGAGCTGGACTGTGAAGAAAGCTGAGCGCTGAAGAATGATGCTTTTGAACTGTGGTGTTGGAGAAGATTCTTGAGAGTCCCTTGAACTGCAAGGAGATCCAATCAGTCCATTCTAAAGATCAGTCTTGGGTGTTCTTTGGAAGGAATGATGCTAAAGCTGAAACTCCAATACTTTGACCACCTTATGTGAAGAGTTGACTCATTGGAAAAGACTCTGATGCTGGGTGGGATTGGGGGCAGGAGGCGAAGGGGAAAACAGAGCATGAGATGGCTGCCTGAATGGCATCACCGACTAGATGGACGTGAGTTTGTGTGAACTCCGGAAGTTGGTGATGGACAGGGAAGCCTGGCGTACTACAATTCATAGGATCGCAAAGAGTCAGACATGACTGAATGACTGAACTGAACTGAACTGAAAATTTGCTTACTTTCAACACTTGAAGAAAACTGTTGTAACAATCATGACTCATTTATTATTTAACATACTCATATATTGTGGATATTCTTACTCAAAGGCTAGGATAATTCTACTTTTGAATATAAATCCCCTGAACCATTGTTTGCATAATAAAATTTAGTGAATTGATTTTTGGTCAAACTAAATATTTTATATAACTGCCTGGCTATTTTTGTAAGTGGTTATCCCACCAACTTGGCCATGTGTAAGGAAAAATAATGATCAATAAGTTTAGAAAATTCATACTATAAGGACTGCTCTATTTCGGTGCCCCACTTCACCCACAATTTTCTAAGGAATTCAGCTTCAAATTAGAATTGCCATCAATTTCTAAAATAATTTTAGTTGCACATGTTGACATCTGAAAAATATAAAAAATAAATAAAAGTGATTTCCCATAGGGAAAAAAGGATGAACACCATTCTTTTCTGGTCCCTTTTAAATGTCTCACCATTTCTTGGAAATAATAAGGTAGCAAAACTTTACTACACTAAGAGAGTAAAGGGTATCCTATCAAAGACTTTTCACCCCCCGCCTTTGTATTGTGGTAGTTATTTGGAATCATTAGGAAAGACTCACTTTAGGATAAAGAGCATATATATGTATATGAATCAGTCAGTAAGTGCTTTTTATTGTAAATATCCTTTCCTCATCCCAGGTTTTATGACAACATAAGACAGTAGACTTGTAAACATAAATATTCAATTCCATCATGATATCTGGGTCTCCGAAAAGCTTTCTTTATAATAGAGGATCTATTTCAGTGGTAAAGCTTGTATGTTTACAAAGTATTTCATTAGCAATGTCAGGAAAATGGAATAGAAAATTTCTAGATGAAACTTGCATATTAAGAGTGTGATTGCATTCAAAATGATGAAGCTGACAGTGTATAAAAAGTTATTCACCAACAATGAAATTATATTATCTATCAGCAAAAAAAGAGAAACTGACAAATCTGAAATGATTTGATGCATAATTCTTGGCCTCCTAGGAAAACACAAGTTACCTGGGAAAAAAACATTAACCATATATTTAATTCAATATTAAATAATGGAATGAAAACTTGTGGAAAGAGACTGTATTTTTTGTTCAAGAGAATCAGTTCTACTAAAGCAGATTAGACACACAAAGAAAACTGAGGCAGTCACATTCTTTAAAAAAAAGCAAGAAGCCATTGAAAATATGCAGAAAATGACCCTAACCAAGCCTGTCAGTTGTATAAATGAAGTTGCTCAATCGTGTCTGACTATTTGCAAGCCCATGGTCCATAGCCTACCAGACTCCTCCATCCATGGAATTTTCCAGGCAAGAGTACTGGAGTGGGTTGCCATTTCCTTCTTGAGGAGATCTTCCCAACCCAGGGATTGAACACAGGTCTCCTGCATTGCAGGCAGACACTTTACCGTCTGAGCCACCAGGGACGCCCTCAGTTATTTAATATAGAGAAAATCAAAATAGAGGACTTGTGGGATGTGTTCTATGGGAAAATGTTAAAAAAAAAAAAAGCCAAAAATATACATATAGAAAAATTAGTTTTTAAAATTTAAATTTACTTTGAAACATAAACCATGCATACTCTTAGAGTAGCTTTCCCAGGGCTAAGACTTGTTTCTCAGTGAACTCAGAAGTAAGCAAAAGAGATTCAAGCAGCTGAGAATCTTGTCTCAAACTTCCGTTGTAAGTGAAGGTTTCTTGAGTCAGGATATGTATGTGTGTGTGTGTGTGAGTGTGTGTGTGTTAGTGGCTCAGTTGTGTCCAAATCTTTGAGACCCCATAAACTGCAGCTCACCAGGCTCCTTTTACTGATGGAAGGTTATCTAGTGAAAGAAGACATTTAGAAAAGGCTGTTTTGCCAATGTTTCCAGAGCAATAAAGAGATCAAAGTGGTACAGATCTCGTTGGAGATTCTATTCACTTACAACTGCTATTCTAATTTAATCATCTTGTCCTTAAGGGCAGAGGAGTCAAGTGAGTTTCTGAAAATTTGGTACTTAGCTAAAGGTGTAAACTTATTCTATTTTTTCCTTTGAATAATTAAATCTCCCTTTTTCATACCAGGAGGTTTTTATCTCTGATATGGTCAAGGGTGATAATTTTTATTAAAAAGTTAGTCTAGAAAATCACAACTCTCAATCAGTTCAGTTCAGTTGCTCAGTCATGTCCGACTCCTTGCGACCCCATGAATTGCAGTACGCCAGGCCTCCCTGTCCATCACCAACTCCCGGAGTTCACTCAGACTCACGTCCATCAGCTCTTCACATGAGGTGGCCAAAGTACTGGAGTTTCAGCTTTAGCATCATTCCTTCCAAAGAAATCCCAGGGCTTATCTCCCTCAGAATGGACTGGTTGGATCTCCTTGCAGTCCAAGGGACTCTCAAGAGTCTTCTCCAACACCACATGCAAAGAGTTGACTCATTGGAAAAGACTCTGATGCTGGGAGGGATTAGGGGCAGGAGGAGAAGGGGACAACAGAGGATGAGATGGCTGGATGGCATCACTGACACAAGGGACATGAGTTTGAGTGAACTCCGGGAGTTGGTGATGGACAGGGAGGCCTGGTGTGGTGCGATTCACGGGGTCGCATAGAGTTGGATACGATTGAGCGACGGAACTGAACTGAACTGAACTGAACTGAACTGAACTGAACTGAAGGCCATTCTAGGGCTGTTAAGTCCCCATTTGGAATGCTACATGATTTTACATTAACTAGTGTCACTCATCATTTATAAATTATTTTTTTTAATGGAATAAGAAAAAAAGATTATTACACAGCAATCTGAGGGGAAAAATCATCTAGAATTTTCTTTGTCTCCAACCTCTAATATTCTACAACAAAATCAGCCATACTTCAGTCAACAGAGATTTTTTTTCTATTTGTCTTTATTCAATAAGCTCAAAACATTGCATTAAGTTTTCATAAAACAACTCTTTTCAGTGTTACATGTGTTTGATTTGCACAACAAAATCAAATTACATAATTTCAAATAGTTTGTATAACTGGCTTAGTGACAAAGATAGTTTGAATATTTATTAGTGAACATTAGCTTACCTCTCCCTCCTACTGTGAACATAGCCTGCTTCTATATTCCACTGAGGCTGGGCTTGGCTATAGGACATGATTTGGTCAATGAGATGTTAATGGATGTGATTTCAGTATAGGCTTGACATATGCTGGCTCTCTTGTCCTTCTGTCATCACATCGAGAATAACATGCCTTGTGTAGCTGATTCTGCCAAAAAAATGAGAAAAGATTTGAGTAGAGCCACCCTTATGAACTCACAAATGCATAAAGAGTATAAGAAATACTACTGCTGTATACCACTGAGTTTTGAGGAATTTGTCAGCACTAGTAGATGGAAAGTAGAGAAATAAACTCAAATGACTATAAGGAAGCATTCAATTCAGCTTGTTAAAGTATATATATATATATGTTAATTTGGACTTCCCTGGTGGCTCAGACAGTAAAAAATCTGCCTGCAATGCAAAAGGCCTCCATCCAATCCCTGGGTCTGGAAGATCCCCTGGAGAAGGGAATGGCTACCCACCCCAGTGTTCTTGCCTGGAGAATTCCATGGACAGAGAAGCCTGGAGGGCTTCAGTCCATGGAGTCACAAAAAGTCAGAAAAAAAAAAAAAAAAAAACTGAGAAACTAAGCATATATGCAAACATGTCATGGAATTTAAAAAAAAAAAAAAACTGAGAGAAATTCTATTTCTATTTGTCTCAGGCCTTTGTATCCTTTGCTTGCATTGCTCTTCTAATAAAAAGTAATTTGGCCAGAAGTGTTTAGCATCATAGTGGGTCTTTAGATTGGGTCTAAAGTGTGGCTCAGCTGGTAAAGAATCCTCCTGCAATGCTGGAGACCTGGGTTTGATCCCTGGGTTGGGAAGATCCCCTGGAGAAGGGAAAGGCTACCCACTCCAGTATTCTGGCCTGGACTATACAGTCCATGGAGTCACAAAGAATCGTACATGACTGCGAGACTTTCACTTTCACTTTCAAAAATACAGGACACACATATGATGATACAATGTTATTTGAAAGTTAATGAAAAAAACACATTTTATTTTATTTTATTTTTTTTTGCTATGGCCATTATTGGTAAAGCCTGTCACTGGAGTTGCCTTCTCAAAATCCTAGGGAGCCTGGGATCTTTGTTGAAAATAGCCCCATAATCTTTCTCTGTAAAATTTTTATAAAAGTATGTGTGAAGAGATGCAAGAACTCAGATATTGTAGAATATTATTTTAGCCTTGAGACAACACAGCATATCCATAAAAAGTCATAGTTTTTTTTTCTATAGTTCATATAATGTGATATTAAGACACCATTGCACATTTTGCTTTTTCTATGGATAAGTACTAGAAAGATATAAATATTTATTATGACCAAATATTAACATTCATTCAATATGCTTATGATTCATATTAAAGTAATGTATTCATTTAGTTATGGCTCTTTTGTTCAATTTAAAGACAATTTTAAAAGAACAATATTTTGAGGAAAATTGGAAGTCTTCATGTTTTTCTGTCTGAAATATAAATGTTAAATATGTAAGAAAATACAAAATTCAGAATATTGACCTGAAACCAACTGCCAAATATTTCTCTAGAAATGACAGATTTACTTTGGATCGAATTGCAATTTGGGGTCTGCAACCATGATGAGGCACATGCAAGTTCTACATAGAGGGGTAAAGGAAGTTAAGAGGGACATAGCAAACACAGAGTCCATGCCTTTTTGTTGGATGAGTCCTTGCCAGGAAAGGACTGTCTTTTTCCTACTGAGTGCTGTTATCCTCACAGGGCATAGGATTTCCTTCTTCTTGTCTCTCAGTTATATTTAATTGGGGTTTCTGTTTATTACATTACATTTCCCCTTTTTGATCAAGATCTTTCTCTGAAGTGTCACTGGTCAACAGGAATGTCAATGTCAGGAAAGACCTTTCCTGAATATAGTGTCTCACATAAGAAGGAAATCTATTAAGGTCACATTTGAAAAATAAGGAAAGTTAAGAGGGAAATGAAGATCATGGCATCCGGCCCCATCACTTCATGGGAAATAGATGGGGAAACAGTGGAAACAGTGTCAGACTTTATTTTTGGAGGTTCCAAAATCACTGCAGATGGTGATTGCAGCCATGAAATTAAAAGACGCTTACTCCTTGGAAGAAAAATTATGACCAACCTAGATAGCATATTCAAAAGCAGAGACATTACTTTGCCAACTAAGGTCCGTCTAGTCAAGGCTATGGTTTTTCCTGTGGTCATGTATGGATGTGAGAATTGGACTGTGAAGAAAGCTGAGTGCTGAAGAATCGATGCTTTTGAACTGTGGTGTTGGAGAAGACTCTTGAGAGTCCCTTGGACTGCAAGGAGATCCACCCAGTCCATTCTGAAGGAGATCAGCCCTGGGATTTCTTTGGAAGGAATGATTCTAAAGCTGAAACTCCAGTACTTTGGCCACCTCATGCGAAGAGTTGACTCATTGGAAAAGACCCTGATGCTGGGAGGGATTGGGGGCAGGAGGAGAAGGGGACGACCGAGGGTGAGATGGCTGGATGGCATCACGGATTCGATGGACGTGAGTCTGAGTGAACTCCGGGTGTTGGTGACGGATAGGGTGACCTGGTGTGCTGCAATTGATGGGGTCGCAAAGAGTCAGACATGACTGAGTGACTGAACTGAACTAAAGAGGGTAAACTCTCAGGTCCTCTTTATCTAAGTTCATCTGTTATTAAGATCTTAGACACTAGAGACAGTCTGAATTGTTATGTCATCATCAAAGTTTTGGTGACAAACTTCCAACAGCCTATTTGGGATATATTGAGAGAGTTGTCTCATCAACTGTCATCTGCTTCAACTCTGGGAAATCTTTACTTTTAGGTCACTGGATAATGGACAATTCTAGTCAAGGTTTTGTGCTTTCTTCCAGTGTGTCATATAAATACAAGAATCTATCCCTTGGAGTTTAATGTCACAAGGATTGATTAGCAGTACCCAAGAGGAGCATTTCTAGTGAGGTTAAAGAGAGTTCCTCTGGAGGGTTTTTTTTTTTTTTTTTTCCCACTAGGAAAAAACCTCCAAGTTGCAAACTCTGATGACTAAGGTCTTCATCTCTTGAGAGCATACAACAGAAAGATTTCTCTATGAAAGTAAAGTTATTTTTAATAGAAGCAATTAGACTTTTGCAATATTGGAGTATCTCACCTTTATCACCTGTGGGTCAAAAGAAGCAGGAACCAAATGCTTCTGGGCAGCCTGTGATTATCTCAAAGGGTGAAAGTTCATGAGTTCCAAAAAGGGTGGATCTCAGATTAAGAAGGACCAGGAGCAATAATTTTGGTCAAGGTATTCTGGGGACTTCTACACATTTTGCCAGGCTTCCTTGGTGGCTCATCAGTAAAGAATCCACCTGCAATGCACAAGATGTGAGTTTGACCCTTGGGTCAGGAAGATCTCCTAGGGAAGGAAATTGCAGCTCACTCCAGTATTCTTGCCTGGAAAATCCCATGAACGGAGGATCCCCAAGGACTACAGCCCATGGGGTCACAAAAGAGTAAGACACAACTAAACAACAGCACATTTTGCCAATTGAGTGTTAATAACTGAGACCTAATGATTGAGTCTTAGTGTGTCTGAGTAAATCAGAGGATTGAGGTTGGTAAACACAATGAAAGTATTGTAAAATGGCAAGACTTCTCAGTAAAACAGGATCCTCAATCACTATACAGTTTGAGAAGACTTTCCCAGTTAGAGATAATTTTTTTCCAAAACAACTTTAGCTACAAAGGATACAGTAGCCTGGCTACAAAGGAAGGCTTCAGTCCAGTGTGAAAATATACAGACCATGACTAAAATATATTTATATGCTTAGATGTAGGAAGCTGTAAGGAATTTATTTGCTAAACCTTGAAAGGTTCATTAGGCAAGTATCTTGTTAGAGCTTTTTAGCAACTAATCTATTTTCATCTTCAATTTTGTCATATTCTTTCAACTTCATTAAGAGTGTTTTATCAATTGAATATACAACATTGGTTTATTCTACCTTATATCGGGAATATTTTCCTTAGGCAACTCATTTTTCTTTCTTTAAAAGCACAGGTATCATTGTACATGAAATGGCAAGTGGTATCCTAACAACATTTTATTGTTCTTTGTTTTCTGACAGATGAACTAAAACTATATCTTTGTGGAGAATAACTCATCAATATTCAATAGAATTATGTAGAAAGATGTGAAAGCTCAGACTGCAGTTCTAGCTAAAAAAAAACTTCACGCTGGCTTGTCACAGAACATCCTACCAAGTTCTATCATTTTCCCTGGATTCTATGTAAACCCAGCAACAAAACAAGGCAAAATATGCAAATAAAACCCCTGGAACTGGAATCCATCAATGAAGAAAACAATTTCAATTTCAGAGGAGGAATAATTAGTTAAATAAATTCACTGAGATCTAAGTTTTAATTCCTCTTTCCAAATCTCCAACACTTCATTTTGATATGTTTCATATCTTTCAGAGTGGAAGTTTTATAGTTATTTTGTTGACTTTTTAAAAACTAATTTAGTGTAATATCAACATACAACAAGCATCTCTTGAACTTGATTACAAATGTAATTTGCAATCAATACCAATTCAAATAGCCATCTCACCTGTAATTTTACCAATACTGAGTTAAATGTTAAGAGAGAGCAGCTATTCTGTTTCATTCACCTATTGATCGCTAATACTGAATCAGTGATGCTCTCCGCGCTCTATTCACTACGTAAAAGCTGAGAATTACTAATCATTGTAACATGACATTTCACTTTTCCTAAAATTGAAAATCAAGCAGTTATTGTAAGTGTTCATTCCTTTGCATAATTACAAAAATAACCCTAGTGTAGAATTTATGTAGAATTTAAACTATTTAACAGACTGAAATATAAATGGTAACTCTGTAGTCTATTTCCAATAACCCCACGCACCCTTACACAGCCCTCCTGCTATCCTTCTTACAGAATCTCTTTCCTGTACTCTAGATGATGGGTGGGTAAATGTGAGAAGCTGGGTCTTTGAGAGCATTTACTTTACCTACACGGAATAATTGTATCACTCTGAGAAATAACAGCATGTATAACTCTCAAGAAGGTTTTCCCAGGACTTCCCTGGTTTTCCAGTGGTTAAACCTCTGTGTTCGGAATGCAGGGGACATGGATGCAGTCCAAGGCTGGTAAACTAAATTCTGCATGCTCCCTAGCATGGTCGAAAGAAAAGAAAGAAACAAACAAAAGAGAAAAGAAAAAGTTTTCCTCACTGGAGTTCAGAACAATCTCTTTTATTGACAATGCAAGTTCTTCATTCATGATCTCATTTTTTGTCAATTTTTTTCAGACAATTTCTCAGCTTTTCTACCAGGTAAAACTATTTAAGTTAGACAAGTCTATTTTCAAACCCACAATACCACTGGAATATAGCTTTTCTCATTCTAACATTAACATTTGGAAGAGGATGTATTACCATGACTCCATGTGACCAAACAGCTAGTTAACACATGAATATTTGTTTTCTTCCAGATCATACTGGCTTTCTATTTTTCAACCAGCTGGAGAAAAGTTTCCATTTTATGAGATTAGAATATATCTGAGCTTCCCTTGTGGCTCAGCTGGTAAAGAATCTGCCTGCAATGTGGGAGACCTGGGTTTGATCCATGGATTGGGCAGATCCCCTGGAGAAGGGAAAGGCTACCCACTCCAGGATTATGGCCTGGAGAATTCCATGGACTGTATAGTCCATGGAGTCACAAAGAGTTGTACATGACTGAGTGACTTTCACTCACTTCACTTGACAGAATATATCTAGATAACCTCCCTATTTTATGGTTGTAGTATATAATCTGGGAAAGATTGAAGGTAAAAGGAGCAAGGGCCAGCAGAAGATGAAGAGGTTAGATAGCATTACTGGCTCAGTGGACATGAATTTGAACAAACTCTGGGAGATAGTGGAGGTTAGAGAAGCCTGGCATACAGCAGACCATGGGGCTGCAAAGAGTAGGACACAGCGTCACGACTGAACAACAAAAAATACTGTATAACATAGTATAATCACGGGAGTAAAATCAACATCTCTACAGACCCAAGTGTTATAAGGTACATATAATCAAGAGGAGAGAAACTTTGAGGGGCGGTCTTCAAATTCTGCATAACACAGGAATATTCACAATTAAATTATGTTATCATATGGAAATGCCTAGAAATCTTATTAAAGCAAGTACATTTCTTTGCCTTTTTGTCAAAAGTCTCCCAAACAATCTATGATTCAGTGTTTCTAAACATAGATAATTCATTTCTTTCCAGTTTTGCAATAAACTCACTTTTTACCATTTTCATTATCTAGAATAGTTTTCTTGCCTTTTGCTAAACTTCTGATGCTTATTACACCTTAAATGGACAAACTCAGATTATGAAGCATAGAGTTATGTGTCAAGGATGAGTGCAAGAGTCTTTTGGTATAGTGGATATTCCTTCAATATGTATGATTGATGAATTTTTAGTGTATTATGTCTAATGACACCAGTATGGTTTACTTGGTAGTCAGTTATTTGCTTTGCTCTATTATATAATATTGTGGGAGAATGTCTACATATATGATTCATTACTATTCTATTATACATATTAAATTTTGCATTCTGGAATGTTTCTGACAATGGAATTGTGATTCCTTTTGTCTCTTAAAGCTATCAAGTTTGAGAGCATAGAAAACATAAAAATATTGTGTGCTTGGGATTTGTAAAAAAATTAATAAAGGATACATATTCCCATAGAATGATAGGTGTTAAAGAGCCCATATCTTGGGATCAACAGATCTGATTTTCAGTCTTAGATCCACTACTGATTAACAGAGAGACTGGTGAAGATATTTCATGTCTTTGAATAACTTCTTTCCTGTGAAGTAGTAATGAAAATAACTCACCTCCTTTTTATGATAATTACATAATAGTATAAAACAGTGTAAAAATAACTGTGAATTCTGAAGACTTTTTTGGTTAAATGATTAGTTAAATGTTCTACAAAATAAACATTTTTTCAACATAATCCACAACAGTGCACTCCTGTATCTTTGAGAGGATAATTCATTACTTATCTCTTTATATTACCTACTTTTCTTTTGTGAAAATTTTGATTTTTCCAAGTTGTTTTTGAATTAGAATCACAGACTTGTGGCTTGCATTTATTGAATGTCTTGCATCCCATGATTAAAGTGAGTATTAGAGAGTGACAATCACAGAAAATCTACTCCTTATGTTGGCTCTATGTTCTGGAAATTTACAGCACCAATGGATGATCTCTTAGTCCCACTTAGAAACTACTATTCATAATCCTTATCAGTTGAAGTGTTAAAAGGATCAGTATTTGTAAAACATTTTTAAAATCTCAGTCTAAAGCTATTTGATGAGTATCAAAAAAATCACTGCACAAGTTTAATTTGCAATTCCACTGGAAAGGATAGACAAGGACTCTTTAATATTAATAAAAGTGTTAGATGATCCAGCTTAGTTTGATCTTAAGTGGCTACTGATTAATATAAATTTCATTCTTATAATGTTTATTGATGGAGGCTTTTGCACTACAAACTGCACGGACAGAACTGGGATAATAAAACTGGACATTGAACCAGAGTGTTCAAAGCAGTGATGGGCAAAATTCTCTATAAGGATTTCTGTGAGAAATTGCAAACAGAAGTCCATTATTTCTAAAGTTAA
Organism: Oryx dammah; assembly: GCF_014754425.2. Classification (NCBI taxonomy): domain Eukaryota; kingdom Metazoa; phylum Chordata; class Mammalia; order Artiodactyla; family Bovidae; genus Oryx; species Oryx dammah. The sequence continues at coordinate 5,403,629 of NW_024070198.1, forward strand.
CCTTTAAAAGGGAAATTATACTATAGCACGAGTTTGTCTAGTCTTGAGACTTGAATAAAATTTCAAATGTACATATACTTGTAATGCTACATTCCCTATCATTCACACAAAGTTTATTTATTTTTTTAAATTTCTATGTGATAAGTAAATACAAATCATTTTAGATGGAAAACAAAGAAGTAAATAAAGAAGTAAATGAAAAAAGTAAGTGAACTGAGAAGGGAGATAATATTGCAGATATACTAAAAAGAGTGATTTTTATTTATAAAAACCAAGACTGATTTAAAATAAATCACGAAAATGCAAACTGTAGAAACATTAATTAGGCTAGAAAAGAATTTCACTATGAGCACTGCAAGCCATGTGAAGTGATCAAAACCATCTCATACAGTTCGTGGTTGGAAATAAAAACTAAATTTTATGTGAGGGTATTATGTAAAACAGTTCAGTTCAGTTCAGTTCAGTCACTCAGTCGTGTCTGACTGTTTGGGAACCCATGAATCGCAGCACGCCAGGCCTTCCTGTCCATCACCAACTCCCAGAGTTCACTCAGACTCACGTCCATCGAGTCCGTGATGCCATCAAGCCATCTCATCCTCGGTCGTCCCCAACTCCTCCTGCCCCCAATCCCTCCCAGCATCAGGGTCTTCTCCAATGAGTCAACACTTCGCATGAGGTGGCCAAAGTACTGGAGTTTCAGCTTTAGCATCATTCCCTCCAAAGAAATCCCAGGGCTGATCTCCTTCACAATGGACTGGTTGGATCTCCTTGCAGTTCAAGGGACTCTCAAGAGTCTTCTCCAACACCATAGTTCAAAATCATCAGTTCTTCAGCGCTCAGCTTTCTTCACAGCCCAATTCTCACATCCATACACGACCACTGGAAAAACCATAGCCTTTGTTGGCAAAGTAATGTCTCTGCTTTTGGATATGCTATCTAGGTTGGTCATAACTTTTCTTCCAAGGAATAAGCATCTTTTAATTTCATGGCTGCAGTCACCATCTGCCGTGATTTTGGAGCCCCCCAAAATAAAGTCTGACACTGTTTCCACTGTTTCCCCATCTATTTCCCATGAAGTGATGGGACCAGATGCCATGATCTTCATTTTCTGAATGTTGTGCTTTAAGCCAACTTTTTCACTCTCCTCTTTCACTTTCATCAAGAGGCTTCTTTCCTCTTCACTTTCTGCCATAAGGGTGGTGTATTCTGCATAGCTGAAGTTATTGATATTTCTCCCGGCAATCTTAATTCCAGCTTGTGTTTCTTCCAGTCCAGGGTTTCTCATGATGTACTCTGCATATAAGTTAAATAAGCAGGGTGACAATATACAGCCTTGACGTACTCCTTTTCCTATTTGGAACCAGTCTGTTGTTCCTTGTCCAGTTCTAACTGTTGCTTCCTGACCTGCATACAGGTTTCTCAAGAGGCAGATCAGGTGGTCTGGTATTCCTATCTCTTTCAGAATTCTCCACAGTTTATTGTGATCCACACAGTCAAAGGCTTTGGCATAGTCAATAAAGCAGAAATGGATGTTTTTCTGGAACTCTCTTGCTTTTTCCATGATCCAGCAGATGTTGGCAATTTGATCTCTGGTTCCTCTGCCTTTTCTAAAACCAGCTTGAACATCTGGAAGTTCACGGTTCACGTCTTGCTGAAGGCTGGCTTGGAGAATTTTGAGCATTACTTTACTAGCGTGTGAGATGAGTGCAATTGTGCAGTAGTTTGAGCATTCTTTGGCATTGCCTTTCTTTGGAATTGGAATGAAAACTGACCTCTTCCAGTCCTGTGGCCACTGCTGAGTTTTCCAAATTTGCTGGCATATTGAGTGCAGCACTTTCACAGCATCATCTTTCAGGATTTGAAATAGCTCAACTGGAATTCCATCACCTCCACTAGCTTTGTTCATAGTGATGCTTTCTAAGGCCCACTTGACTTCACATTCCAGGATGTCTGGCTCTAGGTGAGTGATCACATATCGTGATTGTCTTGGTGGTGAATATCTTTTTTGTACCATTCTTACGTGTATTGTTGCCACCTCTTCTTAATATCTTCTGCTTCTGTTAGGTCCATTTCTGTCCTTTATCGAGCCCATTTTGCATGAAATCTTCCCTTGGTTTCTCTAATTTTCTTGAAGAGATCTGTAGTCTTTCCCATTCTGTTGTTTTCCTCTATTTCTTTGCATTGATTGCTGAGGAAGGCTTTCTTATCTCTTCTTGCTATTCTTTTGAACTGTGCATTCAGATGCTTGTATCTTTCCTTTTCTCCTTTGCTTTTCACTTCTCTTCTTCTTACACCTATTTGTAAGGCCTCCTCAGGCAGCCATTTGGCTTTTTTGCATTTCTTTTCCATGGGGATGGTCTTGATCTCTGTCTCTTGTACAATGTCATAAATCTCTGTCCATAGTTCATCAGGCACTCTGTCTATCAGATCTAGTCCTTTACATCTATTTCTCACATACATAAGAGATAGTAAACATTATGTGAAACTGTATTCAATTTTATATTACAAAGAATAAATTTTAAAAATAAGAATACACTGAAAGACATAAAATAGAACAGTATAAAAGAAGAAGTCTCACAGCCCATCCCATTACTCCTCTATCTTATCCAATGATTTATTAGATTTTGAGTGCATTATTTTGATTTAAAAAATTAATTGAAAGTTAAAGAGCCCTTAACCATTACTGCATCATGAATTTAATTCCAAGTAACCTCATGGAAAAGCATATACTTTCAGGCAAGGACAAATATGCAAAATAAACAACATAATAAAAATACCTCAAAAACAGGTGAATATAATGAGTATTTAACTGAAAATCCATAGTTTTTTATTTAGATTCATATCTACTTGTATTTTAGTGATATTTATTTTTTATTATTATTATTTTGCCTCCAAAATCACTGCAGATGATGATTGCAGCCAGGAAATTAAAAGACACTTACTCCTTGGAAGGAAAGTTATGACTAACCTGGATAACATATTCAAAAGCAGAAATATTACTTTGCCAACAAAAGTTTGTCTAGTCAAGGCTATGGTTTTTCCAGTAGTCATGTATGGATGTGAGAGTTGGATTGTGAAGAAAGCTGAGCACCAAAGAATTAATGCTTTTGAACTGTGGTGTTGGAGAAGACTCTTGAGAGTCCCTTGGACTGCAAGGAGATCCAACCAGTCCATTCTGAAGGAGATCAATCGGGGATGTTCTTTGGAAGGAATGATGCTAAAGCTGAATTCCAGTACTTTGGCCACCTCATGTGAAGAGTTGACTCATTGGAAAAGATTCTGATGCTGGGAGGGATTGGGGGCAGGAGAAGGGGATGATAGAGGATGAGATGGCTGGATGGTATCACTGACTCAATGGACATGAGTTTGAGTGAAGTCCAGGAGTTGGTGATGGACAAGGAGGCCTGTCATGCTGCAATTCATGGGGTTGCAAAGAGTTAGATATGACTGAGAGATTGAACTGAACTGAACTGAACTGAGACTGTTCTTTAATAGTTCAACCTCAGACTCTTTGTAGATAAAATAAAAATGATAATTGCTATATTATCCAATTAGCAGGATTGATGTGAGAATGAAATAAAATAATAGGTGGGAAGTTACTTTGAAAAGAAAATAATAGATAATATTTACATGATCTAGATAAGGCTACATGATAAATTCTGTGTAGAATACATGGGAACTCTGTAGTATCTTTATAACTTTTCTATAATTCTACAACGGTTTCTGATAATCAGATTCCATTTTATACTCAATTGATATAGGCAGGAATTTTAGGCCAAAAGAAATATTTGAGAAATATGTTTGCTACACCCTACGTGCATTGATTGGATTGTGTTTTCAAGATAAACTCTTGAAAACTTTGTGGTTACTTTGACTCTTTCTTTTTGTTTACCTGCAGGGGATTTTGTAATTTTATCCTATCAGTACATACCAACCTTTTCAATTGACTTTTTTTTTTTTAATTAGGGACAAATATAGGTCCAAGCTATTTCTCAATAGCCTCTTATCACTGTCAATCAAAGAACAGATAAAATGAACACCAAAATAGAGAAAATTAACCAAACTGATCACATGGATCACAGCCTTGTCTAACTCAATGAAACTATGAGCCATGCCATGTAGGGCCACCCAGGATGGATGGGTCATGGTGGAGAGTTCTGATATAGCGTGTTCCAGTGGAAAAAGGAATGGCAAACCACTTCAGTGTTTTGCCTTGAAAACCGTATGAACAGTATGAAAAGCAAAAAAGATAGGACAGTCAAAGATGAACTCCCAAGGTCAGTAAGTGCCCAATATGCTACCAGAGATCAGTGCAGAAATAACTTCAGAACGAATGAAGAGACAGAGCCAAAACAACAACACCACCCAGTTGTGGATGTTACTGGTGATGGAAGTAAAGTCTGATGCTATAAAGAGAAATATTGCATAGGAATCTGGAATGTTAAGTCCATGAATCAAGGCAAATTGGAACTGGTCAAAAAGGAGGTGGCAGGAGTTCCTCAACATTTAAGGAATCAGTGAACTAAAATGGACCAGAATGGGGGATTTAATTCAGATGACCATTATATCTACTAATGTGGTCAAGAAGCCCTTAGAAGAAATGGAGTAGCCATCATAGTTAACGAAAGAGTCCAAAATGCAATACTTGGATGCAATCTCAAAAATGACAGAATGATCTTTGTTCCTTTCCAAGGCAAACCATTCAATATCACAGTAATCCATGGTTATGCCCTGACCGGTAATGGTGAATAAGATGAAGTTCAATGGATCCATGAAGACCTACAAGATCTTCTAGAACTAACACCAAAGATGTCCTTACATTATATGGGACTGGAATGAAAAAATAGAAGTCAAGAAAAACCTGGAGTAACAGGCAAATTTGGTCTTGGACAACAAAACAAAGCTGGTCAAAGGCTAACAGAGTTTTGCCAAGAGAACACACTGGTCACAGAGAATATTCATTTCCAACAACACAAGAGAAGACTCTACATAAGGACGTCACCAGATGGCCAATACTGAAATAAGATTGATTACCTTCTTTGCAGCCAAAGATGGAGAAGCTCTATACAGTCAGCAAAAACAAGACCAAAAGCTGACTGTGGCTCACATCATGAACTCCTTATTGCCAAATTCAGACTGAAATTGAAGAAAGTAGGGGAAACCACTAGACCATTCAGATATGACCTAAATCAAATCCCTAAAGATTATACAGTGGAAGTGACAAATAGATTCAAGGGATTAGATCTGATAGACAGAGTGCTTGAAGAACTATGGTAGGAGGTTCAGAACTTTGCATAGGAGGCAGTGATCAATATCATCCCCAGGAAAAAGAATAGAAGAGAAAGGAAAAGAAGCTAAGGCAAAAGAAAAAAGAAAAGATATACCCATTTGAATGCAGAGTTCCAAAGAATAGCAAGGGGAGATAAGAAAGCTTTCCTCAGTGATCAGTGCAAAGAAATAGAGGAAAACAATAAAATGGGAAAGACTAGAGATCTCTTCAAGAAAATTAGAGATACCAAGTAGACATTTCATAAAGATGGGCACAATAAAGTACAGTAATAGTATGGAACTAATAGAAGTAGAAGATATTAAGAAAAGGTGGCAAGAATACACAGAAAAACTATACAAAAAAGATCTCCAGTTGAGCCATTACAAATCCAAAAGATGATGCTGTGAAAGTTCCACAGTCAATATGCCAGCAAATTTGGAAAACTCAGATTTGGCCACAGGACTGGAAGAGGTCAGTTTTCATTCCAATCCCAAAGAAAGGCAATTCCAAAGAATGCTCAAACTACAGGACAATTGCACTCTTCTCACACACTACTAAAGTAATGCTGAAAATTCTCCAAGCTAGACTCAACTGGAATTCTATCCACCTCCACTAGTTTTGTTCATAATGATGTTTCCTAAGGCCCACTTTGCATTCCAGGATGTCTGGCTCTAAGTGACTGATAACACCATCGTGGTTATCTTGGTCATGGAGATCTTTTTTTGTATAGTTTTTCTGTGCATTCTGTATGTGAATCTTGGACTTCCAGATGTTAAAGCTGGATTTAGAAAAGACAGAGGAACCAGAGATCAAATTGCCAACCTCTGCTGGATCATCAGAAAAGCAAGAGAATTCAAGAAAAATATCTATTTCTGCCTTATTGACTATCCCAAAGCCTTTGACTGTGTAGAACACAACAAACTGTGGAACATTCTTAAAGAGATGTGAATATCAGACCGCCTGACCTGCCTCCTGAGAAATGATATGCAGGTCAGGAAGGAACAGTTAAAACTGGGCATGGAACAACAGACGGGTTCCAAATAGGGAAAGGAGTATGCCAAGGCTGTATATTGTCACCCTGCTTATTTAAATTATATGCAGAGTACATCATGAGAAACACTGGAGTGGATGAAACACAAGCTGGAATCAAGATTACCAGTAGAAATATGTATAATCTCATATATGCAGATAACACCAACCTTATGGCAGAAAGTGAAAAAGAACTAAAGATCCTCTTGATGAGAGTAAAAGATGAAATTGAAAAAGTTGAGTTAAACCTCAACATTCAGAAAATTAAGATAATGGCATCTGGTCCCATCACTTCATTGCAAGTAGATGGGGATGCGGGGGGTGCTCCACAGAAAGAGAGAGGCAGTGGAACTTACCTCAGCAAAGCTGAGGGGTCCCGAGGAAAGGTGAGCCTGCTGTCCACCAACCCAGCCCCTCGGTGAGTGAGAGACAATCAGACGCGACAGGGGTTCCGTCTAAGCCATTCTGCTTTATTGCCGCAAGCTCCCGACTTATAAAGGCAAGCGGTGGGGTGGGTTGCGAGGGACTTTCCATAGTTGCACCAATCACATTAAAGGTCAAATCATCATGTGCCATCATTATAACAGGAGTCTATGGTGATCACGCACTGTCTATGTGCATGGAAATCAAGAGAGCCAATCAAAAGTTTTGACAAACAACTTAGGCCGCGCCCTCATCTCTTCCACCAGGTGCCATCTTAGCTCTAAACCCCAAAGCTAGCCCTTCGTTTTTAAGGTTTCCCATTTAGGGCCCCAAATCTCCCCCTTTTTTATTTTATTTAAGCCCTCAAGACATTTGTATTGATGTTCTGTAGAGCAAGGCGTAAAGCTGTAGGCGGCCAACCTCCAGCCTTGCCAGCCCCTCTTGCAGCTGTGCCTGTCTTAGGTTGCCCTCCTCTGAGGGTCTTACTCGTCATTGGCTATCCAGCCACCTCTCGGGGGCTAGGCGGAATCTCTCTAGATGATGGGCATCTAGAACTCTTTTTATTTGTCTCGGTTAATCTCTTGAAGGGCTAAATTAATCCAGGGCTTTGTGGTTGCCCAACGTGGGCTTCCTTTTCCATGACCTGGGCAAGCATAACTATTTTTTGTTGTAAGCACCTATTGCGGGCTGTGAGGTTTTTTTACCTTTAACACTAAAATAAGCAAAACAACAAAGACAATCATATAGAAGGCATTTTTAAACCAGGTAAATGGACTTTGCATCTAGTCCCATAGATCTGTTGCTCCCTTTTTCACCTGCTAGAGTCTCATTCAACACTGGAAAAGCTGTCAGACAAAAGCTGGGGTATCTCACATCGCCGTCTATGCACGCCAGAACACTCAATGTCTCGATCGTTCTGACATGGAAATCAAGCAGTTGTTGGAGTCCCATTATGGCAGATCTCAGGTGTTTGAGCTGGTTTGAAATCTTAGAGCAGAGGCAGTGGATATGTTGTTTATAACCTCGATGGTCTGAGCTTGTTGAACTCCCAGCACGGATGCTGACACTGTTGTACCCTCAGGGTTGATGGCCTTGTGTGTCATTAAACCCAGGCTTCAAAGATTTTAAAAACTGTTGCACAGCCATGGCAATGACGAAGTTCAGCAAGGAGAGGATAGGTAATCCGACGATCACCAGGAGCAGTGTCTACCAGGGTCGCCGCATTGATGATCTGAAAGAAAAGATCGCCTCAGGAACTTTTTGTTCTTGGGCTCAATATGTGAGTGTCTCTTTAATCTGTGTCAGATTTTGAGATTTGACCTTTCTCTTGTGGTGTAAATTTAAGATTCCTTGCTGGCACCCATATAGGGCTGGGGTCCCCAATGGGGAATATGCATCCGAATCCTCTTCCCATTGTAAGGAGTGGATCGGGCCCCTTCCACTGGCCAGTGATGGGGTCTTTCCATCTCACTTGTATTTCAGGTTTTATTTCTTGGTTAGACCAATGTTTTTGAAAACATGGTATCGGTTCATTTTTTGAAAAATTTAAAATATTTAGAGTAAAGAGTGCCATTCCAAGTTGCTGGTGAGGGCTTATTCCACCTTTTTGTTTTTGTAATTGAGCCTTTAAATTTTGATGGTGGCACTCAATTATGGCTTGTCCCTGGGGGTTATGTGGGATTCCGGTGTTATGACGAATGTGCCATTGTTGGAAAAATTTCTGTAAGCTCTGGCTGATGAAGCAAGGGCCATTATCTCTTTTTATTTGATAGGGAAGGCCCAACGTCACAAAACATTGTAAAAAATGGTTTTGAGCATGTTTTGCTTTTTATTCCTGTGTGGGCAGTAGCCCAGCAGGCATGACAGTAAGTGTCAATAGACACAAAAACATACTTAAGTTTTCCAAAAGGGGAATAATGGGTCACATCAGTTTGCCACAGCACATTGGGTTTTAGCCCTCGAGGGTTTACTCCTGGGGGCTGTAAAGGCAGTACTTGTAAATAAGGAAGACAGGATTTACAAGTATGTATAATTTTCTAATAGGGATCTGTGGAAACCTTTTATGTAGCCCTCTCTAATTTATATGAGTAAGATCATGAAGATCATAGGCATCTTGTAAGTTACAAGCTTGGATTGTAAGGGAGGCCGCTCTATCGGCCAGGGAATTTCCCATTGTTTTTCTGATTTTGAATTGGGGGTCCCATATCAGTGACATGTTCTTCGCTCCGTGAAAAGCAGAGCTTGAGGGCCAAAATGGTCACACAGAACCCTAAGGGGGGTTCCTCACCGTATTGAACCTCTTGCTGCCTAGCAAGGGTTTGTTCTCGATCCCAAGTGTCCCAAGAGAACAGATTGGCCGAAGCAACCCAGGGGGCCAACCGTACAATGGTCCACCAGACCTTAATGGCCTGAGCGTCAGAAATCTCAAGTCCCCTGCTCATGAGCATATATCTCAGTGCCTTGAGTGCGGGCTCATCAGATTTCCCAGTGTTATTTCCCATGCTGCCGAGGAAGAATAGAAAGAAAAGTCACTGAGGACGACCACCAAAAATCCTACCAGGTGTGGTGGCGGCCAGAAAGCTGGGCTTATAGTATGCTTTTGGAACTGTTTATGTGCCTGTGTCCTTGCACAGAAGTTTTCTTGCTGGGGGCGGGTACCCTAGAGGTTTCTAGCCCTTTCCATGACCCCCTTATCCTGTCATGGGAGTCTTCAAGTGGCAGGCGCCCTAATGGCCTTTAAGTGCCTGACCCATGCCCACAGGGAAGATTCTAGGCCACGTCCTCAGTTAAGAATGATTAAAGGAGAGTTTCACCCGGTCGGGCTCTAGTTACTGAGGCTTACCTGTTGCGAGGCCTTCAAAGTCCGCCAGAGAGTGGCCCTAGCCAGGACTTATCAATTGCCTCCACAACTGTTTGCCTGTTCACTGAAACTCCCGAAAAAGGATTGAGGACAGATCAGAAAAGAAGAGGAGAAGGAAAATAAGTCAGGAGAGTTTTTTGCCACTTCCCTCAAAACGGAGGGTGGCCCACCTTGAAATCCAGATTACCTCGGGTGATACTCCTCTGAAGGGGAGCACCACACTGCGACCAGCCTAGGGTCCCTTGTTGCTCCTTCTTTCAGAGCCCCACGGTGTCACCACCTCCGTCCGTCTGCTTTGCTCCCCACGTTGGGTGCCAGTTTCTGCAGGGGCCACTCTGCAGAAAGAGAGAGGCAATGGAACTTCCCTCAGCAAAGCTGAGGGGTCCCGAGGAAAGGTGAGCCTGCTGTCCACCAACCCAGCCCCTCGGCGAGTGAGAGACAATCAGACGCAACAGGGGTTCTGTCTAAGCAGTTCTGCTTTATTGCCGCAAGTTCCTGACTTATAAAGGCAAGCGGGGGGGGGGGGGGGGG